>NC_071994.2:68690833-69022500 GCF_028885655.2 Pongo abelii
CTGAAGACTAAGATAAAATTTAGAATTGAAGGCCCATTAAAATTCAGCCTTGAGGTAAGGATCATATTAAAAATATGGGCATAATATTCATTGTTAAAACCTTTGAATGGATTAAGGTACTTCAGGGAAAATATCAAATTAAGAATATAATGCCCAGTAAAATCTTTTAGCTGGATAAGATTCAGGGAAAAAATTCTAAGGATGTGGCTTTTCCACCAAAGCCTGTGTGGAGGGAGGAGGAGGAGAGGGATAGAGAGAGACAGAGAAAGAGAGAGAGCAAGGCATGGGCATGTGAACTCCCCTTATCCTTGACTTTGCTTTCTGTGATTTCAGTTGCTTGTGGTCAATGGCAATCTGAAAATATTAAATAGAAAATTCCAGAAATAAACAATTCATGAGGTTTAAATTGCACACTATTCTGAGTAGTGTGATGAGATCTCTTACCACCCCACTCTATCCCACCCTGTCCTGCCAGGGACATGAATCATCACTTTTGTCTGATGTATCCGCTATATATACTACCCACCCTAGTAGTCTTCTCGGTTATTAGGTCAACAGATCATAAGAAGAAGGGTGAGCACAGTACAGTAAGATTTTTGAGAGAGACATCACATTCACATAACTTGTATTACAGTAGATCATTATATTTTTTTCTATTTTATTATTAGTTATTGTTAATTTCTGGCTGTGCCTAATTTGTGTATTAAACTTCATCATAGGTATGTTTGTATGGGAAACAACAGTATACAGTATGTTGGGTTGAGAACCATCCATGGTTTCAGGCATCCACTGAAGATCTTGGCACATATCCCCTGTGGATAAGGTGGAACTACTGAAGTTCTCAAAAATAATCGCGGGTATAGCTTTCAGCCAGTGATGCTGCGTGCATTCCAATAGATAGACACATAATGAGGTGTGTTTGTTTGTTTGTTTGTTTTGAGACGGAGTCTTGCTCTGTCGCCAAGGCTGGAGTGCAGTGGCAAGCTGTCAGTTCACTGCAGCCTCTGCCTCCTGGGCGCAAGCGATTCTCCTGCCTCATCCTCCTAAGTAGCTGGGATTACAGGCGCCTGCCACCACGCCTGGCTAATTTTTGTATTTTTAGTAGAGATGGGTTTTCACCATGTTGGCCAGGCTGGTCTCGAACTCCTGACCTCAGGTGATCCGCCTGCCTTGGCCTCCCAAAGTTCTGGGATTACAGGTGTGAGCCACTGTGCCCGGCCCATAATGAGGTTTTTAGAGTGTTTTACTGCCAGGGGAATGATGAACCTAGACTAACAGAAAACAATAACTGTTGAAGACATTAAATGGCTCTTGGGCTTTCAATAATCTATGATAGAGAATGCTTAGGCTCTTAACACACCTAAGAGTTGAGAAGTCTACTCAGCCCCCAAAGAGGTTTATGCCTCAAGCCCCACATCAGCAACACTAAAACGTGAAGAACCTCTCAGAGGGCAGAAGCAAGGGATAAGGAGAACAACAGACAAGGGAGCTACTTCCAGGGACCTGAATCAGAAAATAATGAATAATTCCCGACCAGACTAGGAGGCCCTCAAAATATTTGCCCACTTGGATTTCAGAATTGCCATAGCCAGTGACTCCTGTGTGCCTCCCATTCTTCCCGTTTCCTACATGGAATGTCTTTCTCTGTTCTATAATCTACCTTTCAAAATCTTTACTCATCTTTTAAAAGTCACTTCATTTGTCAACACCTCTAGAATTTCTACCTGTTATTCTGGAGAACATACCTCTCTCTTATCCTTCTCTTGCTCTGCTTCAGGGACACCTGGGAGTCTCCTGACCCTGCCCCCATACCCTCAAAGAGCCATAGATACGGAAGAAGTACCAAACCCCTAGTCATCCTTGACTCTTCCCTCTGCTTGGAAGGCTCTATCTCCAAAACTTCTCAAGGTTGGGGTTGGCCCCAATCACCCTTTAGATCTTAGCTTACACCCCTCCTCAGAGAGCTTTTCCTAACCACACAATCTGAAGTGGACCCAGGCACTGTCTTTCACAGCCCTGTTTCATCGTCATCATAGCACTTACTATGAGGTATGTTTATCTTTTTCTTCGTCTTGTGTTCTTGCTCACTGTCTGAGTCACAGAGGGTGTAAGCTTCCCTGAGAGCAGAAATCTTGCTTGGATCCTGGAACAGTGCCTGTAGCTGCTCAATAAGTATTACTTGAATGTATAACTCAGGTCTCTGTCAGCCAACCCCACATTTCACTAGGAACATAAGTCTTAAGAAGACTTGTCCAAGGTTCCTCATGAGTCATTGGTGGTCTCCGGACTAGAACTCAGGCTTGCGACTTAGGTCTCTATAGGATCTTTCAAAATGTCTAGGGCTGAAGTAGTTCCTGGACTCCAGACAAGTGGCAGAGTGAGAGAAGTCCGAGGTTCATTCCCCGTGTTGCAGTGTGCTGCAAGCCCCATAGGTGGCGCCAGTGGCACTCATTTAGCCCCAGGGATCGTCAGAAAACTTGTTGAGGGCTAACCCTAAGGGGAAATTTTGATGAGGAGCAGGATATTTGCATAGTCCTAAATTGTCTCTCCACTGACTGCTCATGTTGTGCAGGAAAAGTTGTGAGGAAGGAAAAAATATACAGCAATTGGAGTATTATACAGTGGAGAAATCAGTAACATCTTGATCGTGTGCTCAAAATAACATCACCAATAAGGGGCAGGTGGACATACTGTGCACCCAGATGTAATGCTGTGAGAAGGACATGATGTCACCCATGATACAGTGTTGCTGCCAAGGATGCAGAACCTGAATCTCATCACAGAAAAACATCAGGCAAACCCATAATGAAAGATGTTATATTAAGTAAAGGCAGGGAATAGGGGACTGGATTCTTTAAAAATGTCCCTGTCATTAAAGACAAAGAAAAGCTAAAAAATGTCCAGGTTCAAGGAGGCTAAAGAGACATGACAGCTAAATGCAATTCCTGACCCTATATTGGGTCCTGTAGTGGAGTGAGGAAAATGTAATAGAAAGGATATTCTTGGGTCAACTGACAAAATGGGGATATGGAGAGTAGATGAGATTATTGTATCAATGTTAAATGTACTAAAGTTGATAACTGAACTGTGGTTATATAACTGAATATTCTCATTTTTAGAAAATATGCACTGGAGTATTTAGAAGTCAAAATCCTTAGTGTATGTAACTCACCCACAAATGGTACAGAACAAAACTATAGATGTATATATATTTTTAATTAAACACACACACACACACATATATATATATATAGAGAGAGAGTGCTATTAATAAAGCAAATGGTGTAAAATCTTTTTTTTTTTTGAGATGGAGTCTCGCTCTGTGGCCAGGCTGGAGTGCAGTGGCGCGATCTTGACTCACTGCAACCTCCGCCTCCTGGGTTCAAGTGATTCTCCTGCCTCAGCCTCCTGAGTAGCTGGGACTACAGGTGTGCACCACCACACCCAGCTAATTTTTAGTAGAGATGGAGTTTCACCATGTTGGCCAGGATGGTCTTGATCTCTTGACCTCGTGATCTGCCCACCTCGGCCTCTGAAAGTGCTGGGATTACAGGCGTGAGCCACCGTGCCCGGCTGATGTAAAATCTTAATAGGTGAATCTGGGTGAAGGACATATGGGGGCAGACATGGTGGCTCACATTTTTTTTCTTTTAAAGTTAAATTATTGAGAAGGAGCCAAGATGGCCGAATAGGAACAGCTCCAGTCTACAGCTCCCAGCGTGAGCGACACAGAAGACGGGTGATTTCTGCATTTCCATCTGAGGTACCGTGTTCATCTCACTAGGGAGTGCCAGACAGTGGGCGCAGGTCAGTGGGTGAGTGCACCGTGCACCAGCCGAAGCAGGGGCGAGGCATTGCCTCACTCGGGAAGCGCAAGGGGTCAGGGAGTTCCCTTTCCAGGGGTGACAGACAGCACCTGGAAAATCGGGCCACTCCCACCCGAATACTGTGCTTTTCCGACGGGCTTAGGAAACGGTGCCCCAGGAGATTATAGCCCGCACCTGGCTCAGAGGGTCCTACGCCCACAGAGTCTCGCTGATTGCTAGCACAGCAGTCTGATATCAAACAGCAAGTCGGCAGCGAGGCTGGGGGAGGGGCACCCGTCATTGCCCAGGCTCGCTTAGGTAAACAAAGCAGCCAGGAAGCTTGAACTGGGTGGAGCCCACCACAGCTCAAGGAGGCCTGCCTGCCTCTGTAGGCTCCACCTCTGGGGGCAGGGCACAGACAAACAAAAAGACAGCAGTAACCTCTGCAGACTTAAATGTCCCTGTCTGACAGCTTTGAGGAGAGCAGTGGTTCTCCCAGCATGCAGCTGGAGATCTGAGAACGGGCAGACTGCCTCCTCAAGTGGGTCCCTGACCCCTGACCCCCGAGCAGCCTAACTGGGAGGCACCTCCCAGCAGGGGCAGACTGACACCTCACACGGCCGGCCAGGTACTCCAACAGACCTGCAGCTGAAGGTCCTGTCTGTTAGAAGGAAAACTAACAGAAAGGACACCCACACCAAAAACCCATCTGTACATCACCATCATCAAAGACCAAAAGGAGATAAAACCACAAAGATGGGGAAAAAACAGAGCAGAAAAACTGGAAACTCTAAAAAGCAGAGTACCTCTCCTCCTCCAAAGGAACGCAGTTCCTCACCAGCAACGGAACAAAGCTGGACGGAGAATGACTTTGACGAGCTGAGAGAAGAAGGCTTCAGACGATCAAATTACTCTGAGCTACGGGAGGATATTCAAACCAAAGGCAAAGAAGTTGAAAACTTTGAAAAAAATTTAGAAGAATGTATAACTAGAATAACCAATACAGAGAAGTGCTTAAAGGAGCTGATGGAGCTGAAAACCAAGGCTTGAGAACTACGTGAAGAATGCAGAAGCCTCAGGAGCCGATGAGATCAAATGGAAGAAAGGGTGTCAGCCCTGGAAGATGAAATGAATGAAATGAAGCGAGAAGGGAAGTTTAGAGAAAAAAGAATAAAAAGAAACAAGCAAAGCCTCCAAGAAATGTGGGACTATGTGAAAAGCAAATCTACGTCTGATTGGTGTACCTGAAAGTGACGGGGAAAATGGAAACAAGTTGGAAAACACTCTGCAGGATATTATCCAGGAGAACTTCCCCAATCTAGCAAGGCAGGCCAACATTCAGATTCAGGAAATACAGAGAACGCCACAAAGATACTCCTCGAGAAGAGCAACTCCAAGACACATAATTGTCAGATTCACCAAAGTTGAAATGAAGGAAAAAATGTTAAGGGCAGCCAGAGAGAAAGGTCGGGTTACCATCAAAGGGAAGCCCATCAGACTAACAGCGGATCTCTCGGCAGAAACCCTACAAGCCAGAAGAGAGTGGGGGCCAATATTCAACATTCTTAAAGAAAAGAATTTTCAACCCAGAATTTCGTATCCAGCCAAACTAAGCTTCATAAGTGAAGGAGAAATAAAATACTTTACAGACAAGCAAATGCTGAGAGATTTTGTCACCACCAGGCCTGCCCTAAAAGAGCTCCTGAAGGAAGCGCTAAACATGGAAAGGCACAACCGGTACCAGCCACTGCAAAATCATGCCAAAATGTAAAGACCATCAAGACTAAGAAGAGACTGCATCAACTAACGAGCAAAATAACCAGCTAACATCATAATGATAGGATCAAATTCACACATAACAATATTAACTTTAAATGTAAATGGACTAAATGCTCCAATTAAAAGACACAGACTGGCAAATTGGATAAAGACTCAAGACCCATCAGTGTGCTGTATTCAGGAAACCCATCTCACATGCAGAGACACACATAGGCTCAAAATAAAAGGATGAAGGAAGATCTACCAAGCAAATGGAAAACAAAAAAAGGCAGGGGTTGCAATCCTAGTCTCTGATAAAACAGACTTTAAACCAACAAAGATCAAAAGAGACAAAGAAGGCCATTACATAATGGTAAAGGGATTAATTCAACAAGAAGAGCTAACTATCCTAAATATATATGCACCCAATACAGGAGCACCCAGATTCATAAAGCAAGTCCTGAGTGACCTACAAAGAGACTTAGACTCCCACACATTAATAATGGGAGACTTTAACACCCCACTGTCAACATTAGACAGATCAACGAGACAGAAAGTCAACAAGGATACCCAAGAATTGAACTCAGCTCTGCACCAAGTGGACCTAATAGACATCTACAGAACTCTCCACCCCAAATCAACAGAATATACATTTTTTTCAGCACCACACCACACCTATTCCAAAATTGACCACATACTTGGAAGTAAAGCTCTCCTCAATAAATGTAAAAGAACAGAAATTATAACAAACTATCTCTCAGATCACAGTGCAATCAAGCTAGAACTCAGGATTAAGAATCTCACTCAAAACCGCTCAACTACATGGAAACTGAACAACCTGCTCCTGAATGACTACTGGGTACATAACGAAATGAAGGCAGAAATAAAGATGTTCTTTGAAACCAACGAGAACCAAGACACAACATACCAGAATCTCTGGGATGCATTCAAAGCAGTGTGTAGAGGGAAATTTATAGCACTAAATGCCCACAAGAGAAAGCAGGAAAGATCCAAAATTGACACCCTAACATCACAATTAAAAGAACTAGAAAAGCAAGAGCAAACACATTCAAAATCTAGCAGAAGGCAAGAAATAACTAAAATCAGAGCAGAACTGAAGGAAATAGAGACACAAAAAACCCTTCAAAAAATTAATGAATCCAGGAGCTGGTTTTTTGAAAGGATCAACAAAATTGATAGACCGCTAGCAAGATTAATAAAGAAAAAAAGAGAGAAGAATCAAATAGATGCAATAAAAAATGATAAAGGGGATATCACCACCAATCCCACAGAAATACAAACTACCATCAAGAATATTACAAACACCTCTACGCAAATAAACTAGAAAATCTAGAAGAAATGGATAAATTCCTCAACACATACACCCTCCCAAGACTAAACCAGGAAGAAGTTGAATCTCTGAATAGACCAATAACAGGAGCTGAAATTGTGGCAATAATCAATAGCTTACCAACCAAAAAAAGTCCAGGACCAGATGGGTTCACAGCCGAATTCTACCAGAAGTACAAGGAGGAGCTGGTAACATTCCTTCTGAAACTATTCCAATCAATAGAAAAAGAGGGAATCCTCCCTAACTCATTTTATGAGGCCAGCATCATCCTGATACCAAAGCCTGGCAGAGACACAACAAAAAAAGAGAATTTTAGACCAATATCCTTGATGAACATTGATGCAAAAATCCTCAATAACATACTGGCAAACAGAATCCAGCAGCACATCAAAAAGCTTATCCACCATGATCAAGTGGGCTTCATCCCTGGGATGCAAGGCTGGTTCAATATACGCAAATCAATAAATGTAATCCAGCATATAAACAGAACCAAAGACAAAAACCACATGATTATCTCAATAGATGCAGAAAAGGCCTTTGACAAAATTCAACAACGCTTCATGCTAAAAACTCTCAATAAATTAGGTATTGATGGGATGTATCTCAAAATAATAAGAGCTATCTATGACAAACCCACAGCCAATATCATACTGAATGGGCAAAAACTGGAAGCATTCCCTTTGAAAACTGGCACAAGACAGGGATGCCCTCTCTCACCAATTCTATTCAACATAGTGTTGGAAGTTCTGGCCAGGGCAATTAGGCAGGAGAAGGAAATAAAGGGTATTCAGTTAGGAAAAGAGGAAATCAAATTGTCCCTGTTTGCAGATGACATGATTGTATATCTAGAAAACCCCATTGTCTCAGCCCAAAATCTCCTTAAGCTGATAAGCAACTTCAGCAAAGTGTCAGGATACAAAATCAATGTACAAAAATCACAAGCATTCTTATCCATCAATAACACACAAACAGAGAGCCAAATCATGAGTGAGTTCCCATTCACAATTGCTTCGAAGAGAATAAAATACCTAGGAATCCAACTTACAAGGGATGTGAAGGACCTCTTCAAGGAGAACTACAAACCACTGCTCAAGGAAATAAAAGAGGATACAAACAAATTGAAGAACATTCCATGCTCATGGGTAGGAAGAATCAATATCGTGAAAATGGCCATCCTTCCCAAGGTAATTTACAGATTCAATGCCATCCCCATCAAGCTACCAATGACTTTCTTCACAGAATTGGAAAAAACTAAAGTTCATATGGAACCAAAAAAGAGCCCGCATCGCCAAATCAATCCTAAGCCAAAAGAACAAAGCTGGAGGCATCACGCTACCTGACTTCAAACTATACTACAAGGCTACAGTAACCAAAACAGCATGGTACTGGTACCAAAACAGAGATATAGATCAATGGAACAGAACAAAGCCGTCAGAAATAATGCCACATATCTACAACTATCTGATCTTTGACAAATCTGACAAAAACAAGCAATGGGGAAAGGATTCCCTATTTAATAAATGGTGCTGGGAAAACTGGCTAGCCATATGTAGAAAGCTGAAACTGGATCCCTTCCTTACACCTTATACAAAAATCAATTCAAGATGGATTAAAGACTTAAATGTTAGACCTAAAACCATAAAAACCCTAGAAGAAAACCTAGGCATTACCATTCAGGACATAGGCATGGGCAAGGACTTCATGTCTAAAACACCAAAAGCAATGGCAACAAAAGCCAAAATTGACAAATGGGATCTAATTAAACTAAAGAGCTTCTGCACAGCAAAGGAAACTACCATCAGAGTGAACAGGCAACCTACAAAATGGGAGAACACTTTCACAACCTACTCATCTGACAAAGGGCTAATATCCAGAATCTACAATGAACTCCAACAAATTTACAAGAAAAAAAACAAACAACCCCATCAAAAAGTGGGCGAAGGACATGAACAGACACTTCTCAAAAGAAGACATTTATGCAGCCAAAAAACACATGAAAAAATGCTCACCATCACTGGCCATCAGAGAAATGCAAATCAAAACCACAATGAGATACCATCTCACACCACTTAGAATGGCAACCATTAAAAAGTCAGGAAACAACAGGTGCTGGAGAGGATGTGGAGAAATAGGAACACTTTTACACTGTTGGTGGGACTGTAAACTAGTTCAACCCTTGTGGAAGTCAGTGTGGCGATTCCTCAGGGATCTAGAACTAGAAATTCCATTTGACCCAGCCATCCCATTACTGGGTATATACCCAAAGGACTATAAATCATGCTGCTATAAAGACACATGCACACGTATGTTTATTGCCGCATTATTCACAATAGCAAAGACTTGGAACCAACCCAAATGTCCAACAATGATAGACTGGATTAAGAAAATGTGGCACATATACACCATGGAATACTATGCAGCCATAAAAAATGATGAGTTCATGTCCTTTGTAGGGACATGGATGAAATTGGAAATCATCATTCTCAGTAAACTATCGCAAGAACAAAAAACCAAGCACCGCATATTCTCACTCATAGGTGGGAATTGAACAATGAGAACACATGGACACAGGAAGGGGAACATCACACTTCGGGGACTGTTGTGGGGTGGGGGGAGGGGGGGAGGGATAGCATTGGGAGATATACCTAATGCTAGATGACGAGTTAGTGGGTGCAGCGCACCAGCATGGCACATGTATACATACGTAACTTACCTGCACATTGCGCACATGTACCATAAAACCTAAAGTATAATAATAATAATAATAATAATAAAAATAAATAAAGTTAAATTATTTATTCAAATACATTGAGGGGATTCAAGTGCAGGTTTCTTACATGCATTTATTGTGTGGTGCTGAAGTCTGGGCTTTTGGTGTATCCATCACCTGAATAGTGAACATTGTACCCAATAGGTTTTTCAACCCTCACCCCCTCCAACCTTTTGTATTCCCTAATATCTATTATTTCACTCAGTATATGTCCATGTGTACACATGTTTAGCTCCCACCTGGGTGGCTCACACTTTTAATCTCACAGCTTTGGGAGGCCAAGGTAGGAGGCTCACTCTAGCCCAGGAGTTTGAGACCAGCATGGGCAACAAAGCAGGACTCCATGCTTGAACCCAGGAGGTTGAGGCTGCAGTGAGCCATGATCATGCCACTGTACTCCAGCCTGAACGACAGAGCAAGATTCTGTCTCTATTTAAAAAAACAAAAAAACAGGCTGGGCGTGGTGGCTCACATCTGTAATCCCAGCATTTTGGGAGGCCGAGGCAGGTAAATCACGAAGTCAGGAGTTTGAGACCAGCCTGGCCATCATGGTGAACCCCCATCTCTACTAAAAATACAAAAAATTGGCTGGGCATAGTGGCAGGCGCCTGTAGTCCCAGCTACTCGGGAGGCTGAGGCAGGAGAATGGCGTGAACCTAGGAGGCGGAGGTTGCAGTGAGCCGAGATCGCGCCACTGCACTCCAGCCTGGGCGACAGTGAGACTCCATCTCAAAACAAAACAAAACAAAAAACAAAGGATATGTGGGCATTTTTAAAACTATTTTAATTTTCATAACTTTTCTATAGAAGTTTGAAGTTATTTCCAAACAAAAATTTAAGAAGAAAAAAAGAATTAAACGATAGTGATCCCAGGTAGCTCCTCTGCCCACCCCTCTTTCTGTTACCCGATTCAGAGCCAGTGTCCTGCCTCATTAGAGTGTGTCTTCTGCTGTCTCCTTTGCTTCCATCATTTCTCTTCTGATAGGATTGTGTTTGGCTTAGAGGCCTAGGCTGGAGGGGAGGAGCCATTATTGTCTATGGCTGGAAAATGCCACTGCAGGTTTCGTAAGAGGATGTGCAGAGGCAGTGGAGGCCTCTGAGTCCAGACTTCACCCCCACTCTGCCCTCAAGGAACTAAGGCCACTGGAAGCAGTCAGGCTCTAGCTGGGTTTCCCCAACCATTCTGAACAGGCATCTGGTATCTGAGGGGACTCAGCAGGACTGGGTGTGTTAAGAGCCTTGGCGGTATGGGGACAGGAAGGGCTTCGCTATCTTTTCTTCTGCTTACAGTTTCTTGGAGGTGGCACAATCCATCTTCTCTCATGAGCCTGGGCATTCCAGACATCACGAAACCTCAGGAGTCCTTCCAATCTTCCTATGATCTACTTTGCATTGAATTATCAACATTGGATGTCAATGACAGGGCGGTAGAACGTTTGCCCCAGATGTGGCCCTGCATTCTTTCCTGGGATGACTTCTGGTGGCTTTCCCTCTGTGTCTATATCCTTCACATGTAAGTAAAAGGGACTTTGTCCATCTATTCCCATGCTTGAGCCTGGCTTGGCTTGCCCCTCACTCAGCTCTTCTCACAGGACAGGGAGGTCAATCTCTGCAGTCAACTGGTGGAAAAATGATGAGGGTCTAGACTAAGGCTCCAGCACCTTTTACTCACGTGTAAGCAAAGCAGAAAAAGATTACTCCCTTTTATCTGTGCTCAGTAAACGAAGTTCTCCACCGTGAAATTCCTTAGACATAGCCAAACAATGTTTTGATATATGAATCAAACTTCTAAGTGAATGGTGTTTTTATCATGAAACCATTGCAAGACTATTAGCTTTAGTTACTCTCTTGGCCCACTTTGCCTCCGGGAACCTTAAAGTCTGTTTAAGGCTGACTTGCACTCACAGCATGTTACAGGTAAGGGAGGCAGTGATGCCAAATGGTCAGGAGCACAGCCATTATCAGACCAGACAGCCCGGATGGGACTCACACATACTAGCCATGTGGTCTTGGACAAGTCAGTCCTGTAGACTGTACTTCTGTTTCTTTATCAGTACCCACCTCACGGAGTTATTGTGAGAATTAAATTGAAATACATAAAGCATTTGGGACAGTGCCTGGCACAGAATTGGTGATATTATTAGGTGGGTTAGTAGTACCTGTATTTTATTAAAATGAAGGCACATAAATGTAGGTAATTTCTTGGTTCTTCAGGAAGGTGTCAACAAAAGGTTTTTATGCCACAATATCAGGACTGCTACCTGGCTAACAGCAATAGTAATATGTAATCAGTTAGAGGCAACTCAATTTCCAAGAAGTTAAAAAGTGAAAAAAAAAAGTGGTTTTAGAATCTGTAAAATATGAAGCATTATTTAGTTGTTTTTACTTTTTAAATTGAGATGTTATTAATGTACTTCACTCTTTTTTTTTTTTTTTTTTTTTTTAGAGAGAGACAGGGTCTTGCTCTGTTGCTCAGGCTGGAGTGCAGTGGTGCCACCATAGCTCACTGCAGCCTCAAACTCCTGAGCTCAAATGATCCTCCCACCTCAGCCTCTGAGGTAGCTGGGCCTACAGATGCACGCCATCATCTGCATGTGCATCAGCTAATTTAAAATTTTTTTTATAGAGATGGAGTCTTGCTATGTTGCCCAGGCTGGTCTGAAACTCCTGGCCTCAAGCAGTCCTCCCACCTCGATCTCTCAAAGCTCTGGGATTACAGGTGTGAGCCATTGCACCTGACCAGAATTTACCTTTTTAAAGAGCACGATTCAGTGGCTTCTAGAATATTCATGAGGTGTACAGCCATCAACACGGTCTAATTTTAGAATATTTTCATCACCCCAAAAAGAAACTACGTAACTGTTAGCAGTCTTCCCCATTTTCCCTGTCCTGGAAACTGCTCATTTATTTTTTATATGTATAAATTTGCCTGTTGTGGACATTGCATATAAATGGAATCATATCGTATATGGCCCTTTGCATCTGGCTTCTTTCATTTAGCATAATGTTGTCAGGGGCATCCATATTGTAGTATGTGTCAGTACTTCATTTTTTTTATGGCCAAATAACATTCCATTGTATGGATATACTGTCTTTGCTTATTTTATTCATTATTTGTTGGACGTTGGGTCATTTCTTCTTTTTGATTATTATGAATAATGCTGCTGTGAACAATCATGTATAAATTTTTGTGTGGACGTATGTTTTTTATTCTTTTGGTCATATACCCAGGAGCGGTCATATAATAACTCTATGTTTAATCATTTAATGAACTGCCAGAGTGTTTTCCAAAGCAGCTGTACTGTTTTACATTCCCATCAGCAATGTATGAAGGTTCCAATTTCTCCACATCCTCACCAACACTTGTTATTGTCCAGATTTTTTATTATAGCCCTCTTAGTGGGTGTGATGTGATATCTCATTATGGTTTTAATTTTATTTATTTATATTTTTAGAGACAGGAGTCTTGCTATGTCGTCCAGGCTGGACTCCAACTCCTGGGTTTGAGCGATCCTTCTGTCTCAGCTTCCCAAGTAGCTGGGCTAGCACATACCAGTATGCCAGCTGGTATCTCATTATGGTTTGATTTGCATTTCTCTGATGATTAATGTTGTTGAGCATCTTTTCATGTGCTTATTGGCCATCCATTGGTAAATCTTCTTTGGAAAAATGTCTATTCAGATTCTTTGCCCATTTTAACATTGGGTTGTCTTTTTTACTGCTAAGCTGTAGGAGTATTTTAAAAAATATAATTTAGATACTAGACCATTATCAGATATATGACTTGCAAATATTTTCTCCTTTTCTGTGGATTGTCTTCTAACTCTCTTGATAGTGTTCTTTGAAACATGAAAATTTTAATTTTGATGAAGTTCAATGTATCTGTTTTTTCTTTTGGTTGCTTTTGCTTTAGGTTCTGTATCTAAGAAACTATTGCCTAATCCAAAGTCATAAAAATTTATACTTATGTTTCTTCTAACAGTTTTATAGTTTTAGCTCTTATATTTAGGTCTTTGATTCACTTTGAGTTAACTTCTATATTTGATGTGAGGTACAGTCTAAATTTATTTCTTTGCATGTGGATATCCAGTTTTCCCAGTACCGTTTATTGAAAAGACCACTCTTTCCCTCATTGAATTGTCTTGGTACCTTTGCCAATTGACCATAGGTAAGTGGGTTTATTTCTGGAATCTCAATTCTACTTCATTGATCTTTATGTCTATTCTTATACTGGTATGACCCAGTCTTTTTTTCTTGCCCTGTCTTACAGTGCTGAATGATCTAGTCTTGATGACTGCAGCTTTGTAGTAAGTTTTGAAATCAGGAAGTGTGAATCTTCCAACTTTGTTTCTATTTTTAAGATTGTTTTGCCTGTTCTGGGTCCCTTTCATTTCTATATACATTTTAAGATCAGATTGTCAATTTCTGCAAAAAAGACCACTGACATTTTGATAAGGATTGTAATGAACTTGTGGATCAGTTTGGGGAGCACTGCTGTCTTAACAATATAAGTCTTCCAATCCATGAACGTTTGGCGTGCACTAACTTGAACTCTAACTATTATCTGACAAGAAAGCTAGTCCAGATATCTAAAATTGATGAGACACACCAAGTTAATTGCCAAATGTTTATTTCATTTTTGAGCTGTATGGATAAGGTATAGTTTTATTTTGTCAAAGTAGGGGAAGAGAACAAATGGAAAGACATATAAATTGGTAGAGCCTATCAGTAATCAGAGAAAGATCTCATTAGGAAAAAGTTACACTTTGTATTATATACTTTTCAAAGATATGTTCCCATGTAAGAAATCTTGCCAGACATGGTGGCTCATGCCTGTAATCCCAGCACTTTGGGAGGCAGAGGTGGGTGGATTCCATGAGATCAGGCATTCAAGACCAGCCTGGGCAACATGAAGAAACCCTGTCTCTATAGAAAATACAAAAATTAGCCAGGCGTGGTGGTGCATGACTGTGGTCCCAGCTACTCGGGAGGCTGAGGTGGGAGGATTACTTGAGCCCAGGAGGTTGAGGCTGTAGTGAGCTGAGATTGTGCCACTGCACTCTAGTGTGGGTGACAGAGTGAGACCCCTCAAAGAAAAGAAAGAAAAAGAAGAAAGAAAGAAAGAAAGAGAGAGAGAGACGAAGGAAGGAAGGAAGGGAAAAATCTTAATATAACACATAATAATCTAAGCATCTCTTAATTTGTTTTATGGAACAAAAAAATTATAGGGTTTTTTTTTGTTATATAAAGTCTCTTAAAATTTTTTGAATAGCAGAGATAACCTTATTGCATGTATAAATCCACTGCTTCTTGACTTAAGAAAATTGAAATCCTCCACTCACCCCACAAATTCTGGTATTTTTACAACAGGGTCAGCAAACCCTGGGACAAACTGTACTAATTGCTTCTGTGTTTTGTTTTATTGACAAATTTCAATTCTGGCTTCTCTTACTTAAATGTCAAGCAGTTTGATATTGCATTGTAACAATAACGTTACCATAGAGTGTTTAAATAAATAACATATAGCACTTGTTGCTAGTGGTGACATTAATAATTACAGGAATAGAATGAGAACAGATTGTTGTATAGTAATGACCTCTAGAATAGACTGAGTTCCTTGGCAATGTTAAGAATTTGTAATGTTAGTGGTCATGGTGTTGCAATCCATTATCTCACTGAGAATTGATGACTTCAGCTGTAGTTACTAGCTCTAATATTTAATGTAGCTGCCTTGAGTGACTTGAATGCTTAAAAAAAATCGTCTAAGGCATTATGTCAAGAGTTACCCAAGGAAACCTAGGATCTTTCTGTACATATTTTAGGGAATCAAGTATATTTTACTTTCTTGTATAGTTCCTCTGTTTCCTCTCTATAAATATTAGTGACATTTGCACACTGGACATGAATATTTGTCTATTTGTCAGTCTATTTATCCACCTATTACTATCCATCTATATCTTACCATGTTCAACAAAATCTCTTTCCTTCAACCCTCCCCTCCCTTCCCTCCCTCCCTTCCTTCTTCCTTCTTCCCTCCCTTCCTTTCTTCTATTAATTCTTTTATTTATTAATTCCATAATGTTTACTAACTAGCTACTAAGTTCCAGGCACTGTTCCCAGGCACTAGGAACAAGCAATAAACAAAGAGGCCAGGTCCCTACTGTCTTGGAGCTTAGCTTCTGGTGAGGAAACAAAGAAAATAAAGAGCTTGTTTTAGATGGTGTTAAGTGCTCTAAGACAACAAAGCAGGGTGATGTGATAGACTGTGGGGTGGGGCTATTTTAGGTAGGAAGATCAGAAGGCTTCTCTGAGGAGGTGGCAAGTGAGCTGAGATCTGAACGATGAGAAGGAACCAGGCTTTAGGAGATACAGGCGCAGAGCCTTACAGAAAGAGGAAACAGCAAGTGCAAAATATTTGAAGCAGTTTAAAATAATAGTCAGTACAACAAAAAGATAAAAGTAGGAATGAGGGGAAATGAAAGAGAACAGGAGAAAGTTGTGATGCAGATATGCAAACTGTAGTTTGACAAAGTTATGAAACTTGAGTTGCAAATTTGGGTGCTACCTTCCTGGAAGTCAAGGTGAAAGGGAAATGTGATCAATCTCATGGTCTGCTTTCTTTATAAAGAAAAGTCATGTCAGTTTCTCTAGGGAAAAAATATTCTTTTCTGGCACTCAGGATTGAAATATATTTCTTGCATTGACCCTCCTATACAGGGCATATAGGTGATTACATTAGTGTGGTAGGCCCCTCCTCCCAACTCCAAAGAGTTGGAAATACTACATGGAATTCAAAGGCAGGAATACAATTCATTTCAGAAAATACCATGACTAGGAATGGAAAGCTGTCAGAACTCTTTTGGTCTCTTTTTTCTGTATATCTTTTTCAGCCTTCCTGTTCTTTTCCCATTTTCCCTGCAGCCTGGCTTTCTACATTTCTTTTGGCCACATGGTGGGAAAGTATGTCTGTTGAAGGCTTCTGATTTTCTATTTTAAAGATGTTCTATGTTTCCACATTAGCTTCCTAGAAAAAGATTGAAATCTCTCCGTCCTAATTCCAAATTCCTGGGAGAGGGATATGATTGCCTTATCTTGAGTCAGGTCCCTACTATTGGAGCAATCAACTGCAGTCAGGTGGCCTGGTTACCTTGTCTGAGGATCCAGGGCTAGTTTCCAGAAAAAGACATCTGGTTATACTGCTGTTTTTAAAATGCAACTTGCATTGAAGGTCAAGAAACCATTAGTGGGTAGAAACTAGCCTTAAAAAGAGATTAAAAGTATCAGGGTGCATAGCATGTGATGCAGGTAATGTTTTATAAAACTTGTTTCAGTTACTAAATATATGAGTACCTGTGTATTGAATGATAATGTAAAACATTTATTTTGATGGATTGTGCTCAAAAAAGTTTGAAAAGCTCTGGGCTGGACAAGCTGGTAGGATTCTGCTGCAAAGACGTAATAAACAACATTCTTAAAGTAATCCCTCTAGTAAATGCAGAGGTATCATGAATTTTTTTAAACAGCATCTCTTAATATAAGCGAATGGCATAGTCCTAACATGACTTGGTGCAGGCAATGTTGCCAACGGTGAAGACAAAATGGTACAAACATAGTTTTTTGATGGTCTGGTTTAATCCAGGGCAAAACGTAGTCCAGCGGTTGTTTTTGTTTTTAGAGTCAGGGCTGGCTATGTCGCCCAGGCTGGAACCTGTGAATATGTTACCTTACATGCAAAGGGCACTTTACAGATGTGATTAAGGACCTTAAGATCCTAGGAGATCTTTTTTAATCTCCTAGAGCCTAGTACCTAGTAGGACGTCATTATATGGTAGGTTTCTTGCAGCCCTTTGGTGGCCAGGTAGTTTTTAATTTTGTAGAGATGGGGGCCTCCCAGTGTTACCCAGGCTGGTCTTGAACTTCTGGGTTCTAGCAATCCTCCTGCCTTGGCCTCCCAAAGTGCTGAGATTATCGGTGTGAGCCACTGCGCCCGGCCTAGTCCAGTGGTTTGAAGTTTGAAGTTACCAGTCACCCATTATGACCATTTTGAGTTTTTTGATGAAAAGGACTGGATGAATTAGTTGCCAAATGTAGCCTCCCCCCAAGCAATACAATGAATCCACCTGTCCTATCAAGTTACTGGCTACCAATCAGTCTAATTTTAGAGAACATCTGCCTCAAATAATTAGGCTAGTATTAGGAGAGTTGAATTTCTTCCCCACACTGCTAGAGAGTAGGACCCAGGACCACAAAAGCCATTCCTAGTTCAGCAGTAAATACATTAGCATACAGCTGGACCCTCTGTTGCATGGGGCAGGCATTCAGATGGTTTTCATAGGTTTGTAGCTAAAACATATCCCTGAGAATCGTCATTTGATCTGTCAAGAGTCTTCTCAGCCCCTGCGTGGGGACAAACACCCTCCCCCCAGCATTTTCCCGTTTTCTTTAGGCCAGCTCCCCACCCACTGCAGTTCAAGGCTTGCAGCCCTAGCTCCAACTAGCTGGGGGTTGAAGGGCTTGACTCCGAGTGAGAATCAATCACCTCAGTACCGTGATATTCCTGCTACAAAGCTTTATTTTACGTAACATGTGGCTGCTCCTCCGTGCCCCAGACGGGGTTTTAGGTCCTTCTCTAAGGGGAGCTGCCCTTGGGCGCGCCTGGGTCTGCACCCGGGGCACGTGGGCGCCGTTGTGCAGCCGGCACCTCCGGGCCAACCCCGCGGCTTGGAGAAGGGGCTTTGCACCCTCCGCCGCTCTTTGTCCCTGCGCGGCCCCCGTCCACCGCCCTGCGGCTGCTCTGCGGGCTGTAAAGTTTCTCCCGGTGCAGAATTCCGGGCTCAGCGACAGCCTGCGCCGAGTGTGAGCACCTGTCGGAGACCCGCCCGTCCGCCGGCCGCGGTGAGTGGTCCCTGGAGTCACTGGCTCAGGGCGGGCCCACGGGATGGGGCGGGTGGCCCGGGGCGCAGCCGGCCCAGGCCGTTGCTATGGCAACGCGGTGGAAAAAAACGGGCCTCTGGGTATCTCGCTGCCGGTCGGCTGGCGACCCCCCAGCGGAGGGACCGGGCCGAGCCCGCGGACCCCTCCGAGTGTCTCCTGGGGCCCAGCCGTTGGGACCCCATTTCCCCCGGGTCCGGTATTTGGGGTGGTCTCAGTCTGCCCCGGTTCATCTCCGCCGTCTCACCTCCACCCCATCTTGGGACGTGAAACTTTTTGAAAGTTTAAAGCGAACTTACTGTGGGGTAAGTGTGTGGGAAACATCCTTAGAAGTTCTGAAGTTGTGTTTCTTTTTTTTAATCTGCTAGAGCCTGGTACCTAGTGGGACCTCATTATATGGTAGGCTTCCTGTTGCCCTTAAGATAGTCTTGCACCTAGAGGATGCACGTAGGAGGTGATAGGATGACATAAAGCAGCCCCGTACTGGCTCTGTGGACAGGTAATTTAAGCACTCTCCCTCAGCTTCCTAAATGTAGATTATAATTTCTCACAAGGTCGTGGGTTTCAGTGAACCTATATGTGAAGCTGTTTTGTGAACAGTACACGTAAAAAGCACTTGAGCGTTAGTTGTAAGGGATATTTGCATGCTAAAAATGGTCTAGTGCTCCCTGTCCCATATCACCAGCTAAGGAGGACCTTCTTTTTTGTCTGATCACCAAATTACTCCAATATCCAACCAGAAAATAGGATGGTCCTGCCTTGGAAGAGGGCTCTGTGAATGGAAAGGAACATCAAGTTTTGAACCCAAACTCTTTCCTTGTTCTCCAGGCCCAGGCTTTTAGACTGTGATGGATATGCAGATATATCGCACATTTAAATTTTT
The DNA here is from genome assembly GCF_028885655.2 of Pongo abelii. Lineage (NCBI taxonomy): Eukaryota > Metazoa > Chordata > Mammalia > Primates > Hominidae > Pongo > Pongo abelii. The sequence goes on from NC_071994.2 coordinate 68,710,333, forward strand.
AGCTCGTGTAAATCTCTGTTGCTATCTCTATGGGTCATACCAACCTCTATCTAGTTTGCAAATCAGAAATCTTGGCCTCATCCTTGACACCTCGCACTTTCTTCCTTTCATATGCAAACAATCATCAAGTTCTATTCATTTTATCTTCAAACCAAATCTCAAATCCATTTGAGTATCTCTGTCTCTGCTACTATCACCCTAGACCAATCTACCATGATCTGTTGTCCAGTAGTAGCCTCTTAACTAATCTAAAGGTATTTATCCTTTCCTTTCAATATTCCCATCCATTCTTTGCCCTGCAGCAGTAGTGTTTTAACAACTAAAATTTGATTATGCTACCCCCCGCCCACCTCCTCTAGCTCAAAATCCATCGTGGCTTCTCATTATTCTTAGAATAAAGACAAAACTCTTAATGTGGCCTAAAAGTTGGGTGACCATGTACATGACCATCCAGACCAAGATACTTTTGAGAGTTCGAGGCTGCAGTGAACTTGCCACTGCATTCCAGCCTGGGCAATGGAGTGAGACCCTGTCTCAAAAAAAAACAAAAACAAAAACAAAAACAAAAAACCTGACCAACATGGTGAAACCCTGTGTCTACTAAAAAATACAAAAATTAGTCTGGGCACGGTGGGTCACACCGGTAATCCCAGCACTTTGGGAGGCCAAGGCGGGCAGATCACAAGGTCAGGAGTTAGAGACCAGCCTGACCAACATGGTGAAACCCTGTCTCTACTAAAAAAAAAAAAAAATACAAAAATTAGCTGGATGTGGAGGCGTGGGCCTGTAATCCCAGCTTCTCAGGAGGCTGAGGCAGGAGAATTGCTTGAACCCGGGAGGCAGAGGTTGCAGTGAGCCGAGATCACACCACTGCACTCCAGCCTGGGCGACAGAGCAAGACTTCATCTCAAAAAAAAAAAAGAATGTTACTATTTATACCAGGACAAAAGGTCTAACCTGGCTCTCTGTCAGGCAAACTGAGGCAAATGGTTATTCTACATTGGCTTATTTTCAGACTTTGGTGCCATTTTCCCTCCTACTACAGGGCTGTTGCATATGATAGTCTCCCTGCCAGATGTGCTCTTCCCTCTTCTCTTCTTAACATAGGTTCTTCTGACACCAGTGATTTCTCCTTAGTAGCACTTAATCACAATTGCAATTTAAAATTTGTCTGTGTAAATACTTGAATGATAAACATTTTCCTGTCATTAAACAGTCTCTGAAAAGATCACATGGTGGTTAGGAGCACAGGCAGACGGCTTAGATCTGAATCCCAGCTCTGTCACAATTCCTTATCTGAAAACTTATGATGCTAGTTGTGTTTTAAAATTTAGAATTTTCACTTTATAGAAAGATGACATGGTGTAGACACTGTATCATGTCTAGTGGGGTCTGGGGCAGCGCTTTGTAATCAAACATATTAACTTTTCTTCAGTAAAATGAATTCGCTCTAAGTAGGATAGAGACAGTACATTGTTTCATTGTCAGTTTAGGTCAGGTTTTCCAAATGAGTTTGCCATAAGTTTATGAAAACACTTGACTCTTGTTGGAGGCCTAGGTGGGAGGATCGCTTGAGGCTAAGAGTTTGAGACCAGCTTGGGCAGCATAATAAGACCAATCTCTAAAAAATTTTAAAAAAATTATCCAGGTGTGGTGGTGTACAGATGGTCCCAGCTACTCAGAAGGCTGAGGTGGGAGGATCTCTTGAGCCCCAGAACAAACCCCAGGCTGCAGTGAGCTGTGATTGCACCACTGCAGTCCAGTCTGGGTGGCAGAGTGAGACCCTGTCTCTGAAAAAAGGCGGGGGGGGAAAAAAAGAAAACACTTGATTTTCTAAGATTTTTGGGTTTTAGAATTTCAGATGAGGATATGTGATTCTGCTTTAGTGTAGCCTTGAGCCAGTCATTTAACTCCTCTGGCCTCAGATTCCTCAACTGTAAAATGGAGATAATACTAGCACCTGCCTATGTCACAGGCTCCACGTCATGCTGTTTTGAGAAGTAAACGAGTTAGTGCATGTTAACTGTGTAGAACAGGGAATGGTCCTTCATCAGTACTATAAAAGGGTCAGTTCTCATATCATTTTTATTAGCTCTGTAATAACCCACACTATGGATGAAACATAATTTATTTGCAATTTACTTATTGTTGAATATTTAGACCTCAGGTACAAAATGTAGTAATGGATGTCTTTACACTTAAATCTTTTTGCTGCATTTTTGATTACCTAAGATCAGTTCCTAGGCTGGGCATGGGGACCCATGCATGTAAAATCAGCACTTTTGGAGTCTGAGGTGGGAGGATCACTTGAGGCCAGGAGTTTGAGACCAGTCTGGGCAACATAGCAAGATCCTGTCTCTAAAAAATAAAAGATAAAAAAATTAGCCAGGTGTGGTGGCATGTACCTGTAGCCAGTCCCTAATGCTCAGGAGGCTGAGGTGGGAGGATCTCTTTGACCCAGGAGTTTGAGGCTGCAGTGAACTTGCCACTGCATTCCAGCCTGGGCAATGGAGTAAGACCCTGTCTCAAAAACAAACAAACAAACAAACAAACAAAAAAACAGTTCCCAAAAATGAAATTATAGGGAGGTCAAAGGGCAGGAACATTGTGAATGCTCTCAAAACATCGAAACATTGCCATACTGTTTTTCAGAAAGATTATGCCAGTTTACATTGCCACCATCAGTTTTATGACACCCATATTAGCATTATTATTTTAAAAACTTTGCTAATTTCACAGATAAAAATGACACCTCCTTATTTTAACTCACATCTGTCATTATTAATATGTTTTAAGTGAAATCTTATTATTAGCTATTAGTAAAAGCTTTTTGATGGTTTTTGTATTGGAATCTTAGTTTTTCTTACCAATTGTTTGTTTGATTTTTATCTTCCCCAGCCCAGGCAGGAGCCAGTATGCTGGGCTTTGGCTGGAATTAGTTGAATAAGTTATCCCTGGAGCCTGGGATGAGTTGTTACTTGCCTGCAGGCTACAGGGCAAGGTAGAAAACTGTTTCAGAGGCTGTTTCTTGGGGGAAAATCTGGAATGAAGACTGGGCTGATTGCTTGTTTATCTGAACTTTGAGTCAAACAGGGCTTGGAAGAAAGAGAGGATCCATGTAGGAGGCAAAGACCAAGACAGACAAGGAAAGGCAGAGTAATTTTCTTTTTCTTTTTTTTTTAAATTTTATTATTATTATACTTTAAGTTTTAGGGTACATGTGCACAACGTGCAGGTTTGTTACATATGTATACGTGTGCCATGTTGGTGTGCTGCACCCGTTAACTCGTCATTTAGCATTAGGCATATCTCCTAATGCTATCCCTTCCCCCTCCCCCCACCCCACAACAGTCCCCAGTGTGTGATGTTCCCCTTCCTGTGTCCATGTGTTCTCATTGTTCAATTCCCACCTATGAGTGAGAACATGCGGCGTTTGGTTTTTTGTCCTTGCGATAGTTTGCTGAGAATGATGGTTTCCAGTTTCATCCATGTCCCTACAAAGGTAATTTTCAAAGCTGGAGGAGAGAAGCCGCAACCTCTTTTTTTGCAGAGACATTGCAGTTTCCTGTATGGAGGATGAGGGAATGCTGGGGGCACTGTCTTGGCCATACACTGAACCATGTGAACTCTTGTTATAGTGAGGGTATTAACCCTTTGTCATTTGGGGCATCTTCCCCACAACTGCCCTTTCATTTATGATGGCTTATGATTTATAGAAATTAAAACAATTTTATGTTGTCTGCCTGTTAATCTTTTCCTTTATGATCCATTGCTTTTATGCTTAGAAAGTCCTTCCCATGAAGAGACCAGCTACCTATCTGCATTTTCTTTAAAAATGTTATTTCGTAATGTCAGCAAATCAAGAGGTAAAGAAAATAAGTACAAGAAAGCTGAGTAGTGTGATGTCCAATAAAAAACCTAAAAGAGGATGATACAAAGGTGGGTACTCGTGTCTTCTTCATGTGTCCTTGAATCAAGGAGCAGAAAAGAGCTTATACTGCTGTAAGGGAGATTTAGGAAGGCTGTTTCTGACAGTTGTTTGAACTGGTGGCTGTTTCAACCATTGACTTATCTGTCACACATTGTAGAAGCTTATCCTTAGAGACTTACAGAAGAAGTATCCTTCTGAAAGAGAAGATGTGTTCTCTGGAGCTATTTTCTACTTTTATTCATCTGATGATACTATGTAGTACTTCAAACACCTATAGTTGTTAAATACTGAGAAATAACTTCCCTGTTTTTAAAAAGAGGCTTACAAAATGGAAAATGCAATATAAAATTAATTGCTGACTTTTTTGGCATTGTTAAATTGGTATGCCTTAAGATGCGATTCAGAAAGAATTTCCTTTCCTGCTGAACTCCAGTATATATGAGTGAGGCTAATTGTGTTTTGTTTGGATTTATCTTAGAGCTCTAGAATGTGAAGAATGGACATCTTATTTTTAAGCTTTAATATATATTTTCTTAGTTTATTAACTAAAATAAATTGTAGAGTGCATAAGAAATTACTAACCTCACAAATCCCACAGTTTTATTGACTTGAAGTTGTTTTATTTAAAAAAATTTACAAGGTGAGCGGCAGTAATTTTAATAATTAGAATGTCCTTTCTACATATAATGGACTAATTATCTTTCTTAACCATTGACTTGTCAGTTAAGTTCAATAAGGATGTGGTATTACATTAGAAATAAATTAGGAAAAAACAATTTTCTATTGATAAAGATAAGTTCACTTAGGAATACTATTATTGATCCTTATTTTTGATAAAGTTATTTAGTAAACAATATTGACTATTGTAAACATTCATTCAATAAATATTTATGGGGTGCTGATCATATGCCAGACACAGTTCTAGAATATTGTATTATATGTTTACTTTTATACTGTATGTGTAAAAAGTTTGCTTGTGATTCAGTATTCTTAACATGAGCTGATGATTATTTGGAAAAACTGGCCATTTGGACTCACACATATTAATTCAGAGACTCATAAAAAAGCCTGAAGTAAAATGTTCATGCAGTCTCCAAGGTTGAGATGTTGGTTATTGAAAGTTCTACTCTGTTACTTTGTCATTATCATGGTGGAATGCTTGTCTACCACAGAGCTCACTGGGAGAAAATCCATTTACCATTTACCAAAGGCAGTGCATCTGAGGCTCAGGTTCTTAGACTTGAATTCTTTCAAGTTTGTTTGCTGCTAGCAAATCTAACATCGAGGCTCTTATATCTGCTCTAAGGAGCTCAGCTTCCAAACAGCTGAAATATTGGGAAGAAAGCAAATATTTATCCTTGGATATTTTTCATGGAAATCCAATTAATTTTCCTCTCAATATTCTTTATTTTGGTTTTCAGTTTATGGCAATAAAATTCAATATTTTTTATATTTGTTGTTATAAAAGTAAACACCAATATCCAGCAGTGATTTTCAAGTTAACTTCTTTATTGCTTTTCTGTCATATCTCTTTGATGGTACATATAATATGTAAACTTGGCTCCTTTTTATAGTTGCACCTCACTTTTTTTATTGAGATATAATTTACATACCATAAAATTCACGCTTTTAAAGTGCACACTAGTTAAATAGTAGTGACACTAGCAATCATAACTACTATTTAATTCCAGAACATTTTTATCACCCTCAAGAAGAATCCTCACATCCAATAGCAGTCATGCCTTGTTCTCCCTTTCCCTGACCCACTGGCAAACATCAGTCTTTCTCTTTCTGTAGATTTGCCTGTTATGGAAATTTTATATAAATGGAATTATACAATATGTGGCCTTTGCATCTGACTTCTTTCACTTAGCATGATGTTTTCAAAGTTCATTTCTGTTGTAGTATGTATCAGTACTTTATTCCTTTTTATGACCAAATAGAATTCCATTGTATGGTACCTTTCATGTATCCATTCATCAGTTGATGACCATTTGGGTTATTTTCATTTTTTTTGGTATTTTGAATAATACTACTATGAATATTCATGTACAAGTTTTTGTGTGAACATATATTATCAGTTCTCCTGGATTCTCTAGGAGTGGAGTTGGTGATCATATGGTAACTCTGTGTTTAACTTTTTGAGGAACTGTCGAACTGTTTTCCAAAGTGGCTACCATTTTGCATTCCCAACAGCAATGTGTGAGGGTTCTCATTTCTCCATAGTTTCACTAGAACTTGTTACTGTCTTTTTGAGTATAGCCATCCTAGTATTTGTGAAGTGGTATCTCATTATGGTTTTGATTTACATTTTCCTGATAACTAATGATGTTAGGATCTTTTCATGTGTTAATGTGAAGATATGCAATTTGTATATCTTCTTTGGAGAAATACCTATTCAAATATTTTGTCTGTTTTTAATTTGGGTTGTCTTTTTCTTGTTCAGTTGTAAGAGTTCTTTATGTAGTCCGGATATTAGACTCTTCTCAGATATTTGATTTGCAAATATTTTCTTCCATTTTGTACATTGTCTTTTTACCTCCTTGGTAGTGTTCCTTGAAGCACAAAAATTTTTAATTTTATGAAGTCCAATATATTTTTTCTTTGGTTTATGTGCCATATCTAAAATACACTGTTGCCTAATACAAGGTCATAAAGATTTACCCCTATGTTTTCTTCTAAAAGTTCTGTAATTTTAGCTCTTATATTTAGATTCTGGATCCATTTCGAGTTAATTTTTGTTTATGATTTGAAGTAGATGTCCAGATTCATTATTTTATGTGTACCTATTCAGTTATCCTAACTGTTTGTTGTACACTTCATTTCACTTGTTAAAGTCAACTAGTCAGGCATGTTTTGGGGAGACCAAATTTGGCTGATTCTTTGTCACCCCAGTTATATGCCACCATCCTACACAGAGGACATTCCAGGCAAAGAAACATTCCATATTGCTAACAGGACTTTGGCTCCAAATTTCCATCTAGGGATATAATTTGGTGAATCAGTGCTATGGATTGAATGTTTGTGTTCCCTCAGAATTCATATGTTGAGGTCTAAATCCCCAGTGTGATGGTATTTTAGGGCATTTGAAAGGTAATTAGGTCATGAGGGTAGAGCCCTCATGAATGGTACTGGTGACCTTATAAGGGAATGGAAAGATGAGACTGCTCTCTGTTCTCCACCATGAGAGGACAGAGTAGGAAGATGGCCGTCTGCAAACTAGGAAGAGTACCCCCACCAAGCATCAGATTTGCTGGTGTCCTGGTCTTGGACTTCTCAGCCTCCAGAACTGTGAGAAATAAATGTTTGTTGTTTAAGCCACCCAGTCTCTGGTATTCTGTTAGAGCAGCCTGAACTAAGATAATTGGCCTATTGAGGATGTAAGTGTCAAGGCTGCTTCCCTGTCTAATCTCACTTAAGGCCTCTAAGTAGACCCATATGGGTGCCCCTTTGCCATCTTTTTTTCAGGATGGTAACCTGATTCCCACTTGACCCCTTAGGGAAAGGGAAAAGCAAAGGAAGGATTGCCCTCTCCCAAGAAGAGGCCTTAAGATTTTCCTTACAGCCTCATGGGAGAAACAGGAAGGGCCATGTGAACCTTTCCACAAAGAAAAGATGATCTTCAAGGGAAGAACTTTTTATCTTTTTTTTTTACCTTCCATTGAAAACTCCTTCCTCTGGAATTGTGATCCACTTGAGCTGTGGCTTGTTCAGAACTCCTTTTCTTGGAGTGGAATGATAGGGAGGTGTGCCTTGTGTTCTTCCCAGAGGTTCAAGCGTGCAGTGTGGAAAAGCTTAGGATTGGTGAGCTCAGGCTCACCTGGGTTCAAATTTTGGTCCTGCATTTCTAGCTTTGGTTCCTTTTTCTATAAAATGGGGCTTATAATTACAATTTCCCAGAATTCTGAAAAGCAAATGTCATAGGTAAAGTGCCTAACAAATATGTAGCCCTTCAATAAACACTGGTTTCCCATCCCATTGAAAAATGTTTTCAAATTTTCTAATAAATTTGTATAAATACAATTAAAAAAACTCCATAGAGTCTTAGAGTTGGGAGGGATCTTCATACTTGATGTCATAAATAATACTTTGCTGAATCTGTTATAGCTCTTTTCATGTTTGTTCACTTAATATTGTTTTTGTTGATCACCTACCGTGCATCAGACACCATTCTGTCTGTCACAAATTACTGAGGGAGAGATGCCAGATACACATGACACAGGCTGGCATGCGGTTGCCACTGCACTCATCCTCACTTCCCTCATTTGAGTCATTCACTTACTAAATTATGAGCCAGATGCTATGCTAGGTTTTTGGGATACAAAGATAAAAAGATATACTCCATGTCAAGTTCATAATCCATTGTGGAGGGAAACAAGCCAAGGATTTTTTTTTTTTTTTTTTTTTTTAGACAGAATCTTGCTGTCACCCAGGCTGGAGTGCAGTGGTGTGATCTCGGCTCACTGCAACCTCCACCTCCCAGATTCAAGTGATTCTGCTGCCTCAGCCTCCCGAGTACTGCCTCAGCCTCCCGAGTAACTGGGATTACAGGTGCTCACCACCATGCCCAGCTAATTTTTGTAGCTTTAGTAGAGATGGGTTTCACGATGTTGGCCAGGCTGGTCTCAAACTCCTGACCTCAAGTGATCCACCCATCTCGGCCTCCCAAAGTGCTGGGATTACAGGTGTGAGCCACTGTGCCCAGCCCAAGCCAAGAAATTATAATCCCCTGAGGCAGGTGCTATAACAGACATTGGTTGGTGTGAAGGGAGATGGAGGAGAGCACTTCTGTGCCTGCTTGGGGGAAGTCAGGGAGGGATGAGCAAAAGGGAAGAGGAAGCTGAGGCAGAAGGAGCAGCAGACTCAAAGGCCTAGAGGTGGAAAAGCATGTAAGTCTTAGAGGAAGTTGATTTCTAGAAGAATAATGGCAGACAATGACTGGATAGGCTAGCATGCCATTTTACAAAGAGCCTGTTATGCCAGGTTGGGATTTGAAGTCAGGTTTTTTTTTTTTTTCCCGAGACAGGGTCTGGCTCTGTTGCCCAGGCTAGAGTGGAGTGGCACGATCTTGGCTCACTGTAGCCTTTGCCACCTGGGCTAAAGCCATCCTCCCATCTCAGCCTCCTGAGTAGCTGGGAGCACAGGCATGCACTGCCACGCCTGGCTAAATTTTTTGTTTTTTGAGGTGGAGTTTTGCTCTTGTTGCCCAGGCTGGAGTGCAATGGCACAGTCTTGGCTCACTGCAAACTCCACCTCCCGGGTTCAAGCGATTCTCATGTCTCAGCCTCCCAAGTAGCTGGGATAATAGGTGTGTGCCACCACACCTGGCTAATTTTGTATTTTTAGTAGAGACAAGGTTTTACCATGTTGGTCAGGCTGGTCTCGAACTCCTGACCTCAAGTGATCTGCCCGCCTTGGCCTCCCAAAGTGCTGGGATTACAGGTGTGAGCCACTGCACCTGGTGCTAATTTTTAATTTTTGTATTTTTTGTAGAGACAGGGTTTTTGCCATGTTGCTGAGGCTGGTCTTGAACTCCTGGGCTCAAGCAATCTGCCTGCCTCAGCCTCCCAAAGTGCTTGGATTACAGGCGTGAGCCACCAAGCCCTGCTTGAGGTCCATTTTGTTGGATAAGACAGAAACACTATTTGTACTTAATTAACATCTGTCTTGGACTTGCTCTTCTTCTCTGGCTAGCTTAAAAAAATCATTTTTGGCTGGGCGCGGTGGCTCACGCCTGTGATCCCAACACTTTGGGAGGCTGAGGTGGGTGGATCACCTGAAGTCAGGAGTTCGAGACCAGCCTGGCCAACATGGGGAAACCGTATCTCTACTAAAAATACAAAAATTAGCCGGGTGTGGTAGTGGGCGCCTGTAGTCCCAGCTACTCAGGAGGCTGAGGCAGGAGAATTGCTTGAACCTGGGAGGCAGAGGTTGCAGTGAGCCGAGATTGCGCCACTGCACTCCAGCCTGGGTGACAGAGTAAGACTCTGTCTCAAAAAGAAAAGAAAAAAAAAAAAAAGACTGGGCGCAGTGGCTCATGCCTGTAATCCCAGCATTTTGAGAGGCCAGAGGTCAGGAGTTTGAGACCAGCCTGGCCAACATGGTGAAACCTCATCCCTACTAAAAATACAAAAATTGGCAGAGCCTGGTGGTGCATGCCTGTAATCCCAGCTCCTTGGGAGGCTGAGGCAGGAGAATCGCTTGAACCCTGGAGGTGGGGGTTGCAGTCAGCTGAGATCGCACCACTGCACTCCAGCCTGGGTGACAGTGATACTCCATCTCAAAAAAAAAAAAAAAAAAATCATTTTCTTTGTCTTTTGTCTGTAGCATTTTCTCTAAAAATCTGCTATTTTGGGCTTTTGCCTTCCTCATTGTCTTCATATAGCATCCTGCCTAGATTAACTGCCTGTTTACCTTAGGGCTATGACCTTTCACTTCATGGAGAGCTCCCTCTGTGGCTGTATGCTTTGTCTGAAAGGGTCTATCTCCTGTTTGCCCTGGCACTTGGTAACAGGAAAGACCTTTCCTATTGGATGGCTGAGACCTAGTAGAGAGAGAGCTGTTGGAGAAGGGCCAGGTATAAGGGGGAAGGTGCCTAAACCAGAGGTTTATCCTCTGGTGCTGCTGATGTTGGCATTATCATAGTCTTGCTCTGATCATCGCCCATAGTCTCTCACTGATTGGCCTTGCTCCAAGGCTGTGTCTCTCAGGCCTCTCTTGCCCTGCCTTATTTGTGGTATTAGTAACTGAGAGTTGAGGAGTGGCCCAGCAGCTCAGGAGTTCTAGTCTTGTTGAGCAGCCATCCTTAATGTATCCAGTTACAGTATTCATTCTCTCAAGACACAGCCCAAGCTGGCACTTCAGACATGAAGGAATATGTATGAAGTTCCAGAGGTCACTTATGTAGGACTTTGTTCTGGAATCCTCCCTACATTATGAATCATTGAAGGACCCAGCCTTGAAAGAAGATTGGTTAGAGATGGGAAGGGAGGGTATGATAGCTGTTTGCAAGTATTTGAAGAGTTGTTCAAGTACAGCAAAGTCCCAGATTTTGGTCTTAGGTTCTGGCCCTACCATTTACTAGCTTTGTTTTCTTTTTTTTTTTTCATCTAAATTCCTTTCAGCCTAAAATCATTCTGCGATTCAATAAATGTAACAGGCAGTGACTGTACTGATTAGATGTGGATCCTTGAGGCAGATTGAGTGGCAGCATTTTAGCTTTTTGAGCTCAGCCACCAGTGAATTGAAATTGTAATAGCTGTATTCATTATACTCAGAATTGAATGTTATTAATAAGCCATTCCTTAGTCCCATATTATCTCTGTTTTACAGACTGATTTTTTTCAGTAGGATTTCCTTAATTGTCTCAAACATTTCATTCCTAGAATACTTAAAATGTCTGATTGCTATAATCTCCAGAGAAACTAAACAGTCTTAATTACATCTAGTGTTTTTTTATTTTATTTGATTCTTTAGATGAGATTAAGAGTAACTTATTTCAGAGGATATGATTATTCTCTATATAACTATGCTTATTGTAAATTTAGAAAGTTTTGGTCATATTACACCCACATTATCATTATTTCAGATAATTTAGGCTGTGGACTAGCATATAGGGGGGTTAACTTCTTTCAGAATGAATAACTTGATGACACTATTTTTTACCACCCTCCCCGCATCTTTCTTGTCATTGTCTTTGATAGCATTGATTTATATTTTCTGTTCATCTAGTCATTTCCATAGTACATGGCAAGACTTGCTCCCTATGAAGCAGAGGGTTATTTGAGTTTGATCCTTTCCTACATATCTGCTTTCTCATGAGTAATGTTATCAATAATTTGTGGAATTTTACTTTTAGTACTAGATGCCATTTTTTTTTAGTAGAAATATTGGCAAATTGGATTTCACCCAGAAGGTGAAGGGACTGGGATAGTGAAGACCTTTAAATGATATGAAGGACAGGTGAGGGTGTTGGGTTGTAGAAAAGACAACCTCTAGGAGGTATGACCAAGGGGACACATGATCATTTTCTTCATATCTGAAAGGCAGAAACCTGTTAAAGAAGGACTAGGCATATCTGTAAGAATGACATAATTACGTATGACCTGTAAGAAGTTTTATAAGGAGATAATTTTGGCTCATTATGAGGAAAAACATTCTGGTGGTGTCCAATGAAATAAGCTTCTTGAGGAAATTAAGGAACGGGTTCCCTGTCATTGGAAAACTTTAACAATGTCCGTGTCAGCATCCATCCGATCTTCTATGAAAGAAATTTCATGCTGTGCCAGATGTCCTCAGATATCCTTTGTAATGTGTAGATTCTGTGGCTGCTTCACTACTGATGCTATGTTGTGGCCACTTCTCCACTGTAGGGTTTGCTTTGGTGGCTTATATCATTGGTTTTATGTTTCTGAACATACCATAGCCCAGAAGGTTGTGATATGGGTGAAAATTTTAAAAGATAATTAAGAGGATATATACCATGTACATATATACTTATGTGCATACATATTAGATATGATTAGGCTTTGTGTCCCCACCCAAATCTCATCTTGAATTGTAATTCCCATAATCCCCATAATCCCCACGTGTCAAGGGAGAGACCAGGTGGAGGTGATTGAATCATGGTGACAGTTTCCCTGATGCTGTTCTCGTGATACTGAGTGAATTCTCAGGAGATCTGATGGTTTTATAAGCGGCTCTTCCCCTCTTCCTGCCGCCTTGTGAAGAAAGTGCCTGCTTCCCCTTTGCCTTCTGCCATGATTGTAAGTTTCCTGAGGCCTTCCAAGCCATGCTGAACTGTGAGTCAATTAAACCCCTTTCCTTTATAAATTACCCAGTCTTGGGCAGTTCTTTATAGCCTTAGGAAAACAGATTAATAGAACACCTATTTGTTCTGTATAATTGAAAATTACACTTTTTAGTTTTGTCCTTAGTTCCTGTTGTTAAAAAATATCAAGCTATATGCTGTAGAGATCTCTGAGTATCATAAGAAAATGTTTTTTTGTTTATCAAATTGATTTTTTAAAAAAATACAGCTCTGTTAAGTCTTCAAAATAGAGCCAACAAAGAGCTTTTGTGGAAGTAGGAATTAAAATTGGTGATTTTATTGTGAGAGTATTTGAGAAAGACCTATAAATAAAATACTATGGACATTCAATTAGTGTCTTAGATATTTAAGAATAGGAAGTGGGAGCACTATAGTCATTTTGGAAAATTGTGTTTTCAGACTCACTTACTAATTGGATTGTTGAGTGCTGTATTAGTGGTTTCAAATGGCATTACAATTCATTGCAGTTCTGACCTGGGGTAATAGATGTAGAGGTAAAATGAAATCCATCTTCCTGAAGAAGTACTGGTTATATGAAATGATTAAATCTGATTTTAAAATAAAGCATTAAGTGCAAACCGCTAAGAGTTCAAAAAATACAGGTTCCATGAAAGAAGATTTAGTGCATTTAGCTTTTGCTCATTGTGGATGAAATGCCTTTAAACTGATGCAAGTTATCATGCCAGTAAATTAATCACATAGGGGAAGTTACATATCTTCTCTTTGAAATGGACCCATCCTTCATGGACAGAGAGTTCTCTTTCAGGACAGACTTTCTTCTAAGTCTAAGAGGGAGTCTTCTAAGCATTTGGTGTCTTTTCCTAAGTCTTTTCTGGGATGAGTCTTAGCTCAGTGCAGGTTCTTTGATTTGGTATTGTGAAACCGCGAAAGTCATCATGCTGGAAGAATTCCCTGGTGACTCTCTCACTCAGGCTGGAGTGCAGTGGTGGGATCATGGCTTACTGTAGCCTCAACCTTCCAGACTCAGGTGATCCTCCTGCTTCAGCCTCCTGAGTAGCTAGGACCGCAGGCATGCACCACCATGCCTGGCTATTTTTTTTGTATATGTGGGGGTCTCACTATGTTTCCCAGGCTGATAAGTTATCTCATATGCAGAAATATACATTTCCAAGCATATATACAGAAATATTATGAGATGTGAATAGGAAAATTGTACAACACTGTGTAATATCGGTTGCAGAAAGGTTTCTAAGAAAATGGGCTGAGTTAAGGCTTTCTGTGTGAGGGGGATTGGGTTAAGGTTTGGCTCAAGGTGAGGAATGTGAGTTGATGAGGAGGAAGGAAAAGGCATCCCAGGAGGAATTTAGAGGGAGGGATGAATGAAGAGGCAGATACCTTTGCTTGGCTGAGAAGTCTGAGCTTCCAAGTGGAGGGAAATGTCAGGGATAATAGGCTGAGGGGGAGATAGGGTAGATGGTGGTGATTATAATGTCTTTTTTTTACCAGACCAACTTGCTTCCAGATTGCTTACAGCTGGAGAGACAATACCATCATGAAGACGGCAGATAACCCATGATGAAGTGCTAAGTTGTTTGCTATGGTAGTAGCTGGAATTCAGAGGGGAGAGACTTATGGCTACCAGATCCAAGATAGGTTCTGTGAACAAGGTTTTCTTTTTTTACAATTTACAATTTTTAATTTCTGTGGGTACATGGTAGGTATACATATTTATAGGATACATGAGATACATTGATACAGGCAAGCAATGCATAGTAATCACATCATGGAAAATGGGGTATCTGTGCCCTTAAGCATTTATCCTTTGTGTTACAAATAATCCATTTATACTCTTTAAGTTATTTAAAAATGTACAATTAAATTATTTTGACTATAGTCATCCTGTTGTGCTATCAGATACTAGGTCATATTCATTCGTTCTGTTTCTTCGTACCCATTAACCATCCCCCCCTCCCCCTTTCCCCCTCCCTCCATTCTCCTTCCCAGCCTCTAGTAACCATCCTTTCTAAAACCATCTAAAAATCAATTTAATTGTTTTGATTTTTAGATCCCACGAATAGTGAGAACATTTGATGTTTTTCTTTCTGTGCCTGGCTCATTTCCTTTAACATAATGACCTCCAGTTCCATCCATGTTGTTGCAAATGACTGGATCTCATTCTTTTTTATGGCTGAATAGTACTCCATTGTGTATATGTACCACATTTTCTTTATCCATTCATCTATTGATGGACACTTAGGTTGCCCCTAAATGTTGGCTATTGTGAATAGTACTGCAGCAAACATGGGATTGCAAATATTTCTTCCATATACTGATTTCCTTTCTTTTGTGTATATACCCCGCAGTGAGATTGCTGGATCATATGGTAGCTCTATTTTCAGTTTTTTGAGGAACCTCCAAACTGTTCTCCATAGTGGTTGTGCTAATTTACATCCCAACAACAGTGTATGAAGGTTCCCTTTTCTCCACATCTCCTCTAGCATTTGTTATTGCCTGTCTTTTGGATAAAAGCCATTTAAACTGGGATGAGATGATGTCTCATTGTAGTTTGATTTACATTTCTCTGATGATCAGTGATGTTTAAAACCTTTTTATATACCCGTTTGCCATTTGTATGTCTTCTTTTGAGAAGTGTCTATTCAAATCTTTTGCCCATTTAAAAAATCAGATTATTAGATGTAAACGGGGTTTTAGGTTGTATAAGTAAGAGCCTTTTAGGTGAAGGGAAAGTAATATACTTGATGACTTCCTTGTAAGAATGTGAATGAAATGAGCAGTAAAATGAGAACATGTGAATTCTAGGCAGCTTTTTTTTTCTCTTGTAAAGCATGTGAGTCTTTGGCAAGTCACTTCTCTTCTTTGGCTTTCATTTATTTATTTCATTATTTAATATAATTTAAATTCATATTTAACAGGTTGCTCTTAAATTAAAAATATTCATCTACAAAAGAGAGAAAAATATATGCTCTGATTCCTTCATCATTGTTGAAAAAAATTACATTGTATTTTAAAGGATCTTCCATTTCTGAGATTCTTATTCTAGGAATTGAACTAAAGTATTTGAAAGTACCTTATAAATGTTAAAATAGGGATACAAGTATAAATTGGTGGCATTTCATTTGGTATTTAGTGTAGTAGAGACTCTGTAGATATGCCTATATATAGTGGCAATAAGGGCTCCACTGAAAGGTTTAGATTTAATAAAAAACCTACACCAAATGTATGATGGTTCCTAATTGCTCACAAAATCCCTACTCTAACTGATTCTTCAGGGTCTGGGCCAATCTCTAGTGGCTATAAAATGGACAGAAATGATTGAATGCCACACATTTTAAAAGAACTAGCAAAATTTTTTCATTCAGAATAAGAAAAAAGAGAAAAAGGAATTCTAAGTCTGCAGTACCATTTAAAAGATAACACTATATAATAATAATTGCCAGGTACTGTGCTAGTTGTTTTATATACTTGATTGGTTTTCATTCTCACAATAACTATCATTACTTCCATTTTACAGATGAGGGAGCTGGGGCTTGGAGAACTTGCCTAAGGTTACACACCACTGGTTAATGGAAGAATGGGGACTTCAACCCAGATTTTCTTATCCAGTAGAGCCTCTGCATATAATTATTACACTATATATTCTTTTAAAGTTTAATTAGTTTTTAGATAGATAATAGTTGGACTTGGTATATAATTTTAAAAAAGAAGAGTATGTAGTAAAATAGTCTTCCTTTTGTCTCAGTGGCCTTGATACCCATTTCATTTCCCTGAAGCCAAGTAACAATTGAGTGTGCTTTCAGAGATGTGTGTGTGTGTGTGTGAATTACATGTACAAAAATGTACATATGTGGTATACATATAGTATATTATATATAAATAAAATATTACCCTTGTTTTATACAAGTGGTAGTATACTGTAGTTGCTATGTTGCACCTTGATTTTTTTTGCCTAAAAAATCTTAGATATTGTTGCAGTTGAAAAAAACCCTCTTCTGCATAGTATTCCACTGTATGGATGTACCACAACTTACTTAAATAGTTCCCTGTTGAAGGGTATTTGAATGTTTTCCAGTATTTTGCTATTACAAGTGATGCTGTAATAAGTAACTTTTAATTTATGTTATTTTGTACATGTGTAAATTCACTGTATATGTTAAAAAAGATTACTATGAGCATGGTGAAATTCACTAATACAGAAGGTTTTTCTTCCCAATACAAGTGTGTGATAAATCATAAGTATATGAGTGCTTTTCTATTAGCAGAGCTCCATATCAGGCACTGTAATCATATATATGTATGGGTTTGTAGATTTCAAAATGAGAAAAGAGAAGATTATGGCATAGTTGACTGACTTGTAGTGAGAGATGTCTGCATATGAGCAGACATTTACTCAACATAGTGAAACTTTCATTCCTAAAGAAAAAATGACTCATTGCTGCATAGAAGAACTTCCCTGGAGAGGCAGTGTTGCATTTGGCCTTTATTAGGGTTATGGTATGATTCTTGCTCAGGAAAGTTACCGTATAAAAATGCTTATAATGGCTGTGTTACCATTGAGGATATCCAGAAAATGGGCAAAAGGAGGTTTTAAATATTTATGTATAAATTGAAGAGAGCCAAAGTAAGCTTGTGTATAAAGAACTGCAGAGCAGTAAGATAGGATAGAGTGTAAATGGCATGTATACTTACACCTTCATAGCTTCTGCATTGGTAGAATATAAGGTGAATATGAAAATAAATGTTAATATTACACAGTACTTTGCATTTTTCCTGTTACTGAGTGGGTAATTACTATGTCCAGGAATGGTTCTAGAGATTTTAAAAATAATATGTATAGTAAAGAAAAATAATATATTTATATGCCCAGATAAACAAGCTCAAGGAAGGTGACATGGCAGAATCAAAAACATATCTAAGATTATTCTGCTTATAGCATGTAGCATAAATAGTAAATAATAAGCAAAGTGTATGGAAAGTCATCTAGACTTTTGAAATTTGAGTTAGGGCTTAGTTTGATTTGTTCTCCTAATATTCTGATTTATTAATGAATTCTTGAAATATCTTTGATTTTTCCTTCTGCTAGTTTTTTTTTCTTAGAATCTATAGTTAATGAACTCTGGAGTACAGTCTAAAGTCACTTTGATTATTGAAGATTTTAAAGTCTTTTATCCAGAAGTATAGCTTTTTAGCTTATTTGTATTGTGTTTGAGACATAATTGAATGTAAAAGAGTGGTACTGCCATATTTTGATAGTTGTGTCATGTTAGATACCATAGTACCCTCTGCCAACTATTTACTAGACACATTTCAGGGCTCCTGTCCTCCCAGATTTTCTTCTAAATGAATCTCCCTGGCAGGACATGGTGACTCATGCCTGTAATCCCAGCACGTTAGGAGGCTAAGACAGGAGGATCACTTATAGCATATAACTTATTTATTGTATGGAACATTAAATCCCAGGGAAGTAGAGCAATTCTTTCATGTCTTATTCAAGGTTGTTTAAAGTCATCCAGTAGTCTTTTGTGAATTGATGAAACTCTGGAACATCTGTCACTTGCTTCATTTTATAGCATTGTTGTCAGGAGTTTGGCACGTTAGCAGATTTCCAGTTTTGAAGCCTGTCTCTGTCATTTATTAGCTGTGTGGACTTGTGCAAATTACCGAACCTCTCTGTGTCTTGTTTCGTGATCTGTAAAGTGGGAATAGTAGTAGAACCTATCTTATGGAGTTGTTATAAGAATTAAGTGAGACAGTATTCCCAAAGTACTTAAGCCAGTTGCTGGCACAAAAAAGGTATTTAATAAATGTTAGCTATTATTATTCAGTATGAGAAAGTTAATATGTTATATTCAGATATTAAGCAGTTGAAGTGATAAAATTTGTGGCATATATTTGTAGCCAGATAGATAGTAATACATTATAAAAATTTTATCTACAATCTGAAAATAGATTTCAGGTTTATTTATTTCTTCTTATTACATTAGATGGTTTCATGAACATCAAATAGTTTGGAAAGTGCCAAAAGGAAATGAAGTCTTAAAGGCCTAAGAACACACTGACTTGATTGTTGGTTGTAATTCTTGTTTTGAATGAGGGAGCTCACCTTGGAACCTGAACTGTTCTTTCTTGCCCATGCAAAGTATGATCACTAATAACGCATTTCCCAGACATTGGTACAGTGGCGGTGGTGAGAGAGTCATGAGGATTAGGAAAGTTCTGCTGTTTGTTTTCAGCTCCCCATTCAGTCCTCTTTTTAGAAGTCTCTCTTCATTTTCCCCATCTCAGATGCCCGGTTTCTGTTTGCTGCCCTCTGGCACAGCATCCTGTAAACATTTTCTCTGCCATTTACAAATGTCGGTTATTGATTCGCTAACTAGATTGAGTTAGTCTTCTTAATATCTCCCTCTTAATATCCCTTGGTGAGGAATCTGTAGTCTTTAGAATACAGTATAAGCTTGTTAAGACTTGTAAGGTACTCCATGATTTAGTCTCTCCCACTCTTCTCAGCCTGCATCTATTGAGATGATCATATAGTTTTTCTTTTTCAGTCTGTTACTATGGTAAGTTAGATTGATTTTCAAACGTTAACCCAATCATACATTTTTAGGGTGAACCCTACTTGGTCAGGATATGTTATCCTCTTTTTTATTGTGGTGATATATACATATATATGAAATAAAATTTGCCACTGCAGCCATTTTAAGTATACAATTCAGTGGCATTAGCTGGTTATCCACTACTTCCAAAATTTTTCAACAGCCCAAACAGAAACTCTATAGCATTAAGCAATAACTCCCCATTCTTCTCTCTTCCTCCAGCCCCTGATAACCTCTAATCTACTTTCTGTCTCCACGAATTTGCCTATTTTAGCTGTTTCATATAAATAGAATTATACAATAATTGTCATTTTGTATCTGACTTATTTCATTGAGCGTAGTGTTTTCATGGTTCATCCGTGTTGTATCAGAGCTTGTTCCCTTTTGTGGCTGGATAATAGTCCCTTGTGTCCGTATACCACAGTTTGTTGATCTATTCATCTGTTGATGGACACTTGGGTTGTTTCTGTCTATTGGCTGTTGTAAATATAATGCTGCAGTGAGTGACTGTTGCTATACAGGTATCTGTTTGAGGCCCTGCTTTCAATTCCTTTGCATGTATACCTGGGAGTAGAATTGCTGGTCATGTGGTAATTTTATGTTTAGCTTTTTGTGAAGCCACCAAACTGTTTTTCACAGCAGCGACACCATTTTAAATTCCCAGCAGCTACACCATTTTAAATTCCCAGCAGCAATGTATGAGGGTTCCAGTTTTTCCACATCCTCACCAACACTTGCCATTTTCACAAAAAATTAAAGCAATTTCATTATCCTTTCCCTTCCCCCTTTTTTTTGAGACAGGGTCTTGCTCCCTTGCCAGACTGGAGTGCAGTGGCACAATTATAGTTCAGTGTAGCTTCAAACTCCTGGGCTCAAGTGATCCTCCTGCCTCAGCCTCCTTAAGTAGCTGGGACTACAGGTGCATGCCACCAGACTTGGCTATTTTTTTTTTTCCTTTTTTTGTAGAGGTGGGGCCTCATTATGTTGCTCAGGCTGGTCTTGAGGCAATTCTCCTGGCCTGGCGCCCCAAAGTGTTGGGATTACAGGCATGAGCCACCATGCCTAGCCTCATTATCCTTTTATATATTAGAGGATTTAGTTTGCTAACATTTTCTTAAGAATTTTTGCATCTAGGTTCGTGAAGGATATTGGTCTGTAGTTATAAGTACTTGCAGTGTCTTTGTCTGGTTTTGGTAACATGGTAATGTATTGGGAAATGTTCCTTTTTTATTTTCTGGGTGAATTTGTATAGAATTGGTATTATTTCTTCTTTAAATGTTCTTCTTTAAATGTTTGATAGAATTCAGTAGCAAGGCTATATGGGTCTAGAGTTTTCTTGGTTGAAAAGTTTTAACTAAGAATTTAATTTCTTTATTTATAGTTATTTTAAAAAGTTACGGAAGAGTGACATTGTTTCACATTTTTGCCAATGTCTGGCTTAATAAAAGACAACTGTATTCTGGGGGGAAAAAAAAAAAGAAAAAGTGTTTATGGCTATTCTGATTATCTTTTTTCTTTCTTTTCACTTTTAATTTGAAATAATTACACATTTACAAAATGTTTCAAATACATACACAGGGAGGCTCTGAGCACGCTTCAACCATCCTCCCTCAGTATTAACATCTTGCATAACTGTAGTATAGTATCATACTAGGAATCAAGGTTGACACTGTCCACAAAGCTTATTCAGACCTCTACAGTTGTATATTTACTCATTTGTGTATGTGTGTATATAGTTGTATGCAGTTTTATGCCTGAGGCTCATATTAGCTCCATCTCTAAGTGTCCACCCCTCTGGAGTGGGGGTGGAGAGGGAGGGAGAGGGGCCACTGAGGGACTGGCAACACTCCAGCATGTGGCGTTGGGGTCCATGGGCAACTTCAAGGCAGGTCTTGTGTAACCACAAACTTTGTGTAACCATCACTGTAATCAAGATACAGAACTGCACCATCACCATGAGTCTCCCCTGTCTACTCCTTCCTTTATACTCATACCTACCCCTCTCCTATCTGTAACCCCTGGAAACAGATTCATTTCTATAATTTTGTTATTTCAAGAATGTTATATAAATGGAATCATAAAATATGTAACCTTTTGAGATTGGCTTTTTTCACTCAGCATAATTCCCTTGAGGTTCATCAAA
Organism: Pongo abelii; assembly: GCF_028885655.2. Lineage (NCBI taxonomy): Eukaryota > Metazoa > Chordata > Mammalia > Primates > Hominidae > Pongo > Pongo abelii. The sequence goes on from NC_071994.2 coordinate 68,731,812, forward strand.
GTCTGTTGCATATTCCTTTTTATTGCTAAGTAATAGTCCTTAGTATGGATGTGCTATAGTTTGTTTAACCATTTACCTGTTGAAGGACATTTGAATAGTTTCCAGTTTCTGACTGTTACTGATAAAGCTGCTATGAATGTTTGTGTACAAGTTTCTGTGTGAACATAAGTTATCATTTCTTTGGGATAAATGCCCAAGAGTACAATGACTGGGTCATGTGATAAGTCAATTGTAGTTTTAAAATAAACTGCCAAGCTAATTTCCAGAGTGTCTGTACTATTGTACATGCCCACCAACAGTGTAGGAGTGATCCGTTTTCTCCGTATCATCACCAGCATTTGGTATTGCCACTATTTTTTATTTTAGCCTTTCTGATTGATGATACTTCATTGTGATATTAATTCACATTTCCCCAAAGCCTAATGATGTTGGTCATCTTTTCATGGGCTTATTTGCCATTGTGTGTCTTCTTCTGTGAAAAGTCTATTCATGTATTTTGCCCATCTTCTAAATGAATTTTTTAAGGTTGAGTTTTAGACATTCTTTGTATGTTTTAGATACAAATTCTTTGTCAGATATGTGATTTGCAATCATTTTTCTCAGCCTGTAAGTTGTCTTTTTAATAATTAACAGGATCTTTTGCAGAGAAAAAGTTTTAAATTTTGATGAAGTCCAGCTTAAGAATTTTTCCTTTTTACCTGTTTTCTTTTGAATGAGCTTTGGTGTTTGCTGAGCTTCTTGGATCTGTAGGTTGGTAGTTTTTGTCATGTTTAGAAATATTTCACCTCTTTTTTCTGCTTTTGGAAAGCAGAAAAAAAAGTATTGAGAATGCTTAATACTCTCTCACAGGTCATTGAGGTTCTGTTCATTTTTTTCTTGAGCATTTTTTTAATCTTTTATTTTGGATAGTTCCTATTGCTATGCCTTTACTGATTTTTTTCTTTGGCAGTATCTGATCTGCTGTTAATTCTATCTATTGCATTTTTCATTTTAGGTATTGTATTTTTCATCTGTAGAGGTTCCATTTGGGTCATTTAAAATATATCTTTCAGGCACCAGGCATGGTGACTCATGCCTGTAATCACAGTGACTTCAGAGGCTGAGGTTGGAGGATTGCTTGAGGCCAGGAGTTCAAGACCAGCCTGAGGAACACAGTGAGACCCTATTTCTAAAAAAATAAAATAAATAAAAAATCTTTCATTTTTCTCTTCATCATGTTTATGTATTTCTCTACCCTGTTAGACATGTAGAACATATTTATATGATTCTTGTCTGCTAGTTGTATCATTTCTGGGGCATATTTTCACAGATTTTATATGCCCGTTAACTTTTAACTGGTTGCAAGACATTATGGATTTAGGTGACTTCTTTAAATAGTGTTCGCTTTGTTCTGGCATGCAGTTAAGTTGCTTGAAATCAGATGAAGCCTTTTGAGACTTGCTTTTAAGCTTAAGTAGGGCAGGTCTGGAGCAGTCTTTAGTCTAGGGATAATTTATCTCTGTCGTCAAGATGAAACCCTTCTGAAAATTCTACTTGCTGCCCTATGTATTAAGATATCTTTCCTCTCTGTCTGGCAGGAATAGGAATTGTTTTCAAATTCTGTGTGAGATCTGGGCATTGTTCTGTCTTTTTCTTGCAAGGCTGTTCTCCTTCCTCTCCCACCCCCAACACAAGCCTTGGATAGTTTTTTAAAATTAATTTTTTTATTGTGGTAAAATACATATAAAATTGACATTTTAACCTTCTTTTTTTTTTGAGACTGGGTCTCGCTCTGTCGCCCAGGCTGGAGTGCAGTGGCACGATCTCGGGTCACTGCAAGCTCCGCCTCCCAGGTTCACACCATTCTCCTGCCTCAGCCTGCTGAGTAGCTGGGACTACAGGCACCCGCCACCACGCCTGGCTAATTTTTTGTATTTTTAGTAGAGACAGGGTTTCACCGTGTTAGCCAGGATGGTCTCGATCTCCTGACCTCGCGATCCGCCTGCTTCGGCCTCCCAAAGTGTTGGGATTACAGGCGTGAGCCACTATGCCCGGCCCCATTTTAACCATTTTTAAGTGTATAATGAAGTGGCATTAATTACATTCACAATTTGTTACAACCATCACCACTATTTCCAAAACATTTTTATCACCCCAAACAGGAACTCTGTAAACTTTACTAGTAACTCCTTATTCTCCCCTTGCCTATCCCTAGTAAACTTGAATTTACTTTCCATCTCTATGAATTTGCTTATTCTAGATATTTCATGTAAGTGGCATCATACAATGTTTGTTCTTTTTTATCTGGCTTATTCTAGTTAGCATACTGTTTTCAAGGTTTTTCCAACTTGGGTAGTTTTGGCCTCACATATGCTTGTATCAGCTCTTAGCCGAGACTCATGTGCATCCTTCTGCAGATTTCAGAAGCTGTCTTTTGTGCAGCTCTTCCCCTCAACTAAGCTAAACTGCTGGGCTTTTGGGGAGTTTGCTGCATTCTGGAAACTGCTTCTATGTGGTAAACTGGTGCAATCATGGAACTCATCATGTTTGCTTTCCCTCTCCCAGGTATTACAGTGCTGTGTCTTGTGTGATGGCCCAAAAACCATTGTATCTGTATTTTGTCCAGTTTTCTAGCAGTTTATGGCAGAAGGGTGAGATCTGTCCCCCTCTTACTCTATCTTGATCAGAAGCAGAACTGTCCTCTGTGTCTGTGTGTGTAACAGCTTTTACTGAGATGTAATTGCCATGCAATAAACTACCTATGCTTAAAGTGTACAATTTGATTTTTATATATGTGCACATCCATGAAACTGCCAGACAATCAAGATACTGAACATATCCATCACCCCCGCAAAATTCCCTTGTGTCCGTTTTAATGTCTCCATCCTGCCTCTCTCTGCCCTCCTCTGCATTCTCAGGTAACCTCTGAATGCTTTTCTGTCACTGTAGATTAGTTTGCATTTTCTATGTAAATGGAATCATACAGTACTATGTGTGTGCACCAATAACTTACTCATTTTTATTGCTGAGTGGTGTTGCATTGTGTGGGTATACCGCAATTGATTTATCCATTCACATGTTGATGGACATTCATTTGGGTCGTTTCTAGTTTTTGACTACTACAAACAAAGCTGTTATATATTTGGATAAGGCTTTTGTAGACATATGTATTCATTTTTCTTTGGTGAATACCTAAGATTGGAATTATTCATTCATAGGATAGATACATGTTTACCTTATAGAAAAGCTATTTTCCAAAGTGGTTTTACCATTCTACATTCCCGCCATCAACAAATGAGGGTTCTTGTTGCAAGAATCTTACATCCTTCCCTAATATTTGGTTTTGTCAGTCTTTTAAACTTTAATCTTTCTGGATGATGTGTAGGGATGTCTCATTGTGGTTTTAACTTACATTTATCTAACGATTAATAATTTTTTGAAAATTTTATCTGTTCATGAACACTCATATATCTTTTATAAAGTATCTGTTCTTTTGCCCATTTTTTTTGAAAACAGGTTGTCTTTTTATTTTTGAATTGTAGGAATTCTAATTTTGGATACAAGTTTTTTTAGATATATGTATTGTGAATATTTTCTCCCAGTCTGTGGCTTGCCTATTCATTTTCTTTTTTCTTTTCTTTTCATTTATTTATTTATTTATTTATTTATTTTTTTGAGACAGGGTCTCACTCTGTTGCCCAGGCTGGAGTGCAGTGGCACAATTACGGCTCACTGTAGCCTTGGGCTCAAGTGATTCTCCCATCTCAGCCTCCCGAGTAGCTGAGACCACAGGCGTGTGCCACCATGCCTGGCTAATTTTTGTATTTTTTGTAGAGATGGGGTTTTGCCATGTTGCCTAGGGTAGTCTTGAATTCCTGGGCTCAAGTGATCTGCCTGCCTTGGCCTCCCAAAGTGCTGGGATTACCGGTGTGAGCCACCATTCCTGGCTGCCTATTGATTTTCTTAATGGTGTCTTTTGAGGAGTAGAAGTCTTACATTTTGATGAAGTCTAATTTTTCAGTTTTTCTTTTATGGCTAATGTTTTCTGTTTTCTTTCTAAGAAATCTTTAACTTACCTGAAAGTCATAAAAACATTCTGTGTTTTCTTCTAGAAGTTTTTAGTTTTAGCTTTTGCATTTGTGTATATGATCTATTTCAAGTTAATGTCTGTGGGTGATGTGAGATAGGAGTTGAAGTTCAGTTTCTTTTTTCCCTTATGGATATACAGCTGTTTCAGCACCATTTGTTGAAGACTTTTCTTACATTGTTGAATTGCTTTGCCAGCCTTGTCAAAAATCAGTCGACTTCTGTTTTCATTGATTTGTCTATTCTTATACCAATACCACAGTGTCTTGATTACTGTGGCTTGATAGTAAGTCTTAAAACAAGGTAGTGTGAGTCTTCCAATTTTGTTGTTTTTCAAGATTGTTCTGGCTTTTCTGGGATCTTTGCTTTTACTGATGCATGCTAGAATCACTTTGCCAATTTCTATAAACTGTGCAGCCAGAGTGAGAATCATAGAATAGACCTTGGTAAATTCATGCCTTGTGATGTTTTTAAGACGTCATTTTGGGGACCTTCTCCAGATAATATTCCTTGGGAGCACTGGGCTTTATTCTGTTTGAATGTCTATGTCTTATAACTCCTAAAAAGGAAATTTATACTATACATACTTTTCTTTAGGTCTTTGCCTATGTACATAGTTTCCTTGTCAACTTTAGTGTCTTTGGTGGAACTGAATTGTTACTGTTCCAATCTTAATAATATAAATGTTGCTTTAGTACAAGAAAAATAAGAAGGTAATATAGCACATAATCCATTAAGGTCTGTCTACAAAAGATATGTAAGAGAATAAGGTTTTTTCTCTGTAGTATCAGAATCAATCTTCCTTCTGCTGCATTATATTTCCTAGACAGTTATTAGGGAAATGTTCAGGGACACAGTTTTATGGAACTGTACTTAGTGAAGTATCAAATACTATAATAAATAGCTTTCTTGCTTTTATATTTCCGGATAAACTCAAGTTTTCAAAAAACTTCAAACTGTCTAATTTTTGCTGTTATCTTGAAATACATGCTTTAATAGCACCACACTTATTGGTGACTTTTAATAGCAGAGAGAATTATGTTACAATATGTCTGATGCTTTCTAGAAGTTGTCTAACCATACTGTGGTATTCATTTTTGTAATTATTTTTGAGTTGTGGTTTTACATATATAATTCATTATCCACAATTTATGATCCCAGTTACATAAATCAGTTCTTTTTAGTCTCTTGTAGTAAATACATGTAAATGTTATGGATAATACTTTGGAGGAACTTTTATGCCATTTTAATGAGTTCATGTTTGCATTGAATAACTGAATTGCAACTTGGAGTGTTCCCAGAATAGAAAATGTGGATTACTAAAATGAATTTGGGTACTTCAGGACTGTGATGGAAGGAACTAAGAACTATATTTTATTTAGTGATCATATTGTTTTATGATAAAAACAAGCTATTTTGCTCTGGATGGCAATTATTTTGTACTAAGGAAGTACCTTGGAATTATAGAGCATCTTTCAATTTTATGTGCATTCCTGTCAGCTGAAAATAATTGCTGATTTGGATTTTCCTTGGAAAAAGAGGTGGAGATTATATTATTAACTTTGTAGGGAGGCATTTTTTAGTCATTAGTCAGATATATTGCTGTAGAAGCCGTTGAATATTGTTTTAAAAAGTTCAGAATCTTGTAATAATAAGCCCAAAGAATAAGTTAATTATAGAAAAGTGCTACATTGTATGATTCAGATAATCTGAGACTGATCACTAATTTGGTGTGTAGCTAGGTGCTAATTGTATGTGCTGTGGATATTAAATGTAAAAGGAGTTCAAAGCCTGGAAAGATCCACATGGACTGGAGCTGTTAGTGTGTTTTTGGTTTAAAGGATAGAATCTGGTGTTATTCATCATGCCCATATTGGGACAAAGAAAAGACTTCCCAGTATTTCCTACAAAAGGTTATCCAGGTGTAGTTACATGCTTCTGATTTTCCCCGTTGCTCTGTTTATATAGGCATAGCTCATATATTTTGGGAAATGGGAGGAATAGCTGTATTGGTGCTATATTGGTTTATTATAGCCAATCCCTAAAGAAATGTGTTCCTGTAAAGACTCTTTTGTTTTTCTTTATATCCTCTGAAATTATGATTTGCCTCCAGCCATAATTTCTTGCAGCCACAAATAGTAATAACTAATAATTTTATAGCACTGACCTGTGTACCTTACTGTATTCTAGATACGTTTCATATTTTGACTAGTTTGATCTTCATGATAACCCCATGTGGTAGGTAATATTCATTTTTTCATTTTACAGATGAGGAGCCAGATAAATATTACATAACTAGAAAGTGACAGAGGTGAGCTCTGAACCAGAGTCTCTACTGTTAACCCTGCTCTATGCTTGAATCGACTTAAGAAGTAAATTTTATTAGTAATGTTTTAAACATTGTTATTATTATTATTATTTTGAGACAGGGTCTCACTCTGTCATCCGGGCTGGAATGCAATGGCTCGATCTTGGATCACTGCAGCGTCTACCTCCTGGGCTCAAGCAGTCCTCCCACCTCAGCCTCGAGTAGCTGGGACTACAGGCACATGCCACCACCCCAGCTAATTTTTTAGTATTTTCAGTAGAGTTGGGGTTTCACCATGTTGCCCAGGCTTGTCTCAAACCCTCCCACTGTGCTAGGATTACAGGCATGAGCCGCCATGCCCAGCCTTAAACATTATTTTAACAATGTCATAGGTTAGACAGTTATAACTGTATTAAAGTCCTGAGAAGCTCACTCAGTAATTTAAAAAATTTCCACTAGAGGTCAGTCTATCACTTGGCAATATAAATATTTTCTGCTTGCTTAGTGCAAAATTTCATTTACTAAATTAAAGAAGTATGCTGTGGAAGAGACTTGGGTAGCAGAATAGATTTTGAATTGGAAACATAATAAAAAGTCATCTTTATAGTAGTAAAAGCATCTATGACTATTACAAGATGCAATATTGGTTCAATTGACTGTATTTGCAGAATTTAGTCAAGATATCCTATGAGATGCTATCTGGCATAGGAAAGGCTAATGACCCTGATCTTTAGTTGTTACCTCTAAATGAACCACATATTAAACATTAGACCAATTTTGTGTTACTAGTACTTCAGATTCTTTTTCTTGACTCATTTAATTTAGTCAAGGACTTAAAATATACCTGGAGAGTGATGAAATAGTGAAAATATTGAGTGTTTACTAAGAGATATTCTGATAATTTTAGGACAATGTGGGTCTAAGATTGTTTAAAAAGTAGCCTAGAGGCTTTTATTTCTCAACTCTCAGGTTTTGGAGATAACAAGGAATTGAATTAAGATGCAGAAACTGAGGGTCTACTTAGAAGCTGCATTTTGAGGTAACTTCTTTGCTTGTAAATGCAGTCGTATTTTGGAAGGATAAAATATAATTAATTAACTAGAGTCTTAACTTGGAAGGATTAAATATAGTTGGAGAATCTAGCATGGTCCTGAGTATAAAGTTGTTAATCAGTTGACCAATGATGTTATTTATATGTAAATAATGATTTTGGCTTCTGTAGGTTAAATAAAGCCTTTTAGGCAGCCTTCAAACCAACTGAAACAATCTGACTTGACTTCAGATTTGTCACACTGGAAATGAATGGCAACATGTGGAACAGGCCAGGACAGGGAGGGAAGTTACACAGGAGGGATGGGTCTGCAGAGTTTGTAAGTTTGGATGGGTAATAACCTAACCCAGGGGATTGTCAGTGGAAGGACGAGGGAGTCCTGTAGCTAGAGATAGGCAGAAGCAGACAGGATATTTGGGTTCTAGGTAAGAAAGGTGCATCTGAGACCTAAGAAGTCTTCAGAGGCAGCAGAGATGAACAAATGAACGTGAAGGTGAGAGTTAATGATTTCTAATGGTACCTATCCCTTACTGTGTACTTATTTATGTGCCAGACACTATGCTAAGAGCTTTATGTACATTATCTCTTTTTCTTCTTATCATATAATCTTGTGAGGTAAGTTCTAATCCCTTTTCACAGACAAGATGACTGAGGCTGAATGAGTTTCAATAACTTGCCTTTGGTCGTAGAACTTGTAAATGGCAGAACTGATGTTTGAACTCGGGGCTTATGACTCCGGCTGTGAAACTCTGCTTTCGGATGCAGAAGGTATTTCTTTTTTTGCCCCGATTTTATGCTGCCTGCAATGTAGAGATGGCCATAGGCTTATATCCAATGGGAAATTAACCTCATGGATAAACCCCAATTACAACAAAAGCAGAGAGTTATAACTTCCAGGGAGGTGGGGGTTGGTATTTTTGTTAAAAATGTGAAGTTTTTTAACCTTTGACTATAAATCATGTTGAAAAATCTATATTCTCCATGTAGCGCTGATTAGATGGTGGCGAATCCATCTCCTGTACTTTCACTACTTTGTTATTTTTTTTCCCTCTTTTCTAAAATCCACTAATTATCTTACTAGGTGTTCTCTCTGTTGGCTTGGTTTCTCATAAATGACACTCCTGGAGATGCCCTCTCAAGGGCTTTCTAGAGTCGCAATAGGAAGAGTAGTGGGCAAACCTAAAAGGAAGTTTAGGGATCACTAATTTGGTCTGTCAGTGTACTTTTGTCACTTTATTTTTACACCTGCAGGCAGCAGTGCTTCTGAGACCTTTTAGTCCTTTAAAGATAGCTTTGATCCTAGATCTCTTTCTGCTTAGGATATGTTTTTGAAGGGATGAGGACAGAATGTCAGCTTTCTTCTCCCAAAGGCACCGGTTGTTGAATTTCCCCTGTAATCTGGGACTTTCATCATTTCCTCCATGTTGATGGTGGCGCTAGACCTGAGGAATAGCATTTATCTTTTGTTTTTTGACCTAAGTGACAGGTTAATGGTGAAAGGTCCATCAGCTAAGAATGCTTTTAATAAGGCCCTCTTTTTTGTGATTTAGCCAGGGTCCATCTGTGGTTAACTGCAAAAAGTATTTCCCAAGTTCCTTCAGTCTTTTCTTCTGAAGTTGCTTGAAGGTGATACTTAGGAAAAGTACATTCACATGCTATACAAGGGCAAGCAAATGGAAAGTTCTCTTTCTATAGCTTTTTATCTCTTGGGTGAAACTTTGATTTATTTTGACAAAATAATACAGAATTCTTAACCTAGCAGTATAAAGTAACACCAGATTCACAAGGGGCAAACTCTTCTCAGCAGAGCAGGCTCAGCAGAATTGTGTAAGGCCAGAGTGCCTGCTTTCTTCCATAAGGCTTTGGGATTAAATTTACTCATCTCTGTTTTTAATCCATCAATGCCCAAAGTCATTTCTCTCTCCTATTTGCTATTTCATAGAGAAGGAAGCTATTTGATGGGAATTTCCTAAATTCCCTACAACCAAATCTATATACTTACTTCCACCTTTTAGCATCCATCTTCCTCAGATAGCTTTCCAGCTGGCCTGCCTGCTACTTTCCACTCTTGATTCTCTTACATCCTGCCTCTAAAGTCATATTTTACAAATAAAAATCCGATTATGCCACTCCGCTACTGAAAAAGTGTTTATTTGCATGCTTGTAGGATAGAGCCTCAGATCTTTAACATGCCTTATGAGGCCCTATAGATATTGCTCCTTGTCTACCTCACCATCTTTGACTGACAGCAGTGTAGCTCTTTTTTTTCCCCACAGTTCAGCCATACTGGTCCCTTTTAATTTCCTCAAATCTGCCAGGTTTCTTCCTGGTTCCTCTTTTTGGAATGCATTCCTCACTTTCCCTGGCTAACTGATTGCTGTCCTTCAGGTCACTGCTTGTGTTACTCCTTCTGGGAAATCCCAATGTAGTCATATCTCTTGTAATTATTAAGTTAGTGACATTATTTTCCAGGTGTTTTTATTACCAGGAAATTCAGTTCTCACTCTTGAGGACTCTTCCTTCACTTTGTGTATTATGTAAGAACTGGGGGTTCCAAAGGGTTAGTCTCATGTACCATGTGGAGGGTGAACTTGAAATCTGAAAAGTACAATATAGCTGTTGCTAATAAAGACTGATGCTGTTGAAGAATGGTCCTGCATAGCCCAAAGGGACTGATTATTTATGATGACCTACCCAAGATGTAGAAGTTACATTTTACATTCATATATGTACAGACTTACGTTCATACACTTAGTCATTGTTTCTCAAAGCATAATCTTGTGTCATGGTGGTTATAGGCTGGGTTAGAGTCACCCTTCCTCATGATCCCCTGGGCTGGATTGAGCTTGGGACACCAACCCAGACAGCTCCTGCCTAGCAAGTATTCTTTTGGTGCCATTTGTATCCCTTCTTGCCAGAAGATTTTGGTCAGGGCAATGTTAGGTTTACTCCAACAGCTAACTTTGAATCTCAAGGAACACTCCCAGAAGGCCTATGGGTTTTATATCCCAAGAAAAAAGATAGTTATTGCTAGGTTGTATGCCCAAGGAAGGCCCTACTTACCCAGATACAGGGTACTTACTCATTTTTGCAATCTGTCATTATGGGAGGCGACTTAAGTGACTCTTCACAAAATAAAGTGAGCTTCAAGGAGACTTTTGCCTCTCCTTGAACTGAGAAGCAACTCAGAGATTCTTTAGCTAGAATAATCTAATCCATAACACTTGGGGACTCTAATCTCTGCTTAAACAGCTACCCCTTTACTTACTTATTGATCTGCTATTCTTGTGATTTTTAAAAATAGTAATAGTCTGTTTTTCCACTATAATGTAAGCTCCAAGAGGGTAGGAACTATTTCTGTCTTCTTCATTGCTGTATCTTCATTGCCTCCCAAAGTGCCTTGCACATAGTTAATATCCTGTGGATATTTGATGAGTGAATGAATTTTAAGTTTTCCAAAGTAGAATTTTAATAGTAACTATTACTTCTAAGAATGCAGAAGATATTCAGAAAAGTAAAGCCATGCTAACCATATTCCCTATCATGAAACTAATTGAGAATCAACAAATAGAATGAAAAGCAAACAAAAAAAAAATCTGTGAAACTAGGAAATGGCTCAGTTCCTAGCTATGGACTAGAATCTAAGAGTATAATGAAATATGGATGAAATCAAAGGGGATGCTAAAATCTGTTATACACCTGTTTAGATGGTAAACAGAGTGCAGATTTCACTGAAAGTGGGGGCCATGAGTATCCCATCCTGTAAGGTTTTAGTGTTGGGACACGCCATGGGAAAACCTGGAAAATCCCCAAGGAAGCCAGTGCAATATCTCAAAATGGAGACAGGGAGAAAGAGAGAGAGAGGAGAGAGAGACAAGAGGACAGTATCTTTTGATTTCTAACCTGCAGTGAAGTGGAGAGGAAGAAGGGAGAAATGACAATGAGCTATGTAGCAGTTAACTGAATCAAATGAACATAAATGAATAACTGATAAATTAGCAAACCAAAGCTAGTTAACTGCTTTACTCTAAGCATGCAGAATGACGTACATTTCAGATTAAGAATTATTTTATTAAACAAATTCTAGAAAAATACATCTGTATTCACTTAAAGAAATTGAAGGGGAATGTAGAATTTTTAGAAATTGGAGTTAAGGAAAGCAAGGCGATCCCTCTCTGGTGGTCAGAGTCATAGGATGTGAGGCTTTATAGCTGTTGGCAGCCATGTTCTGTGCCTTGTGGGAGAAATTGGTCTGTCTGTGATAGTGACAGCCAAGCCAACACATTGAAGCAGAAATAAGAGACAAAAGAAAAATAGCCCTAGTTGAGATAAGCAGTCCTGGTGGCATTCAAGTCTGTGGTTCCAGTTATCCCTCAGGCTCAGTTACACTTTGTACATTTCCTAAAGTTATATGAGGTACTGCATTGTCTTTCTGATCAATTCTTTTTATCTAAACTATTTCAAGTTAGGCTTATGCCATAGGCTTTCAACTAGGAATTCTGTATGATATGTAGATAATACAGGCAGAGAAGATCCAACATATGTGTTATTGGTGTGCCTGATAGAGAGTAGAACGAATGGACAATAATTTCAAATATATCATGGGGAAAAGACCACCAGAGATTAAACGGATTAGTAATCTGCAGATTCAAAGAACACAGAATTCTAAAAGAACTGAAACAGGTTGATCAATATCAAATAAGTATATAACAGTAAAGTTAGTTGTGCTTCAAGATTAAAAAAAAGAATCGCCAAGCATCCAGACAGAAAAAGCAAGTCACTGAAAGGGGGAAAATGAGACTGGCTTCTGACATGATGGTAATAGCCAAAGCCAGGAGGCAGTTGAACAGTGTCTCTTGAGTTTTGGTGGAATGTGTGTAGGCAGGGAATAGTGTGACCCACAGATTTAATACCTGGTCAAGCTCTTATTTATGCATAAAGATAACAATCAATATTCTCAAACATTCAAGGACCTAGTCCCTGAAAAAATGCCTCATGAGTAAAATTAATCATCTAAGTGTTAAATAAAAAGAACTTGGGAATGAAGAAGCAGAGATAGGAAGAGGTTGACAGGGCATATGGAATCTATTTAAAAATAGACCAAGTAAAGTCTGAATAACTGCGTACTATGAAAACAGAAGAAAATGTAAAGGCTCTAAAATTAATATTGAATAAAGGATTTATGTAACAGATATAAAGAGGGGAAGGGAGAATAGGTAGAGGTTTGTAAAAGAGTATGAACTCCCATTTATCTTCGTGGAGAGAGTCGGTAGATACAGCCTGTAGTTGATGAATCTGTTAGTTTCAGTTGAAATTTAGGCACTGCCACATACCAGCTGTGCATTCTCAGATGCATTTAATTCTCATAAGTAGTTATAGAATCTTCATCTGTGTCTTGGAGGTAATGATACTACTAACCTACTAGGGTTGTTGTGAAGATTAAATAAAATAATGTGTGTCAGGTACTTAGAACAGTGCCCGGCCTGAAGTAAGCATTCAATAAAAATTACCAATTGTTTATTATTATTTTAAGGCAAAAACTTGGGCAGCTAATTTTATAATCTTGGGGCAGAGAAGGCCTTTCTAAGCATAATTCTCAACCTAGTGACCATAAAAGAAAAGATTAATTATTTGACTTCATAAAAACTAAAAGCTTTTACACGACAAAATCACCATGATAAGAATCAATGAACAAATACCCAAGTGGGGGAGAAGAATTGCAATATATTTGACAGAAGAAGGATTGACATCATTAATATTTAGGGATCACTGATAAGTCAACAAGAAAAAGTTGAGAAAAAAATCAGTATGAACAGATATTTTACAGAAAAAAAATTTGAAAACATACTTAGCCTCATTTATAATTAAGGAGGTAGAAATTAAAATAAGATGCTATTTTTCATTTATCAAATTGAGAAAGATGAAAAAGTTCAAAAATATCTAATGATAGCCTGTGGTAAAATGCACTCTCATATCCTTTCTTGAGGGCAGTCTGACATTTATCAAAATAATAAATGCTCACACATTTATCTCTGCAGTGCTACTGCTAAGAGTGTATTCTACAAATATATTCGTCCTAGTATACAAAGATATATGTAAAAGGTTATTGCATATGGCATCATTTATAATAGAAACCATTTGGAAGCAATTTACTTGACTATTGATATGGACTTGTTAAATAATTTAGAATGCTTATATATTGGAATATTATATAGCCATTAAAACAAAAGAGGTGTAAATGTATATACGGATAATGAAAAAATGGTTAGGCTATAATATTTAGAAAAAGAGTAAGTTACTGAGAATAGGTATAGTATGAGCTTATTTACAACAATATATGATTTATACTTAGGCTGTGTATATGCAAAGAAAATTTCTAGAATGTTACACAGAACCATTGGAAATGATTATCTCTGAGATGGAGAATGGAGATGCTCTGGACTCTTATTTTCATTTTATACCCTCTGGACTCTTTCAGTTTTTATTACAGCAATTATTTTCTAATTTTATAGTAATTAAAAGCAAACAAAAATAATATTTTAACCAGTAGTGACTATGTTGCTTTTGAAAATAGAATTTAATATTCTGGGAATAAAATTATGGGGTAAAATAGTAAAACAAATCAAGTAGGTTCAACTAATGTTTGTTCAACAAAGATTTAGGAAGCTCCTACTTTGCATGACGTACTAAACTGAGCTTAGCTTGTGGAACAGATAATACTTGATAAATGCTAAAAATAGTGGTTCAGACATTTCTCCTAGAGGTTAAATTTTCTTAATTAAAACCAGATGAAATGAAGTCTGTTAGTGAACACTTTTTATTACATGATTGTCATGCCACCAACCTAGAAACTAGCATGAGGGGCAGGAAAAAATGCTAAGGTTTGTGAACTTGGCTATGCCATTTTGTTGGCTTTGTGTTTTGGTTGTCATAATATGGCTGTTGAAGGTGTTGGGGATATGTAAGAAGGTGTATTAGTGATAATGCTCATGATGACAGGAGAAGATCCTGTATTCCTGAGCAAAAACTAGATTTGATCAAATGCTGTATTTACCAGTGCTATTTATATTTTGTTGCTTTAAAGGCAGCAATTTTATGAAGAAGATTGTAGTTTCATGGAGGCAAGCAGACCCCTACATTTTCTAGGGTTTGGCCATGTGAATTATACCAATCTATTTAGAAATTGTGGCTGTTTTCTATTAGAGAGTCTGTGATTCTTCAAAATCTTGTGATTTCATTGGGCTCAAGACATTTTGAGGAATGGGAAATGATTGCAGTATACAGTTGGCATTAGCTGTTTGAATTTGAATACCTGCACAGTCAGTTGTGCTATATTAACACTTGTTTTGAAAACATGAATTTGCTGCAATGCCATTGATATATTAGGAAGCAATTTGAGCATAAGTGAATTTCGTGTTTGCATTATCCATGATTTTGTCAGCAAGAAACACCAGGTGAACACAGAATACAGCACACAGTTGAACCGAGCCCAGCAGGAACACACAAAACAGACACATGTACATACCTGGAATATCTACCAGCTACCTCAGTTCACCACAAGTTACGAGCCACACCCACCCACATCTGGTGTCACACCTTTCCTTCTGATTTCAGATAACCTTCTTTCTGGCACCCATGATTAATTCAAAAGCTACAGTCTTTCAAATGCCTATATCTATAAGTAAACTTCAGGTTTTTTTCAAGGTAAGGTGCCATATATTTATGTTTCCTAACCATTTAACATGTACAAAAATGCTATGATTTTTTATTAGGTTTCTTGTGTGTGTGTGTGTGTGTGTGTGTGTGTATCACTGACAAAGATTTGGAGTTTTGTGTCCCTAGCTACATTTCCCCCGTAAGTCCTTGTTTGTGCCATTTTTGCATAGTGTAGTGATTTTTAGGAATGTAGGTATTTCCTTATAGTGAAACTGACTATATCTCTTTGAACAAATTTATGCTGGTCTTTTTTCCTTTTCATTTTAAGTTTATGTAGTGCATCTGATTTGCAATAGTTAAACAGCTCCCTGCAAACAAATGAATGATGGAAATCTTATTTTTCCTTTTGTTGCAGGTAATCCATTGTACCGAGTTAGCTCAACATTTCTAATTTTAAACCAACTTCTCTAGTTCCTTATTGGCAGTTGGTTAGGGCTTCATGTGTCCTAGTGAATTGAGTGATTTTTCTAAGTTAAATTTTTGTGAAGGGCTGCATCTTGAGATAAGGTCCCAAATGCCTCATGTTGAACTCCTTTGGACTTCTCTAGACTTCTGTGAGTTAAGGTTCATTACATTGCTAATCGTCCATGTTTATTATTATATGAAGAAAGCCTTGCACCAAGTTTGTGGCATGAAGTAAGTACATAGGTATAAACAGCATGTGATTGAAAACCAAGTATTTATTATTTGGAAGTGAATTACTTGTTTTTTTAAAAAACTTGGTCATCATTTTTGAGGGTGTTTTTCTACTCCAGTGATGATATAGGTTAAAGTAAAAATCTTTCATTGAATGCTGAAGTTCCTTTTTGAGGTTCTAACATGATATACATGAATAAAGGAGTTACAAGTCTATAATTGCCTTCTTTACATCTGACTTATAATGCTTTCTTGTGCCCAGGTTCCGTTCCTTATTCTAGTTCACTTAGTAGTTGCACTAGGAATTATTTCTGTAAAAATATGAGAGATAGGAATGTATATTTTGACTTGAATATTTGCTTTAAGGTTTTCCTTGTGTAAGTACAGATTTTTATTCTGATTTTGGCACATAAGAATTCAGCTTTAGGTTGAAATTTAAGACTTCCTGACTTCCTTTTTTCCTTCCTTCCTTCCATCCTTCTTTCCTCCCTCCCTCCTTCCCTCCCTCTTTCTTTTCTCCTCCTCCCTCTCCTCTCCTCTCCTCTCCTCTCCTCTCCTCTCCTCTCCTCTCCTCTCCTCCCCTCCCCTCCCCTCCCCTCCCCTCTTTTCTCTTCTTGACAGGGTCCCCCTCTCTTGCCTAGGGTGGAGTGCAGTGGCACAATCAAGGCTCACTGCAGCCTTGACCTCCCAGGCTCCAGTGATCCTCCTACCTCAGCCTCCCAAGTAGCTGGGACCACAGGCATGCACCATGATGGCCAGCTAATTTTTTTATTTTTTGTAGAGATGAAGTCTCACTATGTTGCCCAGGCTGGTCTTGAACCCCTGGGCTCAAGTGATCCTCCTGGTTTGGCCTCCCAAAGTGTTGGGATTACAGGCATGAGCCACCATGCCTGGTTTAAGATTTCTTTTAATTTTCTCTTTGAAAGAAAGCATCTTAGTCAATAGTAAGTGCATCTAGCAAAGAGGGGCATTACTATGGTGACCCTAAAATCTGTTCTTCTCTTCTTCATTCATTCTTCATAGAACAAATATTTGTTAGGTGCCTATTATGTGTTACATCATTTTAGGCTCTGGAGAATATAATGATGAGCAAGAATACAGTCTTTCCCCTCACAGTCTAGTGGGGGAAATAGACTTTAATTAATTAGTGACCAAAATATATACTTATAAATTGTGATAAGTGCCATGAAGAAAGTGTACAAGTTCCTTTGAAAGAGAAAAACAAGGGGACCCAATTTGGATAAGTGATTTAAAAAAGGCCTTTCTGAAGAAGTGACATTTAAACTGAAGTCTACAGGATAAGGAGTTTACTGGAAGGGAAAGGGGGTGGAAGGATTTCCAGGCAGAGGCAGGAGGTTTTGTGATATCATTTTATAGTACTTATGACCTTTTTAGATGCTTATATAATTAGGTACTAGTCTATGAGCAAGACAGTTTATAGAGCTGTGTTACTGAAAAGATGCATATAAATTACATTTTTATAAATGAATTCCTGAATTCCTACAGGCTTACATTATACTCACTGTGCTATATCATCTGCATTTGATTGATGTTCAGTTACTTCAATTACTGCTAGATTGATCTTTCTAAAGCACAACTTTGATGATGCTTTTTTCTGCTCAGAAATCTTTACCAGCTCCCCAATTACCCAATAAAATCCAGACTTCTTAGCCTCATGGTCAGGCCCTCCCCAACTGGCCCTAGTCTCAATATTCTACTTCAACTTTACTCCTATTTCTGAGGTACTCTCTTGGCCAGCGGAACTTCTGGATGATCATGGGTGCTTTCTTATGTGCCCACCTTCACTTGCATTGCTTCTCTTGCCTTACAATCTGTTCACCTCCTTCTTAGACTGCCCAAATCCAGGACCATTTCAGATGTTAACATTTGATCTTGGTGTCTTCTTTGATCACACCAGCTGGAAGTTACTTCTTTTTCTTCTGACGTCTTATGGCATTTTTATTTTTACTGTTCTTTAGGTACTTTTCCCTTCATGTTTTTAAAAAACTTATTATTTTTAATTGACGTCATAATTGTATACATTTATGGAGTAGAATGTGATGTTTTGATGTATGCGCACAGCATGGAGTGATTAAATCAAGCTAATTAACATATCCATCACCTCACTTTTTTTTGTGGTAAGATAATTAAAATTTACTTTCTTTATTTTTATTTTATTTTAAGATGGAGTCTTGCTCTGTCACCCAGGCTGGAGTGCAATGGCTCAATCTCAGCTCCCTGCAACCTCTGCCTCCCCGATTCAAGCGATTCTCTCACCTCAGCCTCTCGAGTAACTGGGATTACAGGCGCTCACCACCACACCCAGCTACTTTTTGTGTTTTTAGTAGAGATGAGGGTTTTGCCATGTTGCCCAGGGCTGGTCTTGAACTCCTGGGCTCAGGCAATCCGCTCACCTCATCCTCCTAGTGTGCTAGGATTACAGGTGGGAGCCACAGTGCCCAGCCAGTTTCTTAATTATTTTTAAACGTGCAATATGCTATTACTGACTATAGTCACCCTACTGTGCCATAGATCTCAAAACATTCCTCTTGTCTAGCCTTTGACCAGCAGCTTTCCATTCCTTCCCTCCTATTCCCCCCAGCCTCTGGTAATCGTCATTCTACACTCTACTTCTATGAGTTTGACTCTTTTAGATTCTGCATACAAGTAAGATGGTGTGGTATTTGTCTTTTTTTTTTCAAATGCCCAAGGGAGGTAAACAAGGCTGCCCAGCTCTCAGCAGTCATGATGATGATTCTCAAGGGCCATCTTGGCCTCCAACCCTGGCTGAAGAGAAAAAAGATCCCCTACAGCCCTGTGGGAGAGAGGTCCTCTGTCTTTCTGTGCTTGGCTCATTTCACTTAACATAATGTCCCCCAGGCTTATCTACATTGTTGCAAATGACAGGATTTCCTTCTAAAAAAGGCTGAATAGTATTCCATTGTGTATATATATCACATTTTTTATCCATTCATCTGTTGATGGGCACCAAGGTTGTTTCCACATCTTGGCTATTGTGAGTAGTGTTGCAGTGAACATGGGAGTGCAGAACTCCTTCTGACATATTGATTTTGGTTCCTCTGGGTATGTACCCAGCAGTGGGATTGCTGAATCATATAGTAGTGATGTTTTTAGTTTTTTTGAGGAACCTCCATACCGTTTTTCATAATAGCTGTACTAATTTACATCCCCACCAACAATGTACAAGTATTCCCTTTCTCTGCATCCTCACTAACACTTATCTTTCATCTTTTTGATAACAGCCATTCTAACAGGTATGAGGTGATATCATCTCATAGTAGTTTTAATTTGCGTTTATCTGATGATTAGTGATATTGAACATTGTTTTCATGAACTAGCTGGCTGTTTGTATGTCTTTGTAGAAATGTCTGTTCAGGTCATTCACTCTTTTTTTTTTTTTTTTTTTTTTTGAGATGGAGTCTCACTCTGTTGCCCAGGCTGGAGTGCAGTGGCGTGATCTGGTATCACTGTACCCTCCACCTCCCGGATTCAAGCGATTCTCCTGCCTCAGCCTCCCCAGTAGCTGGGACTACAGGTGCATGCCACCATGCTTGGCTAATTTTTTGTATTTTTAATGGAGACGGGGTTTCACTGTGTTAGCCAGGATGGTCTTGATCTCCTGACCTCGTGGTCCACCTGCCTTGCCCTCCCAAAGTGCTGGGATTACAGGCGTGAGCCACCACACCCGGCCAATTCACTCATTTTTTGATCAGGTTATTTGTTTTCTTGCTATTGAGTTGTTTGAGTTCCTTACATATTTTGAATATTAATCCCTTATCAGAAATATGGTTTGTAAATATTTTCTCCTACTCTGTGAGTTGTCCCTTCACCTTGTTAACCTGTTTCCTTTGCTCTGCAGAAGCTTTTTAGGTGGATGCCATCCCACTTGTCTGTTTTTGTCTGTGCCTTTGGGGTCATATCCAAAAAATCATTGCCTAGTCTAATGTCATGGAGCTTAACCTCTGTGTTTTCTTCTAGTAGTTTTATAGTTTCGGGTCTTATATTTAAGTCTTTAATCCATTTGGAGTTGATTTTTATATGTGGTATGAGATAAAGATGCAATTTCATTCTTCTGCATGTGGATGTTCGTTTTTTCCAGCACCATTTATTAAAGAGGGTGTCCATTTCCCATTGTGTGTTCTTGGCACCTTTGTAAAAAAAAAAAATCAGTTGACTATTAATGTGTGGGCTTCTGGGATTTCTGTCATGTTCCATTGGTCAGTGTGTCTATTTCTATGCTAGTACCATGCTGTTTTGATTTTGATAGCCTTAAAATATACAGTCATATAGCGTATAACAACATTTTGGTCAGTGATGGATCACGTATACAGTGGTGGTCCCATATGATTATAATGGAGCTAAAGAATTCCTGTTGCCTAGCAACATTGTAGGTGTTGTAACATTGTAAGGCAACACATCATTCAGGTGTTTTTGGTGATGCTATTGTAACCAAACCTACTGTACTTCCAGTTGTATAAAAGTGTAGGACATATACTTATGTAAAGTACATAATGCTAGATAATAATAAGCAATTATGTTACTGGTTTATATATTTACTGATATATATATGATATATATACAAGTACCATATATATATATATATATATATATATTTTTTTTTTTTGGAGACAGAGTCTCCCACTGTTACCCATGCTAGAGTACAGTGGCTTCAGCATAGCTTACTCTGCAGCCTTGAACTCCTGGATTCAAGTGATCCTCCTGCCTCAGCTTCCTGAGTATCTGGGACTACAGGTGTGTGCCACATGACTGGCTAATTTAAATTTTTTTTTTTTTATGTGGAGACAAGGTCTCACTGTATGGCCCAGGCAGCTCCTGAACTACTGGGCTCAAGCAATCCTTCTGCCTTGGCCTCCCAAAGTGTTGGGATTATAGACATGAGCCATCACCCAGCGTATATTTTACTCTTTGTTATTTTAGAGTCTCCTCTTTCCACTTATTAAAAAAAGTTAACTGTTAAGCAGCCTCAGGCAGGTCCTTTAGAAGGTATCCAGAAGAAGGCATTTTTATCATAGGAGATGACAGCTCCGTGCTTGTTATTGCCCCTGAAGACCTTCCAGAGGAACAAAATGTGGAGGAGGAAGACAGTGATATTGATGATCCTTATCCTGTGTAGACCTAGACTAATGTATGTGTATGTGTCTTAGTTTTTAACAAGAAAGTTTAAAAAGTAAAAAAATAAATGAGTAAGAGAACTTAAAAATAGAAAAAAGCTTATAGAATAAGGATATAAAGAGATAAAATATTTTTGTAAAGCTGAACCTGTATTTGTGTTTTAAGCTATGTGTTATTAAAAAGAAGCAAAAAGTTAAAAAAATGTAAAAAGTTTATAAAGTAGAAAAGTTACAGAAAGCAAGGTGATGTCAGCAAAACAGCAGAATAGAAGATCCTCTGGCATCACTCTCCCTACAAAAATACAACTAGAAATGATTTAAAAACAAGAATACCACCCTGAACATACCAGAACTTGGAGGAGAAGCTGAGAAACCCCATAGACTCACAGGATCGAGATAAGCCATGACTGGTAAGAGAAAAGGTCATTTCAGTCTGTGCCACTTCCTTCCCCAAGCTGGCATAATGCCACTCACAGAGAATTTTTCTAGACCTATGGCTTATAGGTGATAGGAGGGAATTGGAGGTGGACATTCATTCTTGCCACTGGTCTGGAATCTTTGTGAGAAGCCTACTCCAGATGCACTCCATAGGAACCATGGGGAATACCAGGAGGGTTGTACCATCTGGGGGTGAATTGGGGGCACACAGGGGCACTGAGAACAGTGACTGGTGTGCAGATCTTGGTGGCTCTTTAGCTCTCCAATCAGCAGGGACACCATGTTGAAGAGACAGGCTAGTGCCATAGTGCTGCAAGGGGCACAGTTCATGGAAAGGCTGGAATACCTAGCTGCATTTTCCACAAAGCCTAGGCATTTGAATCAAGCCTTCCCCTGACCTAGAAATAACTAAAAGGCTGGGATTAGGTTCTGGTGCCCATTTATGTTTTTCCTAGATTAGGAAGCAATAACAGGACAGCAATATAGTTCTGGGGTAGTTTTAGTTCTGATGCTCACTACAAGTTCTGCGCAGAATGGGAAGCAATGACAAGCCAGCATTTAAGTTCCGATACGAAGAAGTAAAGGTCTAACACCACCAAAGAACACCTGCAAAAACTAGAAGAAGTAGCTCTCTCCTTAAATGTGCAGGCATCAACAAAAAGACACAAGGATTGTGAAAACTCAGGGAAATATAATACCACCAAAAGATACTAACAAAGCTCTAGCAGTGGACCCAGAAGCATTGAAGATCTATGAAATGTCTGATAAAGAATTCAGAATAAGGCCAGGCATGGTGGCTCATGCCTGTAATCCTAGCACTTTGGGAGTCTGAGGTGGGCAGATTGCTTGAGGTCAGGAGTTCGAGACCAGCTTGGCCAACATGGTAAAACCCAGTCTCTACTAAAAGTACAAAAATTAGCCAGTTGTGGTGGTAGGCACCTATAGTTCCAGCTACTCAGGAGGCCGAGGCAGGAGAATCACTTGAACCCAGGAGGCAAAGGTTGCAGTGAGCCAAGATTGTGCCACTACACACCAGCCTGGGTAGTAGAACAAGACTCTGTCTCCAAAAAAAAAGAAAAAAATAATTCAGAATAACTGACTTCAATAATTTCAGGGAGTCGTTTTGCCTGCTGCCATCCATGTAAAATATGACTTGCTCTTCCTTGCCTTCTGTCATGATGGTGAGGCCTCCATAGCCATATGGAGCTGTGAGTCCATTAAACCTCTTTTTCTTCCAGTCTTGGGTATGTCTTTATCAGCAGTGTGAACACTTACACTGTAAGTTGGTACCAGTAGATTGTGTTGCTGCCATAGATACCCGAAAATGTGGAAGTGACTTTGGAACTGGGTAATAGGCAGGGATTGGAACAGTTTGGAGGGCTCAGAAGAAGACAGGAAATGTGGGAAAGTTTGGAATTTCCTAGAGAAATTTTGCCCAAAATGCTTTGCCCAAAATGTTGAAAGTGATATGGACAACAAAGTCCAGGCTGAGGTGGTCTCAGATGGAAATGAGGAACTTGCTGGGAACTGGAGCAAAGATGCCTCTTGTTATGTTTTAGAAAAGAGACCAGTGGCATTTTTCACCTACCCTAGAGATTTGTGGAACTTTGAACCTGAGAGAGATGATTTAGAGTATCTGGTAGAAGAGATTTCTAAGCAGCAAAGCACTTAGGTGACTTGGGTGCTGTTAAAGATATTCAGTTTTATAAGAGAAGCAAAGCATGAAAGTTCAGAAAATTTGCAGCCTGACAGTGCAATAGAAAAGAAAATCCTGATTGAGTGTGGTGGCTCATGCCTGTAATCCTAGCACTTTGGGAGGCCAAGGCGGGTGGATCACAAGGTCAGGAGTTTGAGACCAGCCTGGCCAATATATTAGTAGAAGGAAAGAAATAATAAAGATCAGAGCAGAAATGAATGAATTTGAGACAAAAAAAAATTACAAAAGATCACCCTGAAACTATTGCTATTAATTACATATTCTGGGACCTTATTGTGTATTATGTAGAGTTTCAAACAAAAACTCTACAAACAAAAACTCTTCAAACAAAAACTTCTAATTTTTGTTAGAAGAATTATTACTATCATAAAATAATATTTCTTCAAAATTGTTACAATAATTGTTTGTTCCTTCATTAATTATATAGTTATATAAAACTTTTGCAGAAGATGCCGATATATCACTGAGAGCCATGATTTGTTCAGAGTGATATTTGTAATTATGGAAATACAAAGTACAAAGTTAATATTTGACATCTATTTGAAAACGTTACAGAAACACTGACTTTTGTTTTAAGTAAAGATAAGCTGACTTAAAAAATCAATGAATTTGAAAGTTGGTTTTTTCAAAATATGAAAATCAACAAACCTTTGGCTAGACTAAGAAAAAAGAGAGAAGACCCAAATAAATAAAATCAGAGATGAAAACATTACAACCGATAACCACAGAAATACAAAGGATCATTATAGAATCTCATGAACAACTATATGCCAACAAATTGAAAAACTTAGAAGAAATGAATAAATTCCTGTATACATAACCTATCAGAATTGAACCATGAGGAAATAGGAAACCTGAACAGACTAATAGTGAGTTATGAGATTGAAGCAGCAATCAGAAGTTCCCCAACAAAGCTCAGGACCCAATGTCTTCACTACTGAATTCTAACAAATGTGTAAAGGAAAGCTAGTACCATTTGTATTCAAACTATTTCAGAAAATTGAGGAGGGAATACTCCAAACTCGTTCTACAAGGTTAGCATCACTCTCACACCAAAACCAGGCAAAGCCATAACAAAAAAGAAAAAAAAACACAAAAAACAGAAAACTATAGGCCAATATCCCCAATGAACATAGATGCAGAAATCTTCAATGAAACACTAGCAAATGAAATTCAACAACACACTGAAAAGATCATTTAGCACAATCAAATGTGATTTACACCAGGGATGCAAGGATGGTTCATCATATGTAAATTAATAAATATGACACATCTGATTAACAGAATCAGGAATAAAAATTATATGGTCATTTCAATAGATACTGAAAAAGTATTCAATAAAATTTAACATCCCTTCATGATAAAAACTCTGAACAAACTGAGTATAAATCAATAAAGACTGTATATGACCAAACCACAGCTAATAATTTGTTTATCAGTTCTAACAGTTTTTTGGTGGAGTCTTTAGGTTTTCCTAAATATAAGATCATGTCATTTGTGAAAAAGGATAAATTGACTTTCTCCTTTCCAATTTGGATGTCCTTTATACAAAACCAGCATGCAAAAATCAGTAGTATTTTTATATACCAATAGTGAACAATCTGAGAAATTAAGAAAGTAATCCCATTTACAATAGCTACAAGAATATAAAACACCTAGGAATAAATTTAACCAAAAAATAAAACACCTAGGAAAAAATTTAACCATTTTTTATAATGAAAATGATAAAATATGAAGAAAGAAATCAAAGAGGACACAAACAAATGGAAAGATGTCCCATGATCATGTATTGGGAGAATTAATATTGTTGAAGTGTTCGTACTGCCCAAAGTGATCTACAGATTCAGTGCAATCCCTCTCAAAATACCAATGACATTCTTTACAGAATAGAAAAAAAATTCTAAAATTTGTATGGACCCACAAATGACTCTGAATAGTCAAAAGAATTGTGAGCAAAAATAACACAGTTGAGGGCATCACACTTTTTGACTTCAATATATATTACAAAGCCATAGTAACCAGAACAGCATGGTACTGGCATAAAAATGGACACATAGACCAATGGAACAGAATAGAGAACTCAGAAATAAATCCATACGTTTACAGCCAATTTATTTTCAACAAAGGCTCCAGAAACATACATTGTGGAAAGGACAGCCTCTTAATACATGATACTGGGGAAACTGTATATCCATATGCAGAAGAATGAAACTAGATCCCTATCTCTCACCATATATAAAAACAAAATAAATGCATTAAAGGTTTAAATGTAAGACTTGAAACTATGAAACTGCTAGAGGAAAACATTGGGGAAATACTTGAGGACATTGGTCTGGGCAAAGATTTTTTTTTTAAATTTAAGTTCTAGGGTACATGTGCACAACGTGCGGGTTTGTTACATATGTATACACGTGCCATGTTGGTGTGCTGCATCCATTAACTCGTCATTCACATTAGGTATATCTCCTAATGCTATCCCTCCCCACTCCCTCCACCCCATGACAGGCCCCGGTGTGTGATGTTCCCCATCCGGTGTCCAAGTGTTCTCATTGTTCAATTCCCACGTATGAGTGAGAACATGTGGTGTTTGGTTTTCTGTCCTTATGATAGTTTGCTCAGAATGATGGTTTCCAGCTTCATCCATGTCCCTACAAAGGACATGAACTCATCTTTTTTTATGGCTGCATAGTTTTCCATGGTGTATATGTGGGTCTGGGCAAAAATTTTTTTGGATAAGACCCCAAAAGCACAGGCAACAAAAGCGAAAATAGACAAATGGGATTACATTAAGTTAAAAAGCTTTTGCACAGCAAAGGAAACAATTAACAGAGTGAAGCAACAACCTACAGAATGGAAGAAAATATTTACAAACTCTCCATCCACAAGGAATTCATAACCAGAGTAGATAAGGAACTCAAACAATTCAATAGCAAAATAATGAATAATCTGATTTTAAAAATGAGCAAATGACCTCAATAACTTCTCAGAAGAAGACATACAGGCCTAGGTGCAGTGGCTCACGCCTGTAATCCCATCACTTTGGGAGGCTGAGACGGGCAGATCACCTGAGGTCAGGAGTTCGAGACCAGCCTGGCCAACATGGTGAAACCTCATCTCTAAGAAAAATACAAAATTAGCCAGGCGTGGTGGCGTGTGCCTGTAATCCCAGCTACTAGGGAGGCTGAGGCAGGAGAATCACTTGAACCCGGGAGGCGGAGGTTGCAGTGAGACGAGATTGCACCATTGCACTCCAGCCTGGGCAACAAGAATGAAACTCCGTCTCAACAGAAACAAACAAACAACAACAAAAAAGAAGACATACAAATGGCCAACTCTATATGAAAAAATTCTTATCGCTAATCATAAGGGAAATGCAAATCAAAACCACAATGTAATATTTTGCCCCAGTTAAAATGGCTATTCTCCAAAAGGAAAAGTAACAGATGCTAGTGAGGATGTGGAGAAAGGGAGAAGCCAGTGCACTGTTGGTAGGAATTTAAATTAGTACATCCATTATGGAAGCAGTATGGAGGTTCCTCAGAAAACTAAAAATAGTCTACCATATGATCCAGCAATCCCACTGCTGGATATATATCCAAAAAAAAAGAAAAGAGATACCTGCATTCCTGTGTTTATTGCAGCAGTATTTACAGTAGCCAAGATATGGAATCAACCTAAGTGCCCATCAGTGGATGAATGGATAAAGAAAATGTGGTAAATATACATAGCGGAATATTATTCAGCCATAAATGATGATGAAATCCTGTCATTTGCAGCAACTTGGGTGGAACTGGAGGTCGTTATCTTAAATAAGCCAGGCACAGAAAGACAAATATTGCATGATTTCACTCATGTGGGGGATAAACAAGTTAATGCCATGGAAGTAGAGAGTAGACTGATGGTTCTAAGGAGCTGAGAAGGGTAGGGTAGCGGGGGATGAAGAGAGGTTGGTTAGTGAGTACAAAAATATAGTTAGATAGAAGGAATAAGTTCTAGTGTTTGATAGCACAGAAGGGTGACTATAGTTAACAGTAATTTATTTTATATTTCAAAATAGCTAGAAGACAAAATTTGGAATGTTTCCATCATAAAGAAATGATAAATGTTTGAGGTAATGGATAGCCTAATTACCCTGATTTGATCATTACACATTGTGTGAATGTATCAAAATCTCACAGGTACCTCATAAATATGTGCAATTATCGTATATCAATAAAAAGTTACAGTAAGCTAGAGTTAGTTTATTATTGAAGAAAGAAAAAGTTTTAAAAATAAATTTAGTGTAGCCTAAGTGTACAAGTATTTGTAAAGTGTACAGTAGTATGCAATAATGACCTGTGCCTTCACATTCACTCACTACTGACTCACTGTTGTACCCAGAGTATCTTCCTGTCCTGCAAGCTGCATTCGTGGTAAGCGCCCTATACATGTATATCATTTAAAAAATATTTTATTTGTGTTTTTACTATACCTTTTCTGTGTTTAGATACACAAATACCATTGTGTTACAATTGCCTACAGTATTTAATATGGTAAAATGCTATACAGGTTTGTAGCCTAGGAACAAGAGGCTACACCACATAGCCTGTGTGTGTAGTAGGTTGGTCCATCTAGGTTTGTGTAAGCGCACTCTATGATGTTTGCACAGTGATAAATTACCCAATGACACATTTCTCAAATGTATTCCCATTGTTAAGCAACACATGACTGTATTTTGAAATTAGGAGGTGTGATCCCTCTAGCTTTGTTCTTTTTGCTCAAGATTGTGTTGGTCATTCATCTTTCTTCTTGTTTTGAAGTTATTTCTAGGCATGTCTTACCTTCCTAACTAGACCTTTATGTTTCTTGAGACCAAAGCCTGTGAAGGATGAGTCTGCTTCTTTCACTGTGCCTAATACAATCCCTTGCACATGGTAAGCTCTTAATATAAATTTCTTAAACTAATTTATAAGGTAATTGTTGGTGGCTAGATTGCCCTTAAAGAGTATTTAGTAATCTTTAAACAAACGCTTAGGAGACTGATATGCATATAAATACTTTGTAACATTAGTAATCCTAAATTTGTATTTTCCTTCAAAGGGATACTACTTGATTGGAATATTTATATTTCGTTTTGCCCAATTTAGTGACACTGTTTCACAGAGATTATTTTAGATTCATAAATGGTGCTGTCATTTCTATTTTTGCCTCTCTTTTAAAGGTTTGCATGCTCATTTAGCTGTAAAAAAGGATGAAAAGAACAAATCAACACCCTCACTGGTTGTTGATTCCCAGTAGAAAGAAATAGATTTGAAAGCATGTCTAGGTAATGGATTTATTTTGATTGTTCTGGGTTTTCCAAGTGCATGTGGCTTCAGATGAGGTTGGAATAATCCCACAAAGAATTTCCTTATTCATTGGTTCATTTGG
This sequence comes from Pongo abelii, assembly GCF_028885655.2. Lineage (NCBI taxonomy): Eukaryota > Metazoa > Chordata > Mammalia > Primates > Hominidae > Pongo > Pongo abelii. Next base: position 68,760,305 of record NC_071994.2, read on the forward strand.
ACTTGCACTTCTGGTAGACAGCTTCCTATTTGTAAGTTTTTATTAAAAAACATTTCCCTTTGAGAAGTTGTGCCCTTCACTTCTCTCTGAATAAACATTTGAAAAGCTTTTGGATTGCTCTTCAATCTATGACTGTAAGCGGGACCATGTCATGGTTTTAGCTGATGCAGTTTTTAGAATATTTCTTATTGGAATAACATTATCTCAGGGCAATATTTAAATATAAGAGGGAGTGACTTATTTCTCATAGAAACATTTGTCTCTAAGGACAACTAAAACAAAGTATAGTAGCAGAATAATGTGTAAACATTTATAATTGACTTAGTATTTGTAATTTATTTAACATTATGATTTTGGCTAGAAGCATTTTAAAAATAAGTCTCTTTTAGTTATATTGTTTTCCCCCATGCATAAGTGGTAGGTTCTTTAAAGGGAAATAGTTTGGGAATTTCATATCTTTATGATTAACTATTGTTCTTAAATTTTAACCCTGGAATAATATATGGTTCTATAGAAAACAATGAGTATATGTCAGTTATCCAAGGCTCTATTTCTTTGAATATATAGTTCACTTTCCTTACAAAATTATTATGTAGATAGTAAAACAATTGAAAAATTTAAAAAGCTATAAAGAAAAAATAAAATTTACTCATAATTTTCTTTTGAGAAACAATCATTATTCTTCTAAGTATTTGTTAATAAAATCAATCTGTAGCTACATGACAGTTAACGATACATGTAAATATGGAATATATATACATGTATTTTATATATATATATATATATATAATTTCCACTTGGGATAGTTTTCATATTAGATTAAATTGGGAATGCCAGAGTCTTATAAGTGGGAGTTGAACAATGAGAACACATGGACACAGGAAGGGGAACATCACACACTGGCGCCTGTCGGGGGATGGGGGGCTATGGGAGGGATAGCATTAGGAGAAATACCTAATGTAGTTGATGGGTTGATGGGTGCAGCAAACCACCATGGCACATGTATACCTATGTAACAAACCTGCACATTCTGCACATGTATCCCAGAACTTAAAGTATAATAAAAAAATGGAAAAAAATCATTTAGTATTATTTTGAACTGGCAATTGTGAATTACTATTTAAAAAATCACGTGGGCATTTTAACCTTTTCTAGTTGCATTTTTCACACGAGTGTTTTCTTTTATATTTTTAATTTTTGTGAGTACATAGTAGGTATATATTTATGGGGTCCATGAGATATTTTGATACATGCATGCAATGTGTAATACTCACATCATGGAGAATGGGGTATCTATCCCCTTACGTATTTATCCTTTGTATTACAGATAATCTAATTATACTTTTAGTTATTTTAAAATGTACAATTAAGTTATTATTGACTATAGTCACCCTGTTGTGCTATCAAATAGTAGGTCTTATTCATTCTTTCCATTTTTTTAATGTACCCATTAACTATTGCCATCTTCCCCTACCACCAACAACCCTTCCTACCCTCTGGTAGCCATCCTTCTATTTTCTACGTCTGTGAGTTCAGTTGTTTTGATTTTTAGATACCACAGATAAATGAGAACATGTGATGTTTGTCTTTCTGTGCCTGGTTTATTTCACTTAACATCATAATCTCCAGTTCCATCCATGTTGTTGCAAATTACAGAACCACAATGAGTATTTTCTAAAGAGTATTTAAATTTTACTTATTTGGTTTTGACTTGTAAATTTGAAATACCTTGGTTTATCAACAAATGTGGCCAAATAAAATAATAGTGTTTTAATTCCCATAGTTAAAAATATATTTTTGAGCTCTTAATCACCGAAGACATTTGAAATGTTTTCACCTGCTGATTTGAGTGACAATTAAATGGTGAATATGTGTCCCTCTTTTAGATTCCTTGGAAAACCATATCATAGGGCAAGATCCTTAATGGACATGTGATTTTTCATCTCTTTGGTCATATTTGTCACCCTAGGGGAATCTCATGAATGAGTAGATAAATATTTGGAGAACAAAACAGTCTGCATTGGGTGGCATCAAATTGATGGAGATAATAAGAAGCTATAAAAAGTGAAAACCAGGCCGGGCGCAGTGGCTCGTGTCTGTAGTTCCAGCACTTTGGGAGGCTGAGGCATGTGGATTGCTTGAGCCCAGGAGTTCAAGACCAGCCTGGGCAACATGGCGAAACCCCGTTTCTACAAAAAATACAAAAATTAGCTGGGTGTGGTGGTGTGTACCTGTAGTCCCAGCTACTCAGGAGACTAAGTTGGGAGGATCTCTTGAGCCTGGGGAGGCAGAGGTTGCAGCCGAGATCGTGCCACTGCACTCCAGCCTGGATGACAGAGTGTCTTAAAAAAAAAAGTGCAAACTAAATCTTTTCATTTATTAAAATTCATTAATTCATTCAGCAAGTATTTTTGCATCATTCAAGCATATTTGATCATGTGCTTGGTATTCTTTTAGGTCAGTATTTCTCAGTGTTGGCCCTATTGACATTTTGGAGTGGGTAATTCTTTCTTGTGGTGCAGCCGTATGCATTTTGGATGTTTTGCAGCATCATTGGTTTCTTACCCTCTAGATACCAGTAGCACTCCTCTAGTTGTGACAACTAAAAATGTCCCCAGACATTGCCAGCCATCCCCTGGGAGGCAAAATCACTTCCGTTGAGAACCACTGTTTTAGATGACAAACATTTTAAAAGCAATTTTTTTGAAATGTATTTTGTGTTGTTTCCCTATTTCAGATTTGTACATGTTCCATGTGATTTTTGTCTGTCAGTATTTCCTGGTCAGTGCCCTATCTGAAAATTGACTTAGGTTTCGTAATGACATGTGGAACTAGCCACATTTATCGTAGAAATATTGAAATAAAACCCTTATATTTTGAAACTAATAGTTGATTTAATCGTGATTCTGTAACATTTATGACATCCTGAATCAAAGAACCTACTATTTCTTGATCTTTTGAAAAGTACTTTGTACCTATGAGCAAATTCTTACAAAGAAACCTTCTAACGCTTATTTTTCCTCCTTTAAAAATGATCCTATTCATCTTTTGTTTTAAAGGCTCTGTAACTTATTGGTACTGCATAAAAATTCCATTATTATAGAGACTGTTCTCTTTGCTTCTCTGCTGCATCTTCTTCTGAAGTTATGAGAGATGTGAAACATAGTCTGAAAATTCATTCAAAGCTTTAAAACTTATTATATCCAGGAGAGACAGATTTAAGATTGCTGAGGTTTCTGGTTGAAGTACTTCAAGCAGAAATCCATACTCCATTAGACTCTCTAACATTGTGACCTTAATTTTTCAGATATTTTGCTCTTTAAATTGAAAGTAGTATTTTAATACAATTTAAGTCTTTTGAAGGGGCTTGTAGTACCACAGACATAAGTTGTGAAACATTTGAACAAATGAAAAGTAAAATAGCAACGAATTTAGGACTATATCGTTTTATATGTTTTAAATTTCAAAATATATAGTGATATAAAGATATGTATGGAACATACTTTATGCCCTGGAGTTGGGGGAAAAGCTATTTAGTAAGGAGTTGTTCATACTGTACTTAAACAGAATTTCTTTCATTGGATATTTTTCTTGGCGTTGCCTAAAGAGTTTCTGATTAGGAGTGGTTGTTCTCTGAAGTTAGAAAATTTACTTTGTATAAAACCATGGTCTGGGTGAAATGAAAATCTACCTGGACAATAGCTACTGAGTTATCTTGCTTCAACAGATAAAGCAGGAAATGTAAAACTGTAAAACTGTATTATAGTACTGAGTCACGAAACTGAGAATTATTTTTTAAAAAACCTCTTTGGAAAAGGAGAGATGAAAAGCCTCTTGTTCTTTTATTAGTAAATTAGGTCAATTTTTAAATAATATGTTCATTGAAATGTACACATTTCTCAAGTAATGATATAATTTAATTCAATTTATATTTTAAAGGCATAATATCTGAACTGAATTCTTTAGAGGTCCTTAATTGCTTCATCTATTTTCCATTGTAAAATGTTGTTTCAAACCTAAATTTAAAAAAATGTGTTATGTATATTTGAGGTTTACAACATAATGTTATGAGATATATAGATAGATAGATAGATAGATAGATAGATAGATAGATGGTAAGATGGGTAGTATAGTGAAGCTGATTCACATATCTCATCTCACATAATTACTTTTTCATGACAAGAGCAACTAAAATTTAGTTATTTAACTAAAATCTCTAATATAATACAATTTGATTAACTTTAGTCCTCATGTTGTATATTATCTCTAACTTGTTCACCCTACATATCTGGTATTTTGTATCCTTTGATCTACATCTCTTTGTTTCCCCTCCTGCCCCCTGCCCATCCATGGTAGCTACAGTTTTGTGCTCTAACTGTGTATTTGAGCTCTTTTCTTTTTAAATATTCCATGTATAAGTCAGAGCCTGTGATGTTTTTCTTTCTGTGTCTGTCTTTTTTCACTTAGCATAATATCCGCTAGGTTTGTTTTGTAGCAAATGGCAGGATCTACTTCCTTTTTAAGGTTGAATAATATTCCTGTGTGTATATGCGTGTGCGTATACACACCACTGTTTCTTTTTAAAATTTTGTGTTTTTTTTGAAGACTGGGTCTTGCTCTGTCACCCAGGCTAGAGTGCAGTGGTATGATCATAGCTCATTCAAACTCCTGGACTTAGGCGATCCTCCCACCTCAGCCTCCCAAGAATCTAGAACTACAGGTACACCCCGCTACACCTGGATAATTAATTTTTTTTTTTTTGTAGAGATGGGGTATCACTATGTTGTTGGCCTGGTCTCAAACTTCTAGCCTCAAACGATCCTCCCATCTTGGCTTCTCAAACCACTGGGATTCCAGGCATGAGCTACCACACCTGGCCAACAGTTTCTTTATCCAGTCATTCGCTGACAGACATTTAGGTTGTTTTCATACCTTGGCTATTGTGAATAATGTGGTAATCAACATGGGAGTGCGTATATATTTATGAGGTGAGCAAAAGGTCTTCTCTTTTGGATATAAACCCAGAAGAGGGATTGTTGGGTTGTATGATAATTCTATTTTTAATTTTTTCAGGAACCTCCATACTGTTTTCCATAATGGCTGTACCAGTCTACATTCCCACCAACAGTGTGCTAAGGATTTCAGGCCTAAATTGATCATATAATCTTTCTTTCAGTTTGTGGCTCACTGAAGGATGATACATCAAATATTATTTATTTATCTATAGAAGCTTAGCATTTACATTAGCTCCTATTTGTGTACTACAGTTAAGTTATGAGTTAGCTATTAAGGATGTAATGTAACCTAACTGAGTTCCTTTATGTATATTCATGATAGTTAAATGCCAAATAAATCATATGTCTATCTTAATGCCAAGTAATTATTGCATCAGTTGCTAAGGGGCATACTTTATGATGAAGAAGCAATTTCAGGTAGATTCTTCAAATCTTTTGCTATCCTGCTGCAGTCCAAAACTATTGGGTTGTTTACTCTTATTTATTGGTGTTGATATTTTAGGGGTGCTCCGTTGTTTCAGATCAAAAGTGAACAGATTCCTACCTGTTTGTAGGACATAGCCTGTTTTTGCTGAGACTTTGGTGGTATCTCTAGGTCAAGTATTTCATCTTCATATTGGCCAGCTGGCTTGCTCCCTTATCTTGTTCACTGATACACTGATTCTTAAATGATCACTCATGGCCTCATCAGACCAGGGCAAGAGAGATTCATCACCTCACTGAGGGAACATTTTGAGATGCAACACAGTGTCAGAGATTGCCTTTAAGCCCCTAGAGAAACGGGCTTGATAGCAATGTAAGTCTCTATGATAATGGGCTAGGTGAGAAGCTTAATTTTTACTTCGTTTTAAATTTTTGTTTTTTAACAAAGTTATCTACAATTTCGTTTTTTCAGAAAGCCATTATTTTTTTTTTCTCCCTCAGAATACCTTTTCTGTAAACTTTACAGGTTGTATAATAGTAAAATCCTTCTGGCTAGAGCTGATACTTCTTGGATAGGTTACATATCAAGGGACAAAGAGATTCTGGACAAATCTTAAATTTACAAAACCCAGTTTATATTATCAGTAATATTTGAAACATTTCTCTTAGTTTTTAGACATCCTTCTGTTGTCAGAAAGGTTAATTGGCCAGATAGCAGTGGTTCATTGGCCAAGCGAGTTCCGGACCCTTGACTTTTAGGAAGTCCTCCTGTTAGGATATCATAGCTCCATATTCTTTCCCTTTTTGACATTTTAAAAAAGTAGCTGACATCCTGTTTATCTTTCATTCTTTAGAGACTTGCATATGTGTGTGTGTTCTTTCATTCAACAAGCATTCATTGAGCACTAGACACTCGTGTAGAAAAGAACACATCTTGTTAGGTTAGGTCGCTCTGCCAAATTCACGTAAAATTGCCTATCTTCTTGAGCCTTTTGTTTTTCTAAAAATATGCCTGCTACTGGCTTTTTTCTTTAGTTAGTGGCAACAAAGTAATCTTTTATAATACCTATGATGATGACTAAAATGACAAGGTTCACCCTAAAATTTCCCTGTATAGGAAAACAATGACATGTTTACACAAATAAAGCTACAGTAATACATTACTGGGGCATGATGGCATAGTGATTTCAACAGCATGGACTTTGGAGGCAGATGGTTTGGATTCATATTCTAGCTTTACCATTTACTAGTTGTGTGACTGCAGGCAAATTACTTAACCTCAGTTTCCTCATTTGTAAAATTCAGATAATTATGGTGCCTACTTCATAGGTTTGTTGTAAGTATTAAATGAGTTAATATGTATAAAATACTCATTATAGTGCCTGACACATCATGCTATTTAAGTATTAGCTTTTGTTATTGTTACTCTTTTTTTTTTGGATACTGTCTGGCTCTGCCACTGAGGCTAGAGTGCAATAGCACATTCTTGGCTCACTGCAACCTCTGCCTTCCACGGCTCAAACCATCCTCCTAGCTCAGCCTCCTGAAAGCTTGGACTATAGGTGCACACCACCATGCCCAACTAATTTCTTGTATTTTTGGTAGAGACGAGGTTTCACCATGTTGCCCAGTCTGGCCTTGAATGCCTCGGCTCAAGCAATCTTCCTGCCTCGGCCTCCCAAAGTGCTAAGATTACAGACATAAGCCACCATGCCTGGCTCCTAAATTTTTTTTTACTCAAGAAAACTTCTGATTCATTAGTTACTTATCCATTTTATTTATTTTTTATTATTTTTTAAATTTTTTTTATTTTTGAAACAGTGTCTCACTCTGTTACCCAGGCTGGAGTGCAGTGGCATGATCTCAGCCCACTGCAACCTCCACCTCCCTGGTTCAGCCTCCCATATTGGCCAGGCTGGTCTTGAACTCCTGGTCTTGATCCGCCTGCCTCGGCCTCCCAAAGTGCTGGGATTATAGGCGTGAGTCACTGCGCTTGGCACATGTCCATTTTAATCTCATGTTATTCTAAACAATAATGTGTACTACAGAAAATCACTTATCATACCAAAAACCAGGGAAATCTCAACTTGATTGAGAAAAGTCAATAACAGACACCAATATTGAGATGACACAAGTGTTGGAATTATATGACAAGAACTTTAAAGCAGCCATGGTAAAAAATGCTTCAGTGAGCAATTATGAACACACTTGAAACAAAATTTTAAAAAGTGGGGGCCAGGCATGGTGGCTTATGCCTGTAATCCCGGTACATTGGGAGGCTGAGGTGGGAGGATCACTTGAGGCCAGGGGTTTCAGACCAGCCTAGGCAACATAGCAAGACCCTGCCAGGCGTGGTGGCTCATGCCTGTAATCCTAGCACTTTGGGAGGCTGAGGTGGGCGGATCACCTGAGGTCAGGAGTTCGAGACCAGCCTGGCCAACATGGTGAAACCCTATCTCTACTAAAAATACAAAAGTTGGCCAGGTGTGGTGGCGGGTGCCTGTAATTCCAGCTACTCGGGAGGCTGATGCGGAGAATCCCTTGAACCCAGGAGGCAGAGGTTGCAGTGACCCGAGATGGAGCCACTGCACTCCAGCCTGGGTGACAGAGTCAGACTCTGTCTCAAAAAAAAAAAAAAAAAAAAAAAAATCTTTTTTTTTTTTTTAATTAGCTGGTTGTGGCAGTGCATGCCTATAGTCCTAGCTACTTGGAAGGCTGAGACAGGATTGCTTGAGCCCAGGAGCTCAAGGTTGCAGTGAGCTATGATCGTCATGCCATTGTACTCCAGCCTGGGCAACAGAGTGAGACCTTGTCTCTTCAAACAAACAAACAAACAACGAATAAACAAAAAAAAAAAAAAAAAGAAAAGAAAAAAAGGGAACATTTCAGCATAGAAATAGAAGATATGAAGAAGAACCAAATGAAATTTTAGTAGTGAAAAATATAACAATTGAATAAAAAACTTACTAGCATTTAGGTTCAGACTTGACTAAATTCTAGTTCAATTGTTAAACAATAAAACTTCATAGCTGGTGCTTTGTATTTCCTATTGTATTACATCATGAGCACATAATAGTTTCTGGTTGTCCTACTTTTAAGTGAGGCTAATAGTGATTAGGTGGTATCAGCCTGTTCCTTCCATTGTGAAGTTCCTTGACCAATCTTCTCTTTATTCTTGGTGTTCTGAAATTTTACAATGACTATTGAGGTGGATCTTTTAAAAAAATTAATTTTGCTCTGAAGTCTCTGGGCTCTTTCACTTTGGAAATTCATGTTCTTTTACAAAATTTGTACAAATTTATGAGATACCTGTGAAATTTTGTTGCATGTATATAATGTGTACAGTAATCAAGTCAGGGTATTGAAGGTGTCCATCACCTGAGTACAATACATTTTTGTTAACTATAATTACCCTACTCTGCTATCAAACATTGAATTTATTTCTTCTATCTAACTGTATAATTGTACCCTTTAATTCAGTTCTCTTCATCCTCCCTCCTCCGCACGTTCACCCTTTCCAGTCTCTGTTCTCTACCTGTCACTCTATACCTCCATGTGATCAAATTTTTAGCCCCCACATGTAAGTGAGAACATGCGATATTTGCCTTTTTCTGCCTGGCTTAATTCACTTAAGATAATGACTTCCAGTTATGTCCATATTGCTGCAAAATGATCTGACTTTATTCTTTTTTATGGCCAAAGAGTATTCCATTCCAGTATTCCAGTGTATATATACCACATTTTCTTTATCCATTCATCTGTTGAGGGGACACTTAGGTTGATTCCATATCATTACTATTGTGAATAATGCTGCAATAAACATGTGAGTGCAAGTATCCCTTTGATATATTGGTTTCTTTTCCTTTGGGTAGATACTGAGTCGTGGGATTACTGCATTGATAGTAATTCTTTTTTAGTTTTGGTTTTTGAGAAATCTTCATACTGCTTCCCATAGTGGCTGTACTAGTTTACATTCCCACCAACAGTTTATAAGAGTTCCCTTTTCTCTACATCCTTGCCAACATCTATTATTTTTTATTTTAATAATAGCCTTTCTGATTGGGGTAAGATGATATCTCATTGTGGTTTTGATTTGCATTTCTGTGATGATTAGTGATATTGAGCATTTTTTTCACATGTGTTGGCCATTTGTAGCTCTTCTTTTGAGAAATGTTTATTCATGTCCTTTGCACACCTTTTAGTGGGATTGTCTTTTTTCCTGTTGAGTTGTTTGAGTTCCTTGTATATTCTGGATATTAGTCCCCTGTTGAATGAATAGTTTGGGGAGAGGTAATGGTCTGGCTGTGTAGAACCCAGTAATACTTTTGAAATTTTTGCGTTGATTGGGAGAACTTAAACCTGTAAAGTGCATTAGTAACATTTTAGAAATAAGCCCAGTAACTCAGTATATGGACCATTAATGCTTCTCATACTGAGGCTTAGAAAAAATCGGAAGACAGTACCAGACACTGTGGTGACACGTTCATACCCAAGCAGTCATGGCAGAATATCCATGTTCTCTCATCTATTTTGTATAAAGGAAATATTTTTTCCTAAGACTCATCTGTGTACCAGGCTTAGGGATGACTTTCCTTACTCTCTCTCCCCTTCTCTGACGTCTTTCTGAGGTGCTTAGAGGACGTTATCATCCCAGGAGTATATTTTAACTCTTTTTATTCCTAAACATTTTACTTAGAATTTAACATTTTCCCAGAGACAGTGTGTAGTCCTTTCAATGGCAGCCTTTGATCTCCTTAAGATCAATAGGACTTTATAGAGATACACTTTCATTTATGAGTATTATAGATTGCAGTTCTCTAATTATAACAATTTCATTTTGGTGTGTCTTATGCCACTCAAAACAGTATAATGCCCACTGGAACCACAGATTTGTTTTCAATGGATGATGATTTAATATGTTACAAAGTTGAATCTAGCCATTTTTTATGCCTTAGAACAATGAGTTCCAAATTTATTGACCCAGACCTCAGTATGAAAAAATTTACCTTGACACACACACACACACACACAAACACACACACACACACACACACACACACACACACATACACACAGAGAGAGAGAGAGAGAGAAACATATATAGCTGCTGGAACAAGTTTGAAGAAATAATACCCTTATGATCAATGTTATACTCTTATACTTTCTATTCTATTTAATTTAAAAATGTGTGCCCACCAAAATGACTTATAGTTTGTAAAACATTGCAGTGTGGTTCTTCCTATTTTTGGGGAGTAGAGTGGGTTAGGCTGTGGACTGTTTTGGGACTCTGATGAATGTACTGGAATCTTTCCTCAGAAAAATGAACGTATAAACAATTTTTTTTTTTTTTTGAGATGCAGTCTTCCTCTTGTCGCCTAGGCTGGAGTGCAGTGGTGCGATCTTGGCTCACTGCAAACTCTGCTTCCCGGGTTCAAGCGATTCTCCTGCCTCAGCCTCCTGAGTAGCTGGGATTACAGGCGCCTGCCACCACGCCCGGCTAATTTTTGTACTTTTAGTGGAGACAGGTTTTCGCCATGTTGGCCAGGCTGGTCTTGAACTCCTGACCTCAGGTGATCTGCCCTCCTCAGCCTCCCAAAGTGCTGGAATTACAGGTGTGAGCCACTGGCTCTGGCACATATACAATTTGAGGGCATAAACATGGACTCTTTAGTTCTGAATGCTTCCATGCTAGATAAAATTTGAAATTACCTTGCTTTGTTGATACATTTCACCCAGCATGCCTGGACAAATATTATCAACTGTACCGCAGATATTCTGCCCTTCTTTCCTTTTGCTATGTATTATTAATACAGGGTTACCAGAGAAATCGTGTAATAAATAAAACCACAAACAAAACCATGTAATAAATAAAACTTTATTTTACATATCAGGTTAGAATTCTTGGGGGTCTTTATTTTTCCTGGATGTATAATTGTCTTTATATTTGGGTTCAGTGCACATAGAACTGGGACAGACAAACACTTGCTTCTGATATGCTAGGGGCCATTGTATCCTTTGCAGAACTGCTCCAGTTCTTGGCACGTCAGTCCTTTAGCAACTGGAGGCTGATTCCTCAGTTATCTTCATTTTTGGTGGAAAAGTTTTATTTACTACCAGTCATCTTTCCTAATTGCTCTGTACACCACCATCTGGTAATTAGAATGGAGCCACAACTCTGTAGGAATGTTTTGGAAGACTGGCTTTTTATTGTGAACTTCTGCCTTCCCTTCCTTTTACTTTTCATGCTTTATCTTTCCTTTCTTAAATATTAATGGTGTTTTTTCTGTCTGCCAGGCTTTGTTCGTGTGGAACTATAGTGGTGAGAAAAACTCCATGTCTGGACATGCCTGGCTGATCTTCACCTCTTTCTTCTAGGACCTTCCTCTGGGGTTAGTTCTCTGGTGCCACCTTCAGTGCTCTCTGTGGCAGCTCTGCTGCTCACTTCTGGCTCTACTGGCTTTTGGTATTTAACTGTTGCTTACCCACACTGGAAGTTTTCACCTGCAGTTTTTCTTCTGCCTAAGGCAACAAACATGTACACATATTTTCTTGTGCCATTTTTCTTTCGCCTAGAACAACAGACTTTTTTTTCTTTCAAGTAATAATGTAAATATGCAAATCTTGAAATATAATTTCTGCTGTTGATATATTCTGGGCCACTATTTTGGAACTAACATCATGGGAAAAGGGTGTTAATGTGCAAAAATTACCTCAAAGTTTAGAGTTAGCATCTTTGAAAGATGTTCTGACAATAAGGACATTTTCAACTGATAAAATGTTGGTTTATAGCATTTGAAACATTATTCGTATTCTTTCAAGGGCAGACATCAATCTCAGAAGTCTTGTGTACAAACATGACAGAATTGGTCTGTATTATACTCTGATAAAAATCACAAAATGGTTTTATTTTTCTACTTTTTTATGAGTGTGAAACATTTGCATATTATTACAATAACTTCCATAGCCTTTGGAGCAAAATCTGATATGTTGTTAATGGTGCAGTTAAAAATGGGTGCATTACATTCATATTTTGTTGCAGTTATCCAACAGATTTTGAAAATAATCTTAAACCTTATATATTTTATAATCAGGGTTAGCAAATACACAGCATGCATGCTGCAAGTTACCCTTTCAATATGTGTAGAAGACATCTCTAATCAATTGCAACATTGTTTCCTGCTGAGCTTGGGCAGTCTCACATCCTCTTCAACATAGTGATTTGGTTGTTGCTTAGTGCAGATAGCCTGTGCCATGAAAACTATTTGTCATATTAGTTTTGCACCTTAACCAATGGAGTGAATATGTCAGCAGAATATCCAAAAAGCCTGCTTAAGTTTGGAAAAGGGAAAATATAATGAGGTATAAATGAGGTAGAATAAGGTAGAGTTTAGGCAGGGCATGGTAAACTTTTTGGGCAAAGGGCCAGATGGCAAGTATTTTAGGTTTTGTGGGCCATATGGTCTCTGTCATACCTACTCAACTCTGCCATTGTAGTGCAAAAGCAGAGATAGACAATAAGTGAATGAATAAACCTGGCTATATTCCAATAAAACTTTATTTATAAAAGCAAGTGACAGGCCAGATTTGGCCACTGGGCCGTAGTTTGCTAACTCTTGGTTTACATCAGTGCTACTCAAAGTGAATTGTGTGAATAAGTGGTGGTAACATCACATGTGTGCATGTTACAAATGTAGATCCCTGTTCTGTACTCCAAACTTACAGAATCAGTCTGGGATGGGGCCCAGGAATGTGTGTTTATTAGCTGGTGAGGTTATTCTGAGGCTCACTAAAATTGGAAAGTCCCTGGTTTAAATAATATTACACTTCTCTTCTTTAAAAGTTTCATACATCCCAGCTGTGAAACTACCTGATGCATTTATTTAATGGCTGATCTTTAGTCACTTTTCTTGTCTCTTCTGTGGCATTTGATCTATCCAAGTTTTCTACTTCTTGGGTCATGATTGGCAATTTACGTTTTGCTAGAAAATTATTTCCTCTAGGCTTCATATTTGTTGCTGTGGTGGTTTTAAAACATTTCTGCAAAATTTTTGACATTCCTATCAAGATGTGAGTTTATGCCTACTTTCCTTGGGTCTAGGCAGGCTTATGACTGCTTCAACCACTGGAAGATGGCAGAAGTGATGCTGACTTCCAGGGCTGGTTCAGAAAAGGCTATGCAGCTTTTTCCCAGTTCTCTGGGAGGCTCACTCTGGGGAACTCAACTGCCATGTAAGAAGTCTGGGTCTTCCATGCTGGAGAACCCATATGTAAGGATCCCCATTGATAGGCCAAGCTAAGCTCCCAGCTCAGCTCCTGCCATCCGGCAGCATCTGTTGACAGCCAGTTGGCATCTGGGATAAACAGTGTAATTTGAACTTTCACAAAGCTCCAACCCAGCTGTCATCTCAACGTAATCACATGACAAACCCAGCCTAGCTGAGCCCTTTCTGAATTCTTGACCTAAAGCATCTGTGAGCATAATAAAATAATTATTTTAAACCACTAAGTTTTGGGGTAGTTTGTTATGCAGCATTTGCAAATAGCACACAAAATTGCAAGTACTATTGTCTTATAATTGCCTTAGTATCTTTCTTACCTGTACTTATGATTTTTTTAATACTCCTAATCATTTATATATTTTTCTCTCAATTTCCTTTAAGCAAAGTTGTGGGGGTATTTATTTTATTAATCATTTCAAAGATCAGTTTTTAGATTTCTTCATTTTACAATTTGAGATGTTTTAAGTTTTATTAATTGAAGCTTTACCTTTATTCATTTTTTTCTTCCTACTTTCTATGTATGTAATTGTTCCTTTCCTAGTTGCTAAAAGTGAGCACTAATTTTCTTTTTCATCTTTCTTGCCTCATAAGAAATGCTTTTGAGGCTGGGTGTGGTGGCTCGCGCCTGTAATCCTAACACTTTGGGAGGCTGAGGCGGGCGGATCATCTGAGGTCAGGAGCTCGAGACCAGCCTGGCCAACATGGCAAAACCCTGTCTCTACTAAAAATAGAAAAATTAGCCGGGCTTGGTGGTGGGCGCCTGTGGTCCCAGCAATTCAGAGAGGCTGAGGCACGAGAATCACTTGAACCTGGGAGGCAGAGGTTGCAGTGAGCTGAGATTGCGCCACTGCCCTCCAGCCTGGGCGACAGAGCAAGACTCTGTCTCAAAAAATAAAAATAAAAATAAAAAAGAAATGCTTTTGAAGCTTGAGGCTATAAGATTTCCTTTAAGTTTGGCTTTCATGGCGTCCTATTAAGTTTGCTATGAAACATTTTCGTCTTCCTTGTCTTCTGTTTGTAATTTCAGTTTTTATATTTTTTATCACAGCATTTTGAAAGTGTTTCTAAATTTCCAAATAATTAAGTTTTTCTTTTTTATTCTTGGTGGTGGTGGTGATGGTAGATTTTTCCCCCTATTTTTCCAACATGTGTAATAAATACACACTTCTCCACTGGTACAAGAAAATAAAATTTCAACTATTTCCCCCACCAGGACCCTCTCTTCTTCCCTTACCAGTAAATTTCCTTTTACTTTAGAGTGCTTTTACTTCCTGTTTCCCCACCAGAGACCTTTAAATGCTCTTTTGTCTGCTGTCTCCCCATGTCTGACCTTAATACTTAATACCTCCTTCCTTAATACCTAAGTGTGAAAAAAACCAGTGTGGTAATTTTTGCCTCAGACTATTATTAGGTTTTTATTCCTTATTTTGCACCGATACTACACATTCTTATTCGATTTCAGGATACTGTGTGATGCTCTCCACATTCTCATCTTTGTAGATGCAAAGCCTCTCTTCCATCCTAAGGAGCAGGCAGGACTTCCTACACCTTTTCCGCCCCCTCTCGCACCAGCTCATCTGGGCCAGGAAGACCAGCATTTTCATTTAAAAACGTCCAGCTCTGTCTGTTTTTTGGGGGAATATACTAGTTTTCTCTTGCTCATGTAACTCATTACCACAAACTTGGTGGCTTAAAACAATATGAATGTATTATCTTATTGTTTTGGAGGTCAGAAGTCTGAAATCAGTTTCACTGGGCCAAAATGAAGGTGTCAGCATACCTGTGTTCTTCCTTGGGACTTTAGAAGAAAATCCATTGCCTTGCCTTTCTCAGCTTCTAGAAGCCACCTGCGATCCATGGCTTATGGTCCCTTTTTTTCATCTTTAACGAGTCTTTCTCATACTGTATCACTCTGAGACTCCTGTTGTAACATCTCCTACTATTACCTTTGCCCTTTTTTTCCCTCCTTATAGGGATCCTTGTGATTACTTAGGGCCCACCAGATAATCACATCAACAACAGCTTTTTGCCGTGTAAGGAAACATATTCCCAGGTTCAGAGGATGAGCTTTTTGGATATCTTAGGGGGAGGGAGGCATTATTATGTCTACCACAGGGGCCCATAAATCTGTCAAGACCAGGCTTTTCCTAGGAACCTTGAATTCTGATTCTTGTCCTATGGCTCTTTGCCACTAGACCTCAGTATATCCTTTGACTTAGCAGAGAAAAATTTGTCTTACACTAGCTTTCTCTGTGACCCCATAAGAGCAGAGGTTCTACTCACACTCTCTAGGCCCTACCTGCCTTCTGGCCCAGGAACTAGAAGAGTTAGTTTGTTTGGAGTTAGGAGAAGCATCAGCAATTATGTTTTCAGGCTGCCATGTTCCTAGAATCTTTCTCTCTACACTGTAAATATTATTGATGAATAGATGGCCTCTTATACTAAATAGTTTTAGACTGTAGCAGAGAAAACAGTTTAATGGTTAAGAACAAGACGGAATCAGACTGTTGGGATTCAAACCCTAGTTTTGTTGTTTACTACGTATGTGACCTTGGGCAAGCCATATAGCCATACTGACTTAGTTTCCTCATCTGAAAAATGGATAATGATACTATTATAAAAAATAGGGATAATGATAACACTAATAATACTCACATAGTGATGTAGTAAAGATTAAATGTTATAATTTACAGCAAGTTCTTAGTACACTACCTGCCACATATTATTTCCTTAAATAAACAAATAGGCTCGTATGCAAACATTTCGGTTTGTCTTCCATGTGCCTTTTTTGGACTCACCTACTGGCACTGTATACTCCAGCCATACCACAGAATTCACCGTAAAAGCTTTGAGGTGAAAAGCATGTCACGTGATACAAAGGGATATGGCCACAGAAGGCCAAGAGGTCTTTTTCATAACTGTCGTGAATTGACTAATGTTCCAGGTTTTGGTCTTTAGTCTTAAAGGAATATAAATATTATCTTGTCTTTATCCCAGACTATTTGGGTTCAAGATTACTGATAGATATAATTGACCTAAGGGAAGAAACTGAGGCAAAATTAATATATTTGGGCCATGGTTGAAAACTGAAGCCCAAGAGCTATAGATTCAAGTTGCCCTGAATATATGCTCGGATTAGCAGCAGTTACCAGTGGGAAAACAAGAAGTTAGGGGGCAGTTCCTAAACTGTTTACCAATCACTTACATTGGTTCATTAAAATAACATAAGTTGTTGTTTGGCTATACATTGTTTTTTGTATCACAAATTCCAGGAATATGAGGATAATGGTGAAGGATAATTGTACAACTTATGGTAACTTTTTAGATACTTCATCAGCTAGTCTGGAAACTATAGGAAAGGAAAGAAAAAACAAAATGCCTTTAAACAATTACTTGCAGGCATGGGTACAGGGAGCCTGAGGGAAGTCTCATGCTCCTGACTCTCTGGGCTTGATACCTTTTGCATACCTCGCATTCCTCAGACTGCTCTGAGCCACTTTTCTTTCTCAATACTGACAAATCTCGTGAGAAATCCATGTATAACACTACCCAATGCACATTATACTTACATGGACCTGACTAGTAGATTCTCTCCCTGTAGGTAAACTTCATGAAAAAACATATTACAACCAGAAGGTTGTGTGTGGAATATGAAATAAGAATGGGGATAATTTATATAATTCGAATATTTAATTAGGTAACCTATAGTTGCCTTTTGCATCTATTTCTATGATAGCACCATAGGGATTACCTTGTCAGAGGAAATGTAGTAGTGGAAATCTCTTGGTAAATGGGCTGTTTCTTCTGGAAAATACTCATATAGTCATTGCTATTGTGGTTGCTTCTGTGATTTTACTGTTTCTTCTCTATGCCTCATGTCTATTGAAACTTCTTAGACATAATAATTTTTCTGGTTATCTTGCTCTGGTCTAAGAGCCACCATCTGTTTACTATGTATTGTTTTCTATAAATAAACCCTCAGAAAAGCACAGTATTTTGTTTAATTCCAAGTTCTTGCCATGGGAGCAGCATACTTGTGAACTATGCCTACTCATGTCTTCCACCCCAACCCTCTTTTCTTCCTGGGGAAATACCTTGGGACACTGTTAAAAAAAAACAAAACTCACTTCTTGTGAAACATAGCAGCAAACAGAAAAATGTACAAAGCAAAAATGTACAGGTTGGTGATTTATCACAAAGTGAACACTCATGTAACCCATCACTCAGATCAATACTAGAACATTGTCAACATCCCAGAAGCCCTGCCTCAGGGCCCAGCCGGTTTGTATAGCTTTCTTTCCCTCTATCTCTTAAAATTTCGCTGGGCACAATTGCTCATGCCTGTAAGCCCAGCACTTTGGGAGGTCAAGGTGGGCAGATCATTTGAGGTCAGGACTTCTAGACCAGCCTGGCCAACATGGTGAAACCCCGTCCGTTCCTATGAAAAATACTATATATATATGTGTGTGTGTGTATATATATACATATATATGTGTGTGTGTGTGTATATATATATATATATATATATATATATATATGTATTAGCTGGTCATTGTGGCGGGCACCTGTAATCCCAGGCTGAGGCAGGAGAATTGCATGAACCTGGGAGGCGGAGTTTGCAGTGAGCCGAGATTGTGTCATTGCACGCCAGCCTGGGCAACAAGAGTGAGACTCAATCTCAAAAAAAAAAAAAAAGAGGAAATCTCTGTCTTTACTTTTACAATAATTACGTGTTTTCTTTTTTCCATCTAAGTATGTGTCTCTAGTTTTACCTTTTTTTTTTTAAACATATAAACAGAATCCTACAGTATATATATTTTTGTCTGGGTTTTTTTTTGCTCAGTATCATTTGTAATATTCATCAATGATGTCAAATATGACTAGTTATTTTCTTTTTTGTGTGTGTGTTTTTAGTGTATATATCTTACACATCTTGCATTAGATTTATACCTAGGTATTTGATGTTTTTGATAACTAGTTATTTTCAAACATGCAGAATAATAAACCATTGAATGAATATACCATCCTATTCATCCAGCTGTTGATGGACATTTGGGGTGTCTCCAGGTTTTTATTGCTATGAATTATACTGCTCTGAACATTCAAGTACATGTATTTTGGAGCACATCTGCACACTTTTAAGTTGGGAACATACTTAAGAGAGAAATTTTTGAGTTATAAGATATGCATATGTTCAACTTTAATAGATAATAGATAATGCTAAATAGTCTTCCAAAGCAGTTGTACCAAATAACTTTCTTTCTTTTTTTTTTTTTTTTTTTTGAGATCGAGTTTCCCTCTGTTGCCCAGGCTGGAGTACAGTGGTGCAATCTCGGCTCATTGCAACCTCTGCCTCCCGGGTTCAAGCGATTCTCCTGCCTCAGCCTCCCGAGTAGCTGGGACTACAGGCTTGACACCATGACCAGCTAATTTTTGTATTTTTAGAGACGGGGTTTTACCACGTTGGCCAGAATGGTCTCAATCTCTTGACTTCATGAACTTTCTCCCTCAGCCTCCCAAAGTACCGGGATTACAGGCGTGAGCCACCATGCCTGGCCTAAATAACTTTCTTAACTAGTAGTGTATGCTAGTTCTTTTTTCTGCTTCTTTGCCAACATTTGCTTTTGCTAGCCTTTATAACTTTAGTTGTGCGAGTGGGTGTGTAGTGGTATCCTATGGTGATTTTAACATGCTTTTCCCTGATTGCTAATGAGATTAGCACTTTTTATTATGTTTATTGGCATTTGGGTATCCTCTTTTGTGAAGGGCCCCTTGCAGTTTTTTATTTCTTCCAGTTTTCTATTATGTTGCCTATCTTTTGAAATTAATTTGTAGGAAGTTTTTATACATTCTAAATATAAGCTCTTTATGAGGTGTGTTGCAAATGTCATTTCCCATTTTGGCTTTTCCTTTCACTATCTTAAAGGTATCTTTGATGAACAGAAATTCTTAAGGCTTTATCGTCTTTGCATTTTATTTAAGAAATCTTTTTGTACCCCAGGGTCATAAAGCATCTTGTAGTGTTTTCTTTTGGAAGCTTTATTGTTTTGCCTTTCAGGTTTAGATTTATAATCCACCTGAAATTAATATTAATGTATGGTGTAGAATAGAATTCGGGTTTCCTTTCATATGAATATGTAATTTTCTCACCACCATTTATTCAAAAGGCCGTAATTTTTTCACTGATTTGCAATGTCATCTTTGTTTTAAATCAAGTGACTATATACATGAGTCTGTTTCTGTGTCACTGTTCTATATATTTCATCTATTTGGCTGTTCTTAAACCAATACTATATGTGCTAATACAGCTAAGTAAGTGCTGCTGATAGCTGATCGAGAAAGTCCTCCCACTTTTTCTTCTTTAAGATGGTCTTTGGCTATCCTTGACAGTTTGCATTACCATGTACATTTTGTAATTAGCTTGTTCAACACATATGCATATACACACCTATTGGAGTTTTGACTGGGATCTTACAGAATCCCTAGATCAGCTTAGGGGGAGCTTCATTTAAAAAATACTGAATCTTTCAATCTATGAACATAGTATATCCTTCCATTTGTTTACATATTCTTTTATATTATTCAAAACGCTTTACAGTTTTCTGCTTAAAGTTCTTATCTTTTTGTTAGATTTATTCTTTCTTTCACATTAAAAAACCAGTTTATTTAGGTATAATTGACATACAGACAGCTGTACATATTTAATATGTACACCTTAATAAATTTGGAGATAAGTGTACAGCTGTGAAACCATCACTGCAGTGTATGCTATAAACATATCTATCCCCTCAAAAAGTTTCCTCTTGGCCTTTTTATTATTACTATTATTATTATTTTTGTGATGCAAATATTTAACGTGAGATCTACCATATTGGCAAATTTTTAAGTATAGTAAGTCCTTACTTAATGTCATTGATAGGTTCTTGGAAACTTTGACTTTAAGTGAATGCAGTAAAACAAAACCAATTTTACCAAAATAGGTGAATTGATTTAAATAAGAGTGAAGTATGGCATATTTATGGTCTTATGGCATATTTCTGGTCACAAAAACATTATCAAACTTCTGAATAAAAACCCAAACCACTTCTAACCTTAAACATTGTGTTAAGATATTTCATTGTGGTTTTGATTTGCATTTCCTGGATAATTAGTGATGTTGAGCACATTTTCATATATTGTAGGCTATTTGTATGTCTTCTTTTGATAAAAGCCTATTTAATTCCTTTGCCCATTTAAAAATCAGATTATTTTATTTTTTCTACTGACTTGTTAAGAGTTCCTTATATAATTTAGATGTTAATATTTTATCAAATATATGGTTTGCAAATATTTTTTCCCGTTTTATAGATTGCCTTTTTTGTTTTGCTGACTGCTTTCATTGTGGTGCAGAAGATTTTTAGTTTGATGTTATCTTGCTTTTCTATTTTTGCTTTTATTGCCTGTGCTTTTGGTGTCATATCCAGTAAATCATGGCCAAGGACAATATCAAAAGATTTTCCTCCAGGTTTTCTTCCAGGAGTGTTACACTTTCATTTCTTGAGTTTAAATATTTTGAGTTTTTGTGTGTGGTGTTAGATAAAGATCCAATTTCATTCTTTTTTTTTTTTGGCCCCAGTGTGTGATGTTCCCCACCCTGTGTCCAAGTGTTCTCATTGTTCAGTTTCCACCTATAAGGGAGAACATGTGGTGTTTGGTTTTCTGTCCTTGTGATAGTTTGCTCAGAGTGATGGTTTCTAGCTTCATCCATGTCCCTGCAAAGGACATGAACTCATCCTTTTTTATGGCTGTGTAATATTCCATGGTGTGTATGTGCCACATTTTCTTAATCCAGTCAATCATTGATGGACATTTGGCTTGGTTCCAAGTCTTTGCTATTGTGAATAGTGCCGCAGTAAACATATGTGTGCATGTGTCTTTATAGTAGCATGATTTATAATCCTTTGGGTATATGCCCACTAATGGGATGGCTGGGTCAAATGGTATTCCTAGTTCTAGATCCTTGAGGAATCACCACACTGTCTTCCACAATGGTTGAACTAGTGTACAGTCCCACCACCAGTGTAAAAGCGTTTCTTTTTCTCCACATCCTCTCCAGTATCTGTTGTTTCCTGACTTTTTAATGATCACCATTCTAACTGGCATGAGATGGTATCTCATTGTGGTTTTGGTTTGCATTTCTCTGATGGCCAGTGGTGATGAGCATTTTTTCATGTGTCTGTTGGCTGCATAAATGTCTTCTTTTGAGAAGTGTCTGTTCATGTCCTTCACCCACTTTTTGATGGGGTTGTTTGATTTTTTTTCTTGTAAATTTGTTTAAGTTCTTTGTAGATTCTGGATATTAGCCCTTTGTCAGATGGATAGATTGTAAAAATTTTCTCCCATTCTGTAAGTTGCCTGTTCACTCTGAGGGTAGTTTCTTTTGCTGTGCAGAAGCTCTTTAGTTTAATTAGATCCCATTTGTCAATTTTGGCTTTTGTTGCCATTGCTTTTGGTGTTTTAGTCATGAAGCTTTGCCCACGCCTATATCCTCAATGGTATTGGCTAGGTTTTCTTCTAGGGTTTTTACGGTTTTAGGTCTAATATTTAAGTCTTTAATCCATCTTTAATTAATTTTTGTATAAGGTGTAAGGAAGGGATCCAGTTTCAGCTTTCTACATATGGCTAACCAGTTTTCCCAGCACCATTTATTAAATAGGGAATCCTTTCCCCATTTCTTGTTTGTGTAAGGTTTGTCAAAGATCAGATGGTTGTAGATGTGTGGTATTATTTCCGAGGGCTGTGCTCTGTTCCATTGGTCTATATGTCTGTTTTGGTACCAGTACCATGCTGTTTTGGTTACTGTAGCCTTGTAGTATAGTTTGAAGTCAGGTAGCATGATGGCTCCAGCTTTGTTCTTTTTGCTTAGGATTGTCTTGGCAATGTGGGCTCTTTTTTGGTTCCATATGAACTTTAAAGTAGTTTTTTCCAATTCTGTGAAGAAAGTCATTGGTAGCTTGATGGAGATGGCATTGAATAAATTATAAATAATTTTTATTTATAAATATAATAAATTATAAATTACCTTATAAATTATAAATTTAGATAAAGATCTAATTTCATTCATTATCATTAGAAATCATTTCATTTATTATTGTTATAAATTACCTTGTGCAGTATGGCCATTTTCACAATATTGATTCTTCCTATCCATGAGCATGGAATGTTCTTCCATTTGTTTGTGATCTCTTTTATTTTGTTGAGCAGTGGTTTGTAGTTCTCCTTGAAGAGGTCCTTCACATCCCTTGTAAGTTGGATTCCTAGGTTTTTTATTCTCTTTGAAGCAATTGTGAACGTGAGTTCACTCATGATTTGGCTGTTTGTCTGTTATTGGTATATAGGAATCCTTGTGATTTTTGTCCGTTGATTTTGTATCCTGAGACTTTGCCGAAGTTGCATATCAGCTTAAGGAGATTTTGGGCCGAGACGATGGAGTTTTCTAAATATACAATCATGTCATCTGCAAACAGGGACAATTTGACTTCCTCTTTTCCTAATTGAATACCCTTCATTTCTTTCTCTTGCCTGATTGCCCTGGCCAGAACTTCCAACACTATGTTAAATAGGAGTGGTGAGAGAGGGCATCCCTGTCTTTTGCCAGTTTTCAAAGGGAATGCTTCCAGTTTTTGCCCATTCAGTATGATATTGGCTGTGGGTTTGTCATAAATAGCTCTTATTATTTTGAGATATGTCCCATCAATACCTAGTTTATTGAGAGTCTTTAGCATGAAGGGTGTTGAATTTTGTCAAAGGCCTTTTCTGCATCTATTGAGATAATCATGTGGTTTTTGTCTTTGGTTCTGTTTATATGATGGATTACATTTATTGATTTACATATGTTGAACCAGCCTTGCGTCCCAGGGATGAAGCTGACTTGATCATGGTGGATAAGCTGTTTGATGTGCTGCTGGATTCGGTTTGCCAGTATTTTATTGAGGATTTTAGCATCGATGTTCATCAGGGATATTGGTCTAAAATTCTCTTTGTTTGTTGTGTCTCTGCCAGGCTTTGGTATCATGATGATGCTGGCCTCATAAAATGAGTTAGGGAGGGTTCCCTCTTTTTCTATTGATTGGAGTAGTTTCAGAAGGAATGGTACCAGCTCCTCTTTGTACCTCTGGTAGAATTTGGCTGTGAATCCGTCCCTTGACTCTGGGAGCTGCAGACTGGAGCTGTGCCTATTTGGCCATCTTGGAACCTGCCCCCAATTTCATTCTTTTATATGTGGATATCCAGTTTTCCCAGTGCCATTTGTTGAAAAGACTGTTCTTTCTCCATTGTGTATTCTTAGCATCTTTGTTGAAGGTCAGTTGACTATATATGCATGGGTTTATTTCTGCAATCTCTATTCTGTTCCATTAGTCAATATGTTTATCTTTATGGCAGTATTATACTCTTGATTACTGTAGCTTTGTAATATATTTCCAAATCAGGACGTGTGATGCTTCTGGCTTTGTTCTTTCTTAAGATTGCTTTAGCAATCTGTGGTCTTTTGTGGTTGCATGTGAATTTTTGGATTGCTTTCTTTTTGTAAAAAATGCTGTTGGGATATTGGTAAGGATTGCATTTAATCTGTAGATTGCTTTGGGCAGTGTGGGCATTTTAACAATATTAATTATTCCAATCCATGAACATAGGATGTCTTTCTTGTCCCAGATCTTATAAAGCTTTCAGTTTTACACCATTGAGTGTGATGTTAACTATGGGCTTTTCATATATGGTCTTTATTATGTTGGAATTGTTTTCTTGTATTCCTAGTTTGTTGAGAGTTTTTTTGTTTTATCATGAAAAAGTGTTGAATTTTATCCAAATGCTCTTCTGCATCTATTGAGACAAACATGTGCTTTTATTTTCAATTCTGTTAGTATGGTGTATCACATTGATTGGTTTTCATATGTTGAACTATCCTTGCATCCCAGAGATAAGTCTTAACTTGGTCATGGTTTGTGATCCTTTTAATGTGCTGTTGAATTCAGTTTGCTAGTGTTTTATTGAGAATTTTTACATCTATATTCATCAGAGATTTTGTCATGTAGTTTTCCTTTTTCGTGGTATCTTTATCTGGCTTTGGTATCAGGCTAATGCAGCTCTTATAAAATGAATTTGGAATTCACCAGTGAAGCCTATAATCCTGGGCTTTTCATTGTTGGGAGGTTTTTGATTAGTGATTCAATTGCCATACTAGTTATAGATCTGTTTAGACTTTCTGTTTCTTGAATTTATCTTGGTAGGTTCTATGTTTCTAAGAATTTTTCTGTTTCTTCTAGGTTATCCAGTTTGTTGGCATATAATTGTTCATAGTAGTCTCTTATGATTCTTTTTACTTCTGTAGCATCAGCTGTAATATCTCTTTCATTTCTGATTTTGAGTATTCTCTTTTTTTCTTAGTATAGCTAAGAGTTTGTCAATTTTGTTTATTCCATATGTCTCTTGTATTCTTTTCAATATTTTGTATTTTCTCCTTGATTTAACCAGGATGGATTTTAATTGTTCATTTTTCTGACTTCTCTTCTGGTTCAGCTTAGTTTAGTCTGCTGTTATGACCATCCTTTGAGTTTCTAATTTTTGCAATTGCATTTTTCAGGTCTTTAATGTCCTTTTGTTCATTTTTTATGTTTTCTTATTTATTATAATTTTCTTGTCTGTATTTCTTTGATAGTTAGAGTTTCTATCTGATAACTTTAATGTTTGGAGCCTCAATTGGTGAGTTTATATTCCTGGTTTTATTCATGTTTGCTTGTCTAGTCATGTGCCTGTTTTAAAAAAATTAAATTGTTTGCCAGACATTATATTTGAAAAATTGTTTGCAGAGATAATCTGAGGTTCAGGATGGTGTCATCAACGTTCAGAGAAGGATTATGTTTGTTCCTGCTAGTGCCTGTGGGTATAACCAGTCCAGGATCATGTCAACTCAATTTTAAAGAATGAGATGATTTGATGCCTATTGCTGTAAGTTGGAAGTCCTTCAGAGTTCTACCTCAATGTAATAAGGCTCCTGAGGTACTCAACCTTGGTGGATTTTAGACTCCATTTCTTATCTGCATGATCCCTGGAGGCTATCAGTAACATCTCACACAGTCTATCTGTTGTTTCCTCAGGAATTGGCAAACACTCTGCTCCCTGTCCTGGCCTGGTGATTCTTTCCTCTTACGGTAGCTCCTTGATGCCTTCAAACAGATCTTTTTTTTGGTCTAGTTTTTTTAGTTGTCCTCAACAGACTGGTTGGTCTGAATTACCCTAGTGCACCATCCAAATGTCACTTTCTTTGTGGAATTTTTTTAATACCCCTAGGCCGAGTTAATTGCTTTTAGCATAGCATATTGTACAGTTATAGCATCTATCACAATCTGATGTGCATTTTAGTTATACTTCCCTCTACTCCCCTACCACCACAAAAAAACCCAAGTTTGTAACTTTCTTTTTTTTTTTAAGATGGAGTCTCACTCTGTTGCCCAGGCTGGAGTGCAGTGGTGCGATCTCAGCTCACTGCAACGTCCACCCCCCAGGTTCAAGCTATTCTTCTGCCTCGGCCTCCTGAGTAGCTGGGATTACAGGTGCCTGCCACTGCACCTGGCTAATTTTTGTATTTTTAGTAAAGATGGAGTTTCACCATGTTGGTCAGGCTGGTCTTGAACTCCTGACCTCGTGATCCTGCAGCCTTGGCCTCCCAAAGTGCTGGGATTACAGGCGTGAGCCACCCCGCCTAGCCAACTTTCTTTCTTTCTTTTTTTTTTTTTTTGAGGTGGTGTCTCGCTCTGACGCCCAGGCTGGAGTGCAGTGGCGCAATCTCCGCTCACTGCAAGCTCCACCTCCTGGGTTCACGTCATTCTCCTGCCTCAGCCTCCCGAGTAGCTGGGAATACAGGCACCAGCCACCATGCCCGGCTAATTTTTTTTTTGTATTTTTAGTAGAGACGGGGTTTCACCGTGTTAGCCAGGATGTTCTCGATCTCCTGGCCTTGTGATCTGCCCGCCTTGGCCTCCCAAAGTGCTAGGATTACAGGCGTGAGCCACCACGCCTGGCCCCAGCCAACTTTCTTAATTGAATTTGGTATTTCAAAAGATATTCCATTTGTCAATTAATGATGAGTTCATGTCCTTTGTAGGGACATGGATGAAATTGGAAATCATCATTCTCAGTAAACTATCGCAAGGACAAAAAACCAAACACCGCATGTTCTCACTTATAGATGGGAATTGAACAATGAGAACACATGGACACAGGAAGGGGAACATCACACTCTGGGGACTGTTGTGGGGTGGGGGGAGGGGGGAGGGATAGCATTAGGAGATATACCTAATGCTAAATGGCGAGTTAATGGGTGCAGCACACCAGCATGGCACATGTATACATATGTAACTAACCTGCACATGGTGCACATGAACCCTAAAACTTAAAGTATAATTAAAAAAAAGAAATAAGAAAATTCCTTAAGCTACTTTATGCTAATAAATTGTAAAATGGGTAAAAAAAAAAAAAGGTATTCCATACTTTTTTTATTTTTGCCTCTACTTCATGAGGCCATTATCTCTTTATAGGTAATTACCCATCTCCAAATAGCTATAAATTAGTTTTAGTTTAATTTTTTACAACTCAGATTTTTTCCCCCATAGAGTAGTTTTATTCATGATGGCTAAGTTTCCAGGCTAACCCACAAAGGTTTAATCTGTTATTGTGTTCAAATGAAATAGAAAAATTGTAGAAAAGTCTTAATAATGATTATAGTCATTTATCAAAAAATAAAAGTTACCATAAATTTGGAAGCAAACTAAGTGTCCGTCAACACATGAATGGATAAAGAAAATGTGACACATATATATAATGGGGTACTATTCAGACATATAGAAGAATGAGATCCTGTCATTCGCAAGAACATAGTTAGAACCTGAAATCATTATGTTAAGTGAAATAAGCCAGGCACAGAAAGACAAACTTTGTATGTTCTCACTTATTTCTGGGAGCTAAAATATTAAGACAAGTAAACTCATGGAGATAGAGGGTAGAAGGATGGTTACCAGAGCTGGAAAGCGTAGTGGTGTGGGGTGGGGTGGGGAAGTGGGGGTGGTTAATTGGTACAAAAAATAGAATGAATAAGAACCAGTATTTGATAGCACTACAGGGTGACAGTAGTCAATAATAATGTAATTGTACATTTAAAAATAACTAAAAGAGTATAATTGAATTGTTTATAACACAAAGGATAAATGTTTGAGGTGATGGATACCCCATTTATCCTGATGTGGTTATTACGCATTGCATGCCTGCATCAAAATATCTCATGTATCCCATAAATATATACATCTACTATATACCCCAAAAAATTAAAAAAAAAGTTACCATGATTGAAGTAATGTTTCAAAGTCTTGAGTACTTTTGATTTAAAAAAGCAGCCTCAATTTCAGGGGGATGAAAAAGTTGCAAGGATTGTGAGGGGATGGTTTGGATCTACGAGCAGTGTAGAGGTGGATAGCATGATTCTATATGGACTGTAATTTTTACAATCAGACTTATAGTTCTGTTTTTGGTTGATACAGTAATATCAGTAGCACTATAGACAAAGTCAGTATTCATGAATAGTACCTTATTTACACTGCAAATGAAACATAGAGAGAGGGAGAGCTTCTTGAGGTATGGGTCAGCATTTGAAAGCAAGGTGGTAGGAACGGGCTACACACAAGCATAAGGGATCCTATTAGGTGGAATTAGCAGTATTGTGATGATGAAAAGGAAGTAAGATGTTAGGTGGGCAGGGACAAAACCAGCAGGTTCTTGATTTCCTTGATGAGCAGAAGCAAGCTGTAGGGTGGTTAGCTCCACATGCTCTCCATGATGGCACAGGACTCCTTGCTTGCTTTAGTAAATAGTTTTGAGTAAGTGGCAAAAAAAGTGATGGTATACATTAGCAACTTATATGCATCATTATTCATAAGAATGATGCTTATAACCGAAGAATCAATTGTCATTTATAGAATGAAGGAATATATAAATAGGAATTTCATAATTTGTTTAATTTTTTCTCTATTTGGGCTACAATAGTAAGTCCTTGAGAAATCTAATGTGAAAAGCAACTCAGTGCTAAACCTAGGGGCGCTAAATATGCTAAATATAATGGGACACAATATATTATAAGGCACAATAGGAAGAAAGAAGAGCAGGGAACTAGATAATTGTGTACCTGAGGAAGGCCAAGGTCAAATTTGATCAGAGTGAAAGTAGTTTGTCACTCCCCTAGCAAAGTCATGCTGACTCTATGAGACGGGAAACAAGCTTGTGCAAGAAGAAGTCTTAGCACAGTACAGGCGAGAACCTAAGAAGGACAGTACGGTAAGGTGAAGAGCTAGGCTTTTAGTATTTTATGTATTAGACTTAAAAATAAAAAATATAAGCTTAAGAAGCTCATAAGAAATGAGCTTACAATAAAATTCTGAACATTTTTACCTCCTGCCTCCACAAACACTCTTGCCTTAGGACCATAATAACTGTTACAGGAATGCTTTTCCTTCCAGCTTCCTGCCAATTTTAAGTTGAATCCCTTTATGGACTCTTCATTTTTTACCTTGCTGGAGATCATCTCTCCCTTCTTTGAGCCAGTAGCACTTTGTATACTTCATTTATCTGTGTCACATTTTATGTTAGATTGTATTTATTAGAGACTCTGGTCGATATTTTTTTGTATATCTACCCTCTATTTCCACAAGACCAAGAACGAGATCTTATATAAATTAGGTGCCCAATAAATACAAACTATGAAAAAAAGTAATTGTATATCATTATGTAAATTTTTGTCAGTTATAGAGAAAAGCATAAGTAGCAAGGAAAACTTAGTCACTAGAAATAAAGGAGAATTAATCTATAGATTATTGACCCAACAGAAAACTACTGTAAAATTCATTAGTCTGTTTTATCTATGAGCATTATCTACTTAAAGAAGATTTACCCTTTGATCTGGAGTTTTATTTGTAATAATAGTTGGCGCAGAAGGAATCATTTGCACATTTAATCCGTTATAAGTAGCTTTCTTTGATCATTTTGTAGAATTTCCTTTTTTATATCTTAGAGTTATGACATATTAAGGGCAATACTTTAAAATATTACTGTTTTGATAGATGCAAAAATCTTCAACAAAATACTAGCTAACCGAATCAAACAGCATACCAAAAAGATAATACATCAGATCAAGTGGGTTTCATAGTAGGGATACAGGGATGGTTTAATACAAGTCAATAAATGTGATATATCACATAAACAGAATTAAAAACAAAAATCATATGGTCATCTGAATAGACACAGCAAAGGCATTTGATAAAATCCAGCATCTGTTTATGATAAAAACCCTCAACAAGATTGGCATAGAAGGGACATACCTCAAAGTAATAAAAGCCAACTATGACAAAACCACAGCCAACATCATATTGAATGGAGGAAAAGTTGAAAGCATTTCCTTCGAGAACTGGAACAAGACAAGGATGCCTACTTTCACCACTTCTGTTTAACATAGTACTGGAAATCCTAGCCACAGCAATTAGACAAGAGAAATAAATAAAGGGCACCCAGATTGGAAAAGAGAAAGTCAAACTGTCACTGTTCATCAATGATGTGATCATATACCTAGAAAACCCTACCAAAAACCTCCTAGATCTGATAAGTAAATCCAGTAAAGTCTCAGGATACAAAATCAATGTACACAAATCAGTAGGACTGCTATACACCAACAATGATGAAGCTAAGAAATCAAGAACTCAGTCCCTTTTAAAATAGCTGCAAAAAATAATAAAATAATTAGGAATATACTTAACCAAGGAGGTGAAAGATCTTTACAGGGAGAACTACAAAACACTGCTGAAAGAAATCATAGATAACAAAAACAAATGAAAACACATCCCAACTTCATGGATGGGTAGAATCAATATTGTGAAAATGACCATACTGCCAAAAGCAATCTACAGATTCAGTGCAATTCCCATTAAAATACTATTGTAATTCTTCACAGAACTAGAAAAACAATACCAAAATTCATACAGAACCAAGAAAGAGCTTCCATAGCCAAAGCAAGACTAAGCAAAAAGAACAAATCTAGAGGCATCACATTACCTGACTTCAATTTATACTACAAGGCTATAGTTACCAAAGCAGCATGGCACTGGTATAAAAATAGGCATGTAGACCAATGAAACAGAATGGAGAACCCAGAAATAAAGTCAAACACTTATAGCCAACTGACCTTCAACAAAGCATACAAAAACATAAAGTTGGGGAAAGGACACCATATTCAATGAATGGTACTGGGAAAATTGGCAAGCCACATGTAGAAGAATGAAAATGGATCCTCATCTTTCACCTTATACAAAAATCAACTCAAGATGGATCAAAGACTCAAATCTAAGACTTGAAACTATAAAAATTCTGGAAGATAACATTGGAAAAACTCTTCTAGACATTGGCTTAGGCAAATAATTCATGACTAAGAACCCAAAAGCAAATGCAACAAAAACAAAAATAAATAAATGGGACCTAACTAAATTAAAAAGCTTCCACACTACCAAAAAAATAATCAACAGAGTAAACAGACAACTCACAGAGTGGGAGAAAATATTCTCAAACTACATATCTGACAAAGGACTAATATCCAGAATCTACAAGGAACTTAAGCAAGTCAGCAAGAAAAAAACAAATAATCCCATCCAAAAGTAGGCAAAGGACATGAGTAGACAATTCTCAACAGAAGATATAGAGACAGCCAACAAACTTATGAAAAATGCTTAACATCACTAATTATCAGGGAAGTGCAAATTAAAACCACAATGAGATACCTTACTCCTGCAAGAATGCCCGTAATTAAAAAGCCAAAAAATAATAGGCGTTGGTGTGGATGTGGTGAAAAGGGAACACTTTTACACTGCTAGTGGGAATGTAAACTAGTACAACTACTATGGAAAACAGGATAGAGATTTCTTAAAGAACCAAAAGTAGAACTACCATTTGATCTGGCAATCCCACTGCTGAGTATCTACCCAAAGGAAAGGAAGTCATTACATTAAAAAGACACATGCACACACATGTTTATAGCAGCACAATTCTTAATTGCAAAAATATGGAACCAACCTAAATGCCCATCAATCAATGAGTGAATAAAGAAAATGTATATACACACCATGGAATACTATTCAGCCATAAAGTGGAATGAAATAATGGCCCCTGTAGTAACTTGGATGGATCTGGAGGCCATTATTCTAAGTGAAGTAACTCAGGAAAGGAAAACCAAGTATCATATGTTCTCACTTATAAGTGGGAGCTAAACTATGAGGATGCAAAGGCATAAGAATGATATAAAGGACTTTGGGGACTCAAGGGGAAGGATGGATGGGGGTGAGGGATAAAAGACTACATATTAGGTACAGTGTACTCTGCTAGGGTGGTGGGTGCATCACAATCTCAGAAATCACCACTAAGGAACTTATTCATGTAACCAGAAACCACCTGTACCCCTAAAACTATTGGAATAAAAAATGTACTATTTTGTAACAAATATGATGTGGTCATTAAAACATATTCATTATTAGATTCAGGATCTGCTGGAAAACGTTTAATAAATAAGTTATTTAAACTCTACCCATATTTTATTTGGGTGTATTTTCATGTTACGTTTGAAGTGCTGATTTCATTGGGAATTTTGAAAAGAACCATTTCTACACATATAAAGTTATAGAACGGGAGTCAACTATAGTCACATGGAAGGTTTTCATTAAAATGTCTCTTCCTGTAGATTTACCCCAAAAAGATAAGATTTAATCATTGAACTCTTATCCTTTATATGAGAAGTGTACTTAATATAGATCAGACTATGCCATTTAATGTCTGAACATATTGTAATGAGTGGCTTTTTTTTTTTTTTTTGAGACAGAGTTTTTTGCTCTTGTTGCCCAGGCTGGAGTGCAATGGCACGACCTTGGCTCACTGAAACCTCCGCCTCCCGGGTTTAAGTGATTCTCCTGTCCCAGCCTCCTGAGTAGCTGGGATTACAGGTGTGTGCCACCACACACAGCTAATTTTGTATTTTTAGTAGAGACGGGGTTCCTCTATGTTGGTCAGGCTGGTCTCGAACTCTCGATCTCAGGTGATCTGCCCACCTCGGCCTCCCGAAGTGCTGGGATTATAGGCGTGAGCCACTGAGCCCGGCCATGAGTGGCCTTTAGAATTGACTGAGACCTTGATGGTTATTCA
The DNA here is from genome assembly GCF_028885655.2 of Pongo abelii. Lineage (NCBI taxonomy): Eukaryota > Metazoa > Chordata > Mammalia > Primates > Hominidae > Pongo > Pongo abelii. Next base: position 68,793,279 of record NC_071994.2, read on the forward strand.
TTTCAAGCTCCTATTTAGGGAGAAACCCATTCTCCACATTTCCATTCTCCATTGTGTTAAAGTTAATTCCTCACATGTCCAGATTGATGTTTTTCAATACCAATTTGGTCAAACTTTGGACCATGACCATTAATGGGTAGTGAAATCAATTTAGTGGGGTGAGGGGTGTTGTGACAAGAGTTTTTAAAAAGAGGCATAGAATAGACAAGAAGAAAAGGTAGGGCCAGGCACAGTAGCTCATGCCTATAATCCAGTGCTTTGGGAGGCCAAGGTGGGAGGATTGCTAGAGCCCAGGAGTTTGAGAATAGCCTGGGCAACATAGGGAGACTCCATCACTGCAATAAATTTAAAAATTCGCCGGCTATGATGGTGGTGGGCCCCTGTAGTTCTAGCTACTGGGGAGGCTGAGATAGATGGATCACTTCAGCCTAGGAGTTCGAGGCTGCAGTGAACTATGATTGTGCAGCTACACTCCAGCCTGGGTGACAGAGTGAGACCCTATCTCAAAAAAAAAAAAAAAAAAAAAAAAAAAAAAAAGAAGGTAGATTATTTGTTTCAGTGTATACATGCATGTGTGTGTTGGATCATAATGTAAAAACCTATTTGTTGGCTGGGCGTGGTGGTTCACGCCTGTAATCCCAGCACTCTGGGAGGCCGAGGTAGACAGATCACTTGAGGTCAGGAGTTCAAGACCAGCCTGGCTAACATGCTGAAAACCCGTCTCTACTAAAAATACAAAAATTAGCTGGGCATGATGGAGGGTGCCTGTAATCCCAGCTATTTGGGAGGCTGAGATGGAAGAATTACTTGAACCTGGGAGGCAGAAGTTGCAGTGAGCTGAGATCGTGCCATTGCACTGCAACGTGGGCGACAGAGTGAGACACCATCTCAAAACAACACCAACTACAACAACAAAACAAAACAAAGTAAAAACAAGGTATTTGTTATTGTAGATCAGGTCAAAAGCTTTTGAGAAATACTCAACTAGACTGCAGGATCCTTGTGATAGCAGTCGTATTATAGGTGCTCATTAAATGCGTGTGGAATTATTATATTTGCCTCAGTTGTCAGTTTGTATTAAAAATTAGGGGCTTGTTTACTCAATCAATTTCTGATTGGACTTATGTGAAGACAGAGGTTTTTCATCAGGGGTGCCTTTAAGTGTACCCCCCCATCCCCCTTATTTAGTCTTCTTTAAGATAAATGGGTTTTAAGACAGAGACATGCTCTATCTTTCCTCCTTCCTCCTTCACCTTTACCACAGGAGTCATCAAAGACTCTTTGCTGGGTAATGATTTAGACTCATTCCCTGTCTCGTACCCCCTTACAATGTGCATTGAGTGTTTATAATTTATTAGGCAGCAGTATAAGCATTTTATATGTATTAACTCATTCACTCCTCATAATAAGCCTCTAGAAGGTGCTCTGTTATCTCCAATTTACTGATGAGTAAACTAAAACACAAATAGATTAAGTGGATTAAGATCACAGACTTAGTAAGTGGCCAGAATTTGAACCTAGGCAATCTTTGGGTATCGTAGAAAGAACACAGCACTTATCAAGAGCAGTGAGCTAGGCTAGAGGGCTGGTTGGCTCAGGGAGTTTTGCTCAACCAAGGCTCTTTTTGGGGGCAAGGCTGCTAGAAGGCGATGTGTTGTCTTTTTTTGTATTTCAGATCCCTGAAATTAGGTAAATCTGGAAAATGGACTGAATTTTCATTTTTACTTAATATTTTGATGCTGTGTGGACAAAGCCTGAGATAAGTGACCACATGTCACTTAAGATAAATCCATATTTAGTTTGAAAAGCAATGATCAGAATTGGAAATCTGAAGTAAAATCTAATATATAGGATGCCCTATGGCTAGCATGTGAATAGACACTCAGAGTAAGCAGGGAGAAAGGGATAATTTATTTATAAGCACACACATATATATGTGCATATGTATGTGTGTGTATCTATATCAAATTAAAAAGGTAAAAGTGTGTATGTGGGTAAATGATGTTGACAAATGTAAGAGGGAAAATGGCCATAAAGGGGCTTGTGGTAGGCAGAATAACGGCCCCCTAAAGATGTCCACGTCCTAATTCCTGGAACCTGTAAAAATGTTACCCTAAATGACAAAAGAGACATTGCAGAATTAATTAAGGTTAAGGATCTTCAAATGAGGAGATTTTTTTTTTTTTTTTTGCTGGATTATCCAGGTGGGCTCAATCTAATCACATGAGTCCTTAAAAATTGGAGAACCTTTTCCAGCTGTGGAGAATCAGCATGGAAACAGATTCTCTCCTAAAGCCTCCAGAAAGGAATGCAGCCCCGCTGACACCTTGATTTTAGCAGGGAGACTGTTAGATTTCTAACTTACAGAACTGTGAGATACTGAATTTGTATTGTTTAAGCCACTGAGTTTGTGCTGATTTGTTATAGCAGCAATAGAAAATGAATATAGGGCTCTTTAGTACCGCCCAAATTATCAAAAAGAGAGTTTCTCTGAAGGTAAGTTTCCTTCCACCTGCTCAAAGAAGCTGAAACTGTTTAGCCTTGAGAAGACAAAGTTAGTAAGGGTAACTTAGCTCTGATCTTCAGTATTTAAAAGGCTATCATATGGAAAAAAGATTAGATTATTATGTTGAGTTGGAAGAGTTTTAGGACAAGAGTTGAATTTACGGAGATTGTGACAATTATAGCTATCAAAATTGGACTGGGTGGCATTGCAAAATGTAAGCTCCCCTTCTCTGGAAGTGCCCAGCAATAATAATACAGTATATGGCATTTTAAAGCCATTTTGCAGTTTACCAAAAGCTTTATGTTCATAAATCATCCCATTTAATCCTCAACAGTGTGATGAGTTAGTCCTAATTTTTTCATTTTATGTGTAAGTAAATGAAGGCTAACAGAGCTTAACATAACAAGGGCTCACAGCTAGCTAGTAAGGGCAGAGTTGGGAGTTGAGTGTTGTTTTAGGAGTTGAAGTTCAGTGCCTTTCCTACTGCCTAATTCATTCATTCCTTCATTCATTTGTTCACATTTATAGAGTGCTTCTTTTAACAAACACCTGGATAGGGCAACAGGAGTAAAGTAATGAACATAGTGTGTTCCCTGTCCTTAGCGCTTACGGTCTGAGGAAAAAGAAACTGGGAATTTCATAGAGTGTGACTAATGCTGTGTAGGAGGAAGTAGTGTGTGATCCAAGAACACGTGGAAGGGCTACCAGGTCAGCCTTAGAGGTTAGGGAAGCCTTCTTGGAAGAGGTGATGTTTAAGAGTGACAAGGAGTGATCCAGAAAAAGACGAACCTGGGCAAGGGCAGGATGGTAGGAAGAACGTCCCACGCGGAGGGAATAGCACACGTGGCAGCACAGAGAGGAGAGAAACTAAATTGACATCTGTCCGAGAATGTCAGAGGGGAGAGTCCTTCCACTAGTGAACAGTTTCGATACATGCCTTCTAAGGCTCCTTCCAACTTTAACATTCAATAAATCTATGAAAAATGTCAATTTTTAAATAGGTAACAGACTGCATGGCTTCATTTGGTGAACTGTTATCATTAGCTTATATATCAGGCATATGTAGATGCAAATCAGGATGCTAAGCACTGGATAGGAGTTTCAAGGTGGAACCAATAGGCTATTCCAGAGGAAAAACAGACTACAGTTTATGGCTGTCCAGTGGTGTGTTGGTAAATATTTAGCAACCACCTTTCCAGAAAAATAAGCCCTAATTTATGGCATTTGCCAATTGCAGGGTATAAGCACACCCACCATGGCTAATTTTAAGCTGCCATCACTGCTGTGGAGTTGGGAAGAGATGTGCATGAACACACCATTGTGTGGTATTTTCAGCATACAAATGCAGTAGGCACAAAGAATCACAAGAGCGCAGCATAAACTGTGATGAAATGATTAGGAAGTGATGAATTTTGAGTATTTATTACTTTTGTTTCTGTATAATTTATTATAAGTTTATATAATTTATTTTCCTTTTTTTAAGGGACAGGGTCTTGCTCTGTCACCCAGGCTGGAATACAGTGGTGTGATCGTAGCTCACTGAAGCCTCGAACTCCTGGGCTCAAGTGATCCTCCTGAGCCTTCCAAGTAGCTAGGACTACAGGCACACACCACCATGCCTGGCTAATTATTTTTTATTTTATTTTTTTATTTTTGTAGAGATGAGGTCTCCCTGTGTTGCTAGGCTGATCTTGAACTCCTGGCCTCAAGTGATCCTCCCACCTTGGTCTCCCAAAGTGCTGGGATTATAGACGTGAGCCATGGCACCTGGCCTATAATTTAATTTTTAATAGTAATTGTATTTGACAACTATATCTCAAAATTCCTGAAAATTTAACAATTGGCTCTTGCAGGTGGTTACAGGCCAGCTTTAGCACATTACAACAGCTACCCCTGGAAATGCTGCTTAGAGCGTTGTCATTGTGAGAATTGACCTAGCTGTCAGAGGTCTCTCTGTGCTTCTTACAAAGCTTACATATTCCTACACCCAATGTAAATAATGATATATTGGTTCATAACAGCAGTAGCTGTCAGTTTCATGGGAGTGGAGTAGAAAAGCTCCTATCTACCCCTTCCTCTGAATCCTGTTTTTCAGCTTTGACAGGCTTATGTTTGGCTAAAATAGTCTGTTGCACTTATTTTGTTATTGTGTAGAGGAGATAAAACGTGGAGTGGGGAAAATTTTCCTATTTTATGTGAGTTCCTGGCAGAGCAAACAAATGACTATTTTTAGCCACTGGGAGCTTAAGGAGTACAGTTTTAAAGTCCATCGTGAAACAATTTCTATGTAATTCCGTTTAAAGCTATTGTGTTCCATTTGATGTTTGTTAATTGCTGAAGGAAAAAGAGTCCTACCTATTTAAAACACAGAAGTCAAGTTCAAGTACAGGAGAAATGTTAGAATGGGGAGGGAGTCCCTTTATTATATAGATAAGGAGATTGGTGACAAGTCAGATAAAAAGAATGAGACCTAGTGGGCTAAATCATCATAATAAAAGGCTGGAAGGTGTAGACTGGGAGAAATGAAGAAGGGCTTCCCCCAAGGAAGAAAGAGTAGTGAATTTTAAGTGGAACTGACTAAAATGCTAGTCAAAGACATAGATCCTTTGAGCTGGGAAAGCATTTAGGGTTAATAGTTTCAAGATGGAGACTTTTTAACTTTCAGTTTCAGGGGTCCATGTGCAGGTTTGTTACATAAATAAGTTGCATGTTGCAAGGGTTTGGTGTATATGTTGTTTTGTCACTCAGGTTTGAGCATAGTATCCAATTAGTAGTTTTTTGAATCCTCACACTCCTCTCACCCTCCATCCTCAAGTAGGCCCCTGTGTCTATTGTTCCCTTCTTTGTGTCCGTGTGTACTGAATGTTTAGCTCCCTCTTATAAGTGAGAACATGTGGTGTTTGGTTTTCTGTTCCTGCATTAGTTTGCTTAGGATAATGGCCTCCAATCCATCTGTGTTGCTACAAAAGACATGATCTTATTCTTTTTTATGGCTGTGTAGTATTACATGGTGTATATGTACCACATTTTATTTATCCAGTCTACCATTGATGGGCATTTAGGTTGATTCCATGTCTTTGCTATTGTAAACAGTGTTGCTGCAATGAACATATGCATGCATGTGTCTTTATAGTAGAATGATTTATATTCCTTTGGGTGTATACCTAATAATGGGATTGCTGGGTCGAATGGTAGTTCTTTGAGAAGTCGTCAAACTGCTTTCTGCAGTGGTTGAACTAATTTACATTTCCACCAGCAGTGTATAAGCTTTCCCTTTTCTCTGCAACCTCACCACTATCTGTTATTTTTTTGACTTTTCAAAAATAGCCATTCTGACTGGTGTGAAATGGTATCTCATTGTGGTTTTGATTTGCATTTCTCTAATGATTAGTGATGTTGAGCATTTTTTTCATATGCTTATTGGCTGCATGTATGTCATATTTTGAAAAGTGTTCATGTCCTTTGCCTGCTTTTTATATGGGGTTGTTTATTTTTTGCTTGTTAATTTATGTTCCTTATAGATTCTGGATATTTGACCTTTGTCAGATGCATAGTTTGCAAGTATTTTCTCCCATTCTGTGGGTTGTCTGTTTACTCTGTTGATAAATTTCTTTTTTTCCTCTGTGCTGAAGCTCTTTAGTCTAATTAGGTCCCATTTGTCAATTTTTGTTTTTGTTGCAGTTGCTTTTGGCATCTTTATCATGAAATCTTTGCCAGTTCCTATGTATAGAATGGTATTGCCTAGGTGATCTTCCAAAGCTTTTATAGTTTTGGGTTTTACATTTAAGTCTTTAATCCATCTTGAGTTGATTTTTGTATATGGTATAAGGAAGGGATCCAGTTTTAATCTTCTGCATGTGGCTAGCCAGTTATCCCAGCACCACTGATTGAATAGGGAGTCCTTTTCCCATTGCTTTTGTCAGCTTTGTCAAAGATTTGATGCTGGTAGGTGCACAGCATTATTTCTGGGCTCTCTATTATGTGTATTTGTTCCAGTACCATGCTTTTTTGGTTACTGTAGCCCCGTAGTATAGTTTGAAGTTGGGTAACAGACTTCACTTAAATTAATCTTAGCAAATTTTTAGGGATGACTTAATTTTTAAAAATTTAGATGTAATTTATAGACCATAAAATCTACCATTTTAAAACATATATTTTCGTGGTTGTACAACCATCACAGTATGTAATTTGAGAACATTTTCATCTCCCCACGAAGAAACCTCATACCTATTAGTCACTTCCCAAGCCCTGAAATACACTAATCTGCTTTCTGTCTCTTATGATTTGCCTATTCTGGACATTTCATATAAATAGACTCATAATATATGGGCTTTGTATCTAGCTTCTTTTACTTAGCAGAATATTTTCAAGGTTCATCCATGTTGAATATATATCAGTGGCCAAATAATACTCTATTGTATGTATATACCAGGTTTTCTTTATTCATCAGCTGATGGGCATTTTTGCAACTTATTCATCAGCTGATGGGTTGTTTGCAACTTTTTGGCTATTATGAATAATGCTGCTGTGAACATTTGTGTACATTTTTGTGTGAACATGTTTTCAATTATCTTGGATCTAAGAGTAGAATTGCTGGATCATATGGTAGATCTGTGTTTTACTTTTTGAGGAAATCCCAAACTGTTTTCTGGCTGTACCATTTTACATTCCCACCAGCAGTATATGGAGGTTCTAGTTTCTCCACATCTCTTTATACCCTCTCCAGAACTTGTTATTTTATTTTATTTGTTTTTTTACTATAGCTATCCTAGTGAATGTGAAGTGACATCTCATGCTTTTGATTTGCATTTTCTTGATGACTACTGATGCTGAAGATCTTTTCATGTGCTTATTGGCCATTTGTATATTTTCTTTGGGAAAATTTATTCAAATTCTTTGCCCATTTTAAAATTGGGTTGTCTCTTTTTTCTTGAGTTGTAAGAATTCTTTACATGTTCTTGATAGTAGACCCTCATTAGCTATATGATTTGCAAATATTTTCTCCAAGTCTGTGGGTTATTTTTTTTTCACTTTCTGGATAGTGTCTTTTAAAGCACAAATGTTTCTTATTTTAAAGTCCACGTATCTATTTTTCCTTTGGTTGCTAATGCTTTAGGTGTCATATCTAAGAAACTGTTGCCTAATCTAACATCGCAAAGATTTACCTCTATGCTTTCTTCTAGAAGTTTTATAGTTTTAGCCCTTACAATTAGGTCTTTGATCTATTTTGAGTTAAGTTTTGTATATGGTGTGAGATATGGGTCTACATTTATTCTTTTGTGTGTAGATATCCAGTTGTCCTAGCACCATTTGCTGAAAAGACTGTTCTTTCCTCACTGAATTGTCTTGGTACCTACCCTTGTCAAAAATCAATTAGTCACTTGATTTTTACATGTATATAGTCTTATTTCGGGACTCTCAATTCTGTCCTATTGATCTATATGTCTATTGTAGGCCAGTACCACAGTGTTTGGATTACTATAGTTTTGAAGTAAGCTTTAAAATCATTAAGTATGAGTCCTGTAATTTTGTTCTTTTTCAAGATTGTTTTTGCTATCATAAATCCTTGCATTTTCATATGAACTTTACAATTATCTTGTCAATTTCTACAAATAGGTAGATGGAATTTCAATAGGGATTGCACTGAATTGGTAGATCAGTTTGGGGAGTATTGAGTCTTCCAAAACATGAAGACAAAATGTATTTCCATTTGTTTCGTTAATTCCTTTCAATGAAGTTTTATAGTTTCATGTGTACAAGTCTTGCACTTATTCTGTTAACTTATTCTTTTTATACTATTGGATTGAATTGTTTACTTCATTTCATTTTCAGATTGTTCATTGTGAATGTGTAAAAGTACAACTGATTTTTCATATATTGATCTTCTATAACCTTGCTAAACTCACTTATTAGCTGGTGTGTGTGTGTGTGTGTGTGTGTGTTAGGGGGTGTTTGTGTGTATGTATGTATTCCTTAGGATTTTTTACATAGAGGATCATGTCACTTTGCAAATAGAGATAATTTTTTTCTTCTTCCATTATCATCTGGATGCAGTTTATTTTACTTTCTTGTTTAATTGTGCTGTAGTGTAGGACCTCCAGTACAATCTTAAATAGAAATGGTGAAAGTAGATATTCTTGTCTTATTCCTGATTTTAGAGGAAAGCTTTCAATCTTTCACCATTAAGTATGATGTTACTTATGTTTTTTTAAAATTATATTTTAAGTTCTGGGGTACATGTGCAGAACATGTAGGTTTGTTACATAGGTATACATGTGCCATGGTGGTTTGCTGCACCCATCAACCCATCATCTACATTAGGTATTTCTCCTAATACTATCCCTCCCCTAGCCCCCCACCCCATGACAGGCCCTGGTGTGTGATGTTCCCCTCCCTGTGTCCATGTGTTCTCATTGTTCAACTCCCACTTATGAGTGAGAACATGTGGTGTTTGGTTTTCTGTTCCTGTGTTAGTTTGGTGAGAATGATGGTTTCCAGCTTCATCCATGTCCCTGCAAAGGACATGAACTCATCCTTTTTTATGGCTGCATAGTATTCCATGGTGTATATGTGCCACGTTTTCTTTATCCAGTTTGTCATTGATGGATATTTGGCTTGGTTCCAAGTCTTTGCTATTGTGAATAGTGCCACAATAAACATACGTGTGCATGTGTCTTTATAGTAGCATGATTTATAATCTTTGGGTATATACCCAGTAATGGGATTGCTGGGTCAAGTGGTATTTCTAGTTCTAGATCCTTGAGGAATTGCCACACTGTCTTCTACAATGGTTGAACTAATTTACAGTCCCACCAACAGTGTAAAAGCGCTCCTATTTCTCCACGTCCTCTCCAGTATCTGTTGTTTCCTGACTTTTTGATGATCGCCATTCTAACTGGCATGAGATGGTATCTCATTGTGGTTTTGATTTGCATTTCTCTAATGACCAGTGATGATGAGATTTTTTCATATGTTTGTTGGCTGCATAAATGTCTTCTTTGAGAAGTGTCTGTTCATATCCTTTGCCCACTTTTTGATGGGCTTGTTTTTTCTTCTAAATTTAAGTTCTTTGTAGATTCTGGATATTAGCCCTTTGTCAGATAGGTAGATTGCAACAATTTTCTCCCATTCTGTAGGTTGCCTGTTCACTCTGATGATAGTTTCTTTTGCTGTGTAGAAGCTGTTTAGTTTAATTAGATCCCATTTGTCAATTTTGGCTTTTGTTGCCATTGCTTTTGGTGTTTTAGTCATGAATTATTTGCCCATGCCTATGTCCTGAGTGGTATTGGCTAGGTTTTCTTCTAGGAGTTTTATGGTTTTAGGTCTTACATTTAAGTCTTTAGTTCATCTTGAGTTAATTTTTGTATAAGGTATAAGGAAGGGGTCCAGTTTCAGTTTTCTGCACATGGCTAGCCAGTTTGCCCAACACCATTTATTAAATAGGGAATCCTTTCCCCATTGCTGTTTGTGTCAGGTTTGTCAAAGATCAGATGATTGTAGATGTGTGGTGTTATTTCTGAGGCCTCTGTTCTGTTCCATTGGTCTATATATCTGTTTTGGTACCAGTACCATGCTGTTTTGGTTACTGTAGCCTTGTATATAGTTTGAAGTCAGGTAGTGTGATGGCTCCAGCTTTGTTCTTTTTGCTTAGGATTGTCTTGGGAATATGGGCTCTTTTTTGGTTCCATATGAAATTTAGTTTTTTTCCAATTCCGTGAAGAAAATCAATGGTAGCTTGATGGGGATAGCAGTGAATCTATAAATTACTTTGGGCAGTATGGCTTTTTCATGATATTGATTCTTCCTATCCATGAGCATGGAATGTTTTTTCGTTTATTTGTGTCCTCTCTTATTTCCTTGAGCAGGGTTTGTAGTTGTTCTTGATGAGGTCCTTCACATCCCTTGTAAGTTGTATTCTTAGGTATTTTATTCTCTTTGTAGCAATTGTGAATGGGAGTTCACTCATGATTTGGCTCTCTGTTTGTCTGTTATTGGTGTATAGGAATGCTTGAGTTTTTAATAGATGACTTTTATCAGTTTGAGGAAGTTCCCCACTACTACTTGTTTGCTGAGTGCTTTTTTCTTTTAAAATTACAATAGGTTATTGGTTTTTGTCAAATGTTTTTTCTGCATATATCAAAATGATCATATGTTTATTTTACCATTTATTGTATTAATAATGTGTTGATTATTGCATTGATATAGTATACTACATTGATTTTTATTTGTTGAACCTACCTTGTATTTCTGAGATCAGTTCCACTTGGTCTTAGTGTGTATCCTTTTTATATGCTGCTGAATTCAGTTGGCTAGTATCTTGTTGAGACTTTTGCATTTATACTCATAAGGGAAATTGGTCTATAAAAGTTGTGTGTGTGTGTGTGTGATGTCTTTGACTGGTTTTGGTATCACTGTAGTACTGGCCTCAGTCTAATCACTTTATTTTTGAAAGTTAGTTTTGCTGGATTTAGAATTCTTGGTTGATAGGTTATTTGTTTTTTCCTTTCAGAACTTTGAATATATTGGCCACGTGTGGTGGCTCATGCCTGTAATCCCAGTAATTTGGGAGGCAAAGGCAGGCACATCACTTGAGCCCAGGAGTTCGAGACCAGCCTGGGCAATATGGTGAAACCCCATCTCTACAAAAATTAGCTGGGCATGGTGGCATGTGCCTGTAGTCCCAGCTACTCAGGAGGCTGAGGTGGGAGGATCACTTGAGCCCAGAGGGGTCAAGGCTGTAGTGAGCTGTGATCATGTTGCTACACTCCAGCCTGGGTGACATAGTGGGACCCTGTCTCAAGAAAAAGAAAAAGAAAGAACTTTGAACATGTCATCGAATTTCTTTCCGGCCTCCGTGGTTTCTGTTGACAATTTAGTTGTTAATCTTTTGGAGGATATTGAGGATCCCTTGTATGTGATAAGTTGCTTCTCTCTCACTGCTTTCAAGGTTCTCTTTGATTTTGGTTACAGTTTGAATAATATGTGTCTAGGTATGATCTTTTTGAGTTTATCCCACTCAGAGTTTTTTTGAGCTTCTTGGATGTGCAGACTAATGTTTTTCACTAAATGTAGAAATTTTTGGCCATTATTTCTTCAAATATTATTTCTTCCCCTTTATGTTTCTTCTCTCCCTTGGGTTATGCATATGTTGATACATTGATGGTATCCCACAGGTGTCTCTGAATCTGTTATTTTTTATTTTTTGTTTGTAATACATGGAATTAATTTATTATAATGAGTATCAATAATATACAAAAATAAGAAATATTGATAATTTTGTATGCTATGCAAAACTATTCATACATGATGATAAATCAGTGCTTCCTCTAAAAACTGATACGGTAAAAATAATTACTTGTTTTCTTAATTTGGGGGATGCTACCTAACGTAAAAAAAAATGAAATATCAGCCAGGTGCAGTGGCTCACGCCTGTAATCCCAGCACTTTGGGAGGCCGAGGCAGGTGGATCACGAGGTCAGGAGATCGAGATCATCCTGGCTAACACGGTGAAATCCTGTCTCTACTAAAAATATAAAAAATTAGCCAGGTGTGGTGGCGGGCGCCTGTAGTCCCAGCTACTCGGGAGGCTGAGGCAGGAGAATGGCGTGAACCTGGGAGGCAGAGCTTGCAGTGAGCCAAGATCGCACCAATGCACTCCAGCCTGGGTGACAGAGCGAGACTCCATCTCAAAAAAAAAAAAAAAAAAAAAAAGGAAATATCACACAGGCTTATTTTAAAAAAATAATTTTTACATGATTGTCCAATTCTAGAGGCAAGATCAAACTTAATTAACATCAGTAGAGATTCCTTAAACACATTAAATTTTGTAAAGCACCTTCTGGGTGACATTATCTGCTATTATACAAAACAGACGGAGAATAAATTCAAGTCTAATCGTAGAAGCACCAGCAATTAAAATTGTTTTCAAATAATTTACAAATACATGTACTGCATAAATTCATTTTTTGCACACAATACACAGCATTAGAATTATAAGAAAGACAGTGTATGGCAAAGTTAAATTAGAGGATAATTGCAGTTGTTCGTGAGTGTTCCTTCCCTCTGTAATTTGCATATGATCATATACATGGGATTTATTTCAGCAATCTCCTAAAAAATCAAGTTTACTTCTTTTTTTTTGTCCTTTTTCTTTTCTTTCTTTTCTTTTTTTTTCAAAAAAATTTTTTTATTATACTTTAAGTTCTAGGGTACATGTGCACAACATGTAGGTTTGTTACATAGGTACGCGTGAGCCATGTTGGTTTGCTGCACCCATTAACTCGTCATTTACATTAGGTATTTCTCCTAATGCTATCCCTCCCCTAGCCCCCAACTCCATGACAGGCCCCAGTGCGTGATATTCCCTGCCCTGTGTCCAAGTGTTCTCATTGTTCAATTCCCATCTATGAGTGAGGACATGTGGTGTTTGGTTTTCTGTCCTTGTGATAGTTTGCTGAGAATGATGGTTTTCAGCTTCATCCATGTCCCTGCAAAGGACATCAACTTATCCTTTTTTATGGTTGCACAGTATTCTATGGTGTTTATGTGCCACATTTTCTTAATCCAGTCTATCATCGATGGACATTTGGGTTGGTTCCAAGTCTTTGCTATTGTGAATAGTGCTGCAATAAACATACGTGTGCATGTGTCTTTATAGTAGCATGATTTATAATCCTTTGGGTATATACCCAGTAATGGGATCGCTGGGTCAAATGGTATTTCTAGTTCTAGATCCTTGAGGAATCACCACACTGTCTTCCACAATGGTTGAACTAGTTTACAGTCCCACCAACAGTGTAACAGCGTTCCTGTTTCTCCACATCCTCTCCAGTATCTGTTGTTTCTTGACTTTTTAATGATCGCCATTCTAACTGGCATGAGATGGTATCTCATTGTGGTTTTGATTTGCATTTCTCTAATGACTAGTGATGATGAGATTTTTTTTCATATGTTTGTTGGCTGCAAAAATGTCTTCTTTTGAGAAGTGTCTGTTCATATTGTTTGCCCACTTTTTGATGGGGTTGTTTGTTTTTTTTCTTGTAAATTTGTTTAAGTTCTTTGTAGATTCTGGATATTAGCCCTTTGTCAGATGGGTAGATTGCAACAATTTTCTCCCATTCTGTAGGTTGCCTGTTCACTCTGAGGGTAGTTTCTTTTGCTGTGCAGAAGCTGTTTAGTTTAATTAGATCCCATTTGTCAATTTGGCTTTTGTTGCCATTGCTTTTGGTGTTTTAGTCATGAATTCTTTGCCCATGCCTATATCCTCAATGGTATTGGCTAGGTTTTCTTCTAGGGTTTTTATGGTTTTAGGTCTAACATTTAAGCCTTTAATCCATCTTGAGTTAATTTTTGTATGAAGTGTAAGGAAGGGATCCAGTTTCAGCTTTCTACATATGGCTAACCAGTTTTCCCAGCACCATTTATTAAATAGGGAATCCTTTCCCCATTTCTTGTTTTTGTCAGGTTTGTCAAAGATCAGATGGTTGTAGATGTGTGGTGTTATTTCTGAGGCCTCTGTTCTGTTCCATTGGTCTATATCTCTGTTTTGGTACCAGTACCATGCTGTTTTGGTTACTGTAGCCTTGTATATAGTTTGAAGTCAGGTAGTGTGATGGCTCCAGCTTTGTTCTTTTTGCTTACGATTGTCTTGGCAATGTGGGCTCTTTTTTGGTTCCATATGAACTTTAAAGTAGTTTTTTCCAATTCTGTGAAGAAAGTCATTGGTAGCTTCATGGGGATGACATTGAATCTATAAAATTACCTTGCGCAGTATGGCCATTTTCACAATATTGATTCTTCCTATCCATGAGCATGAAATGTTCTTCCATTTGTTTGTGTCCTCCTTTATTTCGTTGAGCAGTGGTTTGTAGTTCTCCTTGAAGAGGTCCTTCACATCCCTTGTAAGTTGGATTCCTTGGTATTTTATTCTCTTTGTAGCAATTGTGAATGGGAGTTCACTCATGATTTGGCTGTTTGTCTGTTATTGGTGTATAGGAATGCTTGTGATTTTTGCATATTGATTTTGTATCCTGAGACTTTGCTGAAGTTGCTTATCAGCTTAAGGAGATTTTGGGCCGAGACAATGCGGTTTTCTAAATATACAATCATGTCATCTGCAAACAGGGACAATTTGATTTCCTCTTTTCCTAATTGAATACCCTTCATTTCTTTCTCTTGCCTTCTTGCTCTGGCCAGAGCTTCCAATACTATGTTGAACAGGAGTGGTGAGAGAGGGCATCCCTGTTTTGTGCAGGTTTTCAAAGGGAATGCTTCTAGTTTTTGCCCATTCAGTATGATATTGGCTGTGGGTTTGTCATAAATAGCTCTTATTATTTTGAGATACGTTCCATCAGTAGGTAGTTTATTGAGAGTCTTTAGCATGAAGGGCTGTTGAATTTTGTTAAAGGCCTTTTCTGCATCTATTATGATAGTCATGTGGTTTTTGTCGTTGGTTCTGTTTATGTGATGGATTACATTTAGTGATTTGGATATGTTGAACCAGCCTTGCATCCCAGGGATGAAGCCGACTTGATCGTGGTGGATAAACTTTTTGATGTGCTGCTGGATTCGGTTTGCCAGTATTTTATTGAGGTTTTTTGCATCGATGTTCATCAGGGATATTGGTCTAAAATTCTCTTTTTTTGTTGTGTCTCTGCCAGGCTTTGGTATCAGGATGATGCTGGCCTCATAAAATGAGTTAGGGAGGATTTTCTCTTTTTCTATTGATTGAAATAGTTTCAGAAGGAATGGTACAAGCTCCTGTTTATACCTCTGGTAGAATTCCACTGTGAATCTGTCTGATTCTGGACACTTTTTGGTTGGTAAGCTGTTTATTATTGCCTCAATTTCAGAGCCTGTTATTGGTCTATTCAGAGATTCAACTTCTTCCTAGTTTAGTCTTGGGAAGGTGTATGTGTCCAGGAATTTATCAATTTCTTCCACATTTTCTATTTTATTTGCATAGAGGTGTTTATAGTATTCTCTGATGGTAGTTTGTATTTCTGTGTGATCGGTGGTGATATCCCCTTTATCATTTTTATTGTGTCTGTTTGATTCCTCTCTCTTTTCTTCTTTATTAATCTTGCTAGCAGTCTATCAATTGTGTTGATGTTTTCAAAAAACCAGCTTCCTAGATTCATTGATTTTTTGAAGGGTTTTTTGTGTCTCTGTCTCCTTCAGTTCTGCTCTGATCTTAGTTATTTCTTGCCTTCTGCTAGTTTTTGAATTTGTTTGCTCTTGCTTCTCTAGTTCCTTTAATTGTGATGTTAGGGTGTCAATTTTAGATCTTTCCTGCTTTCTCTTGTGGGCATTTAGTGCTATAAGTTTCCCTCTACACACTGCTTTAAATGTGTCCCAGAGATTCTGGTACATTGTGTCTTCGTTCTCATTGGTTTCAAAGAACATCTTTATTTCTGCCTTCATTTCGTTATTTACCCAGTAGTCATTCAGAAGTAAGTTGTTCAGTTTCCATGTACTTTTCAGGATTTGAGTGAGTTTCTTAATCTTGAGTTCTAATTTGATTGCACTGCGGTCTGAGAGACAGTTTGTTGTGATTTCTGTTCTTTTACATTTGCTGAGGAGTGCTTTGCTTCCAACTATGTGGTCAGTTTTGGAATAAGTGCGATGTGGTGCTGAGAACTCAGAATGTATATTCTGTTGATTTGGGGTGGATAGTTCTGTAGATGTCTATTAGGTCCACTTGGTGCAGAGCTGAGTTCAAGTCCTGGATATCCTTGTTAACTTTCTGTCTCGTTGATCTGTCTAATATTGACAGTGGGGTGTTATAGTCTCCTGTTATTATTGGGTGTAGTGAAGGATACATACAAGGAGGTGACCAAGTACAATTCAGAGTATGATATAGTACGTGTACATAGGAGAGGCAGAGACTCAACCAAGACTCAAGATTTTAAGAGAATTTCAGGGGAGATGATGTCTAAGCTGAGATTTGCAGGAAGAGTAGGAATTATGCAGATGAAGAGAGGAATGGGAAAGAGTGTTCCAGGCTGAGAGTACACATAAGAAGGCCTAGAGAAAGCACTGAATTCCAGGAAATGAAAGAAGTTCTGTATGTTGGCAAATTTTGTTAAGGAAGTAGTATGAGTTAAGCCTGAAGGAGTAAGCTGAGACCGTATCACACAGGCTCCTGTATGTCATGTTAAGGGATCACTTTAATCTCAGTGCTTTTGGGAGCCACTGAAGTGGTTTTTGTTGGGAAGAAATATGATCAGATTTGCATATTAGAGTATTCTGGCTAGAGTATAGAGAAAGCTTTGAGAGTATGGAGATCAGACGGCTTAGTTGGAGTCAGGTTGACCAGTTAGGAAACTCTTGCAGTAATCCAGGCAAGAGATGATAGTGGTGTGGACTAGGATTGTGATATTTGGAATAGAGAAAACTGATGGATTTGAGAAGTGTTTTGGAAATAGAATGGACTTGTCAATGTTGAATGTGGAGACTGAGCGAGAGGGAGAAGCTAAACAAAATTGTTTGCATTATTTAGTTAATAAAGCTATCTATTTCAATAGCTATTTAGAACATAAAGCTATTATATGTTTTCAAGTATGTACATATATTACTGACAAGAAAGTAGTGTTTTGTAGTTTTCTTTGAAAAATTATGCCTGATATAAGTCTAATGACTTAAGCTCCACTAAGTAGAGTTTACTATTCATTTGGCAAAAGCTATACAGCCAATGACTGAGTCAACTTATTTATTTCTGTGAGCCTAGCCTTGTATTTCCTATTGAGATTCAGTGATTAAACTGGTCAACTTTATAGTCAACTTTTTCTTTTCTGTTATAAGCATAAAGCTACATGAAATTGTTGCTGTTAGTTTTCCCAGGCTACACAAAGATGTTTCTACTCTGGACTTTTCACAATAAAGCAACCAATAGAACATTTTTGCAATTTTCTGTTTGTGGTATAGTGGAATGTCTGACTAAAGTCCTGCTGATTTTAGGTTCAGTTTGACTTGGTCACTTTTTAATAAGACAAATTTATGTCTACATGACTTTTGTTATCTGGTTAAAAAGTGTGCTTTGAAACAACGTTCTTTGAATTTGAAGGCCTGTGTGAAAGTATATAATTTTATCACTAATACATGAAAAGAGAATCACTTACAATTTTTGCAGAAGAGGTCTGGAAACTCATATTTTTAGACTTTATATTCTTCTGCATGGACTTTTTGGAAATAATAAACTTATAACCTCTACTTCCCAAATTATTCTGGTATTTGTTAAATGGATATGTGGTTGGATACAGTATTGTTCAACAAAAGTAGCTTTCAGTTTAATTTTAATCAGAATCATCAATGTATTTTTATTTTATGAAATAAAGGAGAACAATATTATTTTTTCAAATGTTACAGAAGACGTTTTTAATTTTCATCTTTAAAGGGACATGATGATTTCCTTTTAGAAGAGAAAAATCCCTTGGCTCCAAAAGAGAAATCCTCTCTCTTCTCAGTTGCCTTTAAAAATCTTGAACCTGTCAGTGAAATTGTATAATCTACTAATAACATGCCTAAGGCTTATTGCCTTTTCTTGGGCAACAGAATCACCAATTGATGTGCTGTATTGATTTTAATCACACTGTTTTTATAGTTTCATTGCAAGGTTTCAAAAACTCACCAAATAAATCTGTGGATACAGATGCCTCCTTTCTCTGAAAATGTAATCATATATATACTATCCTTCTCAATCAGTTGTTAAGGTATAATATAGACAAGTAATTTTTATTTGATAGACTTTGGTCTTGGCTAAATTAAAATGTTCTCTTTGCTATTCAGCATTTACATATTTAAATTATATAATTCTTATAAATGTGGTATCTGGGTGCCTTGTAGCATTCAGAATTTAGCATGACAAGTTGCTCGTAGGCTATTCCATCAAGCCATTCCCTCTACAACTCAGCTGCAAACATCTAGAGCAAGCTCCCATAGGGTTGTATTTTAAGCTAGCTATGAGCTAATTATATGGCAATTTGTATCTTAGAATCCATGTAGAACAATATTTGGAGCATTAGGTTGAGAGATTATGACTGCTAAAATAATTTTCTGATACTGTCATGCATCGGGTTTTGACAGTTGCACAATAGTAATAAAGCCTCCATTTATTAGGAGCTTAAAACATATCAGGACTTTACATACATGATACCTTATCCCTAAAACAAATCTGCCATTCAGATATATACACATCATCTATATACGTTGCATATCAACGGTATTAAAGTGTGTGCTGGATATATACATAAACTATTAGATGGCTGGATTCTCATTTGGCCTGTTCTCTTGGACCTCTGATGCTCTTTGCTGGACTCCTAACTGCCCTCTAGATGCTCTTACTGGTCAGACTTACAGAAAACTTGCCATTAAGTGCCTTTTCTTATTGGGTAGTTCTGGTGCCAGATGCACTCTTCTCTTCTTTCCTGTTTTGCTGAATTTAACAGCCATGGCACATTTATTCCTCAGCTATGACATTCTAAATGCTTTTGTTCTGGCTATGAGTCTAGGATTTGTGTGCTGTGGATAAGTGGCTCATCACTGGGATTGAAGGAAACAGGCTCTTCCAGAAAACAGGCATTCTTACTTGAAATTATGTGGCTGGGGAGCCTGGAAAGTTATCTTATGTCTCACATGAATCTTTTTGGTCTTAGCTATGATTTACACGTTTTATTATGAAAGAAAAACAAACCAGTTATTGTTAGTTACTCTGTCTGCAAAAATATTGATCTTTTGTTGAATATGAAGATATTAATAATGAGGTTTATTATGACCAATGCCTATAGATGTTGGGGAGTAGGTAAGGCCAGCAGAAGCCCTTTGGGTTTGACAATATGGTCCATCACCAAAATAAATACTTAACGTGTTTATATTCTTCTAGACTCCTGAAAACCAAAAATGTTGTCTAGAACATAAGATGTGGGTGCAGTTATAGCATCTTGTCTGATAGGAAGCCTTTCAGAATCAGGTGGAAATTTAGCCTGACTGGAGTCAGGCTAGGTGTAGGGGTTTCGACGTTTTGCTCTGAAAGGAAAGCTACAAGATGGAGTGAGGGCTGCATTATGGTGGAGGTGCAGTTTTTGGCTTTGGAGACTTCACAGATACATTCAGACTTCTTTTACATGTCAGGCCATTGTCTGCCTTACACTGGGTACTTGCCTTGTATATTATATTTGTAAGCTCCAAAACACTGTTTCCATCAATCAGTTAATGACTTTCAATCAATAGTCCTTATTTAATGGACGCCTTTTGCTGGACATAAATGGCAATGTAAATAGGATATGGTTCCTGTCCTGGAGGGGCTCACAGTTCAGAGTAGTTTTTGTTGTTGTTTCTGTTTTATTAAATTAATATTATTTCTGCTAAAACTTGAAGACAGGGATTTCGGAATCTGTTGTTTGTGTTTTGTTGTAGACTGTTTGGAGTTGTCAAGTTTGCAGAGGTCTGGCTATCAGGCGAAAGTTGCCTGGACCCTTCAATTGTGCTTTCAACCCTTGAACGTGATCTTGAGGATCAGAGTTCCTTTCCTCATGTGGAATGAAACATCCAAGTCAGAGTTTTACATCACAGATTTCCTCAGCTAACTACGTAGTTTCCTGGAAAGTTGCTGGCTTTGGACAGCTCCTCTCTCTCGGTACTCTTGAGAATGTTTGACGTAGAGGACAGGCACTCTATGGAATTTTACATTAATATATTTATTAGTGAAAAAGTTTTAATTGGTGCTTGATAGTCAAAGCTAGCAGACTTCCCAGATTTACTATCGAATTCCTGATCTTGATCTTTTGCTTATTGGATTAAGATTCCTGAGTATGAGGAGACTATTTTCTTTTCAGCTTCCTGGATGGAGCACAGCAGAGCCTTCCTGTTTGGATCCTTAGAGCGGTTTTACTTCTTCAAGAATCTATTGGCAACATTGAATTTTTTGTCTGCCTTAGCTGCATGTGGGCCCCCTTGCTCGCTCTTAGACCTATTCTCTGATTTCATGAAGGGGAAGGAGGGATTATTTCCTTTTTCTTACAATATTTTTTCTTCTATTTTTTATCTTTTTCTTTTCTAGGCAGGGCCACTACTTCTCAGCACATCCAGCCTTCTGGCTCATCTCCTCCCTGCATCTCACTACGCCCCTCCCCACCCCAGGGTAAATTCCAATAATGCTGCTCTGTTCCAGATGGAGTTCATGTTGACTGAGGTGAATTTTAGGGCTGTAACTGGTTTGGTCTGATCTGGATCCCCATTATAATATTGAAATCTCTACAGTGGAGGTGAGGAACAGTGCCACTTCCGTTCCTTTAAATGTCTGCTACATCTCAGATGATCGTTGGGAGTGATTCATCTTCATATAATTTTAGGGCTAGAAGGAACCTCAATACGTCCCAGTCTGTGCTTAAATTCCCCCATTGCTTCCCTTCTTCCACCTCATGCTCCAGCCTCTACTCAAACACTTGTAGTCCCTGAGATAGTCTTTCCTTTTATCTTTGACAGCTGTAAATGTCAGGAAGCCCTTTATATTAGATGGAAATTGGCACCCACTGTCTCTTCAAATCACACAGAAGTCTAATCCCCTATGCCTAATCCTCTTATGAAATGTGAAGAGAGCTCTCACATTCCCTTTGAGATATCTCTTCTCCATATGATCCCCTCATTTCTTTGATGACTTTTCCAATATTCCTGCCTGTTTATCTAACTAAATGATTTGTGATTCTGGCTCTTTTCCACAAAATCAACACTCAAAAATTTTCATTGAGTGCCTGTTATGTACAAGGAAGGGCCTGTGCTGGAGAAAGGTCCTTGGCTTCTGGTTGCTTATTTTTTTATTTGTTATTTTTTTTGAGACAGAGTCTCGCTCTGTCACCCAGGCTAGAGTGCAGTGGTGCGATCTCAGCTCACTGCAACCTTTGCCTCCTGAGTTCAAACGATTTTCCAACCTCAGCCTCCTGAGTAGCTGGGACTACAGGAGCATACCACCACGACTGGCTAATTTTTGTATTTTTTGTAGAGATGGGGTTTCACCACGTTGGCCAGGCTGATCTCGAACTCCTGACCGCAAGTGATCGGCCTGCCTCTGCCTCCCAAAGTGTTGGGGTTATAGGCGTGAACCACTGTGCCTGGCCAGCTTCTGGTTGCTTATAATGGAGAGGGAGAAAAGACTGATATCAACAGGGAAGAATCAGGGAGAGGGTTTCCTGGTTTATCCACTGTCTCTCAACTGCAACTTCTGTTCTCGCCTTTTTTTTTTTTTTTTTTTTTGAGGCGGAGTCTAGCTCTGTTGCCAGGCTGGAGTGCAGTGGCATGATCTTGGCTCACTGCAATCTCCGCCTTCTGGGTTCAAGCGATTCTCCTGCCTCAGCCTCCCTAGTAGCTGGGATTACAGGTGCATGCCACCACACCCAGCTAATTTTTGTATTTTTAGTAGAGATAGGGTTTCTCTACTAAAACCCCAGGTTGGTCAGGATGTTGGCCAGGATGGTCTCAATCTGACCTTGTGATCCACCCGCCTCGGCCTCCCAGAGTGCTGGGATTACAGGCGTGAGCCACCGCACCCGGCCTCTGTTCTCAATTTTAACTGTCAGTATAGGGGCCACATTTAAGACTGTCCTTCTGTATTACTGCTTAATCAGTGAGGAGTATCATGCAAATTAAAATAGAAAGGAAAAGTTAATAGCAAACATCAATCAAACATTTTTAAAAATTCTGAAATAATGTGAATTTTAAATATACTGTAAATCCTTTTATAAGACAATACAGACTCATTTTCCTAATCATGCCCTTAATGAAAATAATAAACAACTGCTAGTCTTCCTTAAAATATAGTAATATCATCTAGAAAACTCACTGGGCCCTTCTTTAGGCTTTGTAAATATGTTACTAAAGCAGTCAGTCATTTGGCTTGGTCTGCAGAATGTCAGACAATTCATAAGTTTTTTTTTTTTCCCCCTTTACTTGAATAAAACACATTTTTGACTGAATTGACTATTTAGGTTTCTTGTAGACACAGTCTTAGCAAAGAAAACGAAAAAAATTGCTTTTGGAGAAGAAAATTATAGCTAGTTATATCTTATAAAACCATTCTTGTGTTCATTTTCTTGAGGAGATTGCTGTAAGTGTATCTTCTAGGGCCAATATGTAAGAGACCTTTTTATGATTAAATAAAAGCCCAGAGATTTTCATTATCAGAATTGTTTTATTGACTTGCCTTAGTTCTAAAAATAAAATGAAAACCTTTAGCCAAAGGAAGGCTCATGTGTTAGTTAAATACTGACATAATTTGAACTTATTTTATTTGCTTATATTATGTCCAGTACCTATGTATGTCCAATCTTTGGAGACACAAAGAAACATTATTGTATTAGAAGATTCTTTGGTTTTGTAATACATATTTTTATATCTAAAGTCCTGTTTAAACATAATTCCATGATTCTATAGAAAAAGAGCTATTAATCTTTGTGTTTACATAAGTTTGCAATACTTGATTAATTTTAAGCCTCTAAAATATGAGTGACATCATTTGTCCTGTGAAATAGTAGATTTGTTTTAGTAACAAATCTTTCAGATCAATTCGTAAATGAGAAAGAAATAAATGTGATTAAACATTTGTTCTATCTTGGTTTTTGTTTAAGCTAAAATAATTAGAATTCAGCCAGCCAAAAAAATCTAATTCTTGTCAAGAAATTTTGCATGCAGCTATTCAACCTGTTGTTTTAGAATTGCTGTGGTAAGAAAGTAGAACATTATTTTGGCAAATATAGGGCTTGGTAGACTGGAGAGCAAAAATGAAACTTCTCAGTGAGTAATAGAAAGAAATCCTATGCTTTATGCGTATAGTTACCAAGTACTTCTGAGGCAACTGATAAATTAGAAGACTGGAGCGAGAAAGTACTCAGAAGTCTATGACAATGTCAGTGATATGATAATGACGTATTGAAAAATTGATGAAAATTAAAGGAAATGCTTCTGAACAAAGCTAAGAAAAGAATAGCTGTTTTTAGATCCCCCAAAATTTATCTTAAAATGAAAATTTTAATATTTAAAGATTCCATTGAAAATTTGTGAATATATATATTTGTAAACCTTGAAGGATATGGTAAGTATGCTTTTAGGAGTACTGTTTATCATGAAGGAACTCAGCTGCAGTTAAATAAACCTGTACGTTACAAATACTTCTTACAATTTCTTATAAAAAGTACCATAAAATCAGTATTCTTAATGTATGCAAAAAATGATGTTTTACACATCTGACATAGGACTTCTCTACACCTCAGAGAGAAAGAACTATTTTTCCCAAACAGAAAGCCTATTATTTGCAGATCTACTCCACTGTTCTGAGTCATTGATGGTTATAGGTTTTATATTTAACCTGAAATGCAAAACATTTTCTTCTAGGCCTGAAGTTAAATAATTTTGGAAAGTGATACAGGTACATTCTGAATTTTCTTTGTCTTGCTACATATTCTTGAAAAACCAGGTTAAATGTTTATAAGAGATGTGTGTGTATGTGTGTGTGTGTGTGTGTGTGTGTGTGTGTGTGTGTATTTTGAGTGGCATCAGTTGCATTTGTTTCTTCCTCTGCCTGTCTGGAGGGCACTTTTAATGTGCCAGTCCCCATACTCTCCATTATGAGTTTTAATCACAGTAGAAATTTTTTTCCCACCACTTTGATGAAAGGTCATATTTATTGGGCAGACTTATCTATTCTGTTTAATAATCTTATAATATACTATATACATTACCTGGGGTAAATGTAAGTACAGCATTTAGGATTTTAAAATCTATTTACAAATGAGACTGACCTGTAAATCCCCCTTTTGGGGAATACTACTATGGTCAGATTTTGGTTATTTTAATTGAATAAAATGAACCGGATGGCTTTGCGTGCTCTGAAACCATTTATATGAGAATCGTCTGTTCAATAAAAGTAGGAGAGGACTCTGCTATGAAACTTCCTGGGTGAAATGATAAGTGGCATGAAGAAAAACAAAGCAAGGTAAGGGGAGAGAGGGCATGGGCTTGTTGTTTTAGATGAGGTGGTTAGGAAAGCCTTTCAAATGAGCAGAAGCCACAGTGAAGCGTGGGAGCAGACCGTGTGAATGTTGGAGGGAAGAGCATCCCAGGCAGAGGAAGCAGAAGGGCAAAGCCTTGAGAAGGGAGTATACTTGGCATATTAGAGGAGCAGCAAGAGGCTACTGTATCTGAGAGAGAGGAGATATGAAAGCTGAGAGGTAGTGAAGAGTACGTTTATTTGGGACCTTACAGGCAAAATTCAACAAAATTTCTTTGTCATTTCTGTTTCTTAATCTTGCTCTTTAATTATGTTTTTCTATCTTTTAGATTTGACTGCACACAGTATATTTTTATCCTTTCTCCTCTGATTTTAATAAAGGTTTAAGAGTATAAATTTTCTTTTAAGTGCAGCTTTGCCTGCATTCTGTTAAGCTTAATGACCATAAGTCACATGGCTACCCCTAATCTGAAAGAGAAGCCCGGAAATATAGGATGTTAATGAGCACATATAGGATGTTAATGAGCACATTGCTGTCCCAAAGAAGATCAGGATTCTGTTAGTAAGAAAGAATGAGAGGACAACTTTTAGGTAAACTACTAGCAATATCTTTTATAAAATCCTATGAGCTTGGCAGATTTTCCTGCCAATCACAATAGATGAGGATTTGATAAAAGTCAGCACAGCTTTCTGATTAGAAAACCAGGTATTTCTTTAATGAAATAAATATATTTAATTTCCTATTCTAGTCAAGTTTATTCCAGTTCAAAGGATAACAGTATATTGCATATATCCCCAGCTTTATCAATCTATGACTACAAAATCTACTTTTAAAGACTATCTGAAATGGTATAGCATAAAACCATAATAATGTACTCCCAATTACTTCTGGAAGTTTCTCAAGGTACTCCTTTATATGTACTGCAGAGTGTATTTTTCTTCCTCCTCAACTGAGATCTTTCCAACTTGCCACCATGCAGCTGCCAATGGTCCTAGTTAAGTAAAATGCTGCCATACCTATTTTAGACTCAGGGAAAAATAGCACCCACTCATTTTTATTTTTGCTCAATATAAAAATGAGGATACTTAATGAGGATACTTAAACTTTTAGGATTAGCTAGTTTTCTAAAAATCGAATTATTCACTCCTTTGTAAAGTATGTAATAGGAATTTGCTCTAATAATCAATAGATTAAGGTTTAAAATTTGAAACCATAGTAATGTATGTTTAACACCAATATTTTAAGCCTTTTTAAAAACCACAACCCACATTAAGAGATACATTTCATACTGTGATCAAGTACACACGCACACACACACTATACATATATGTCTGTCCAATTAAAAGTTTCACAGAAATTTCCAAGGAGGTATGCTAAATATTATCGATTCTATTCTACTTTATTTTTAAAAAGTGGTATCAACCCACAAAATGGATTTCATAACCCACTACTGCAGTTTGATAAGATGCTGTTTTAGACCATGCTTTTCACCAGTTTTGTGGTCCTATTTTGTCCTTTTCATGTCTATACAGGATGCTTCTAGTGCTAGTTGCTAGCTTTTCTCTGATTTCCAGGATGGTAATAGGATAAGAATTTCTCTGAATGGTTATTTCTTTTCTTTCTGCAGCTCTCACGTGTGAATATGTGTCTAGTGCATCCTTAACCTAAGGACTTCACCAGTTCGAAATTACAGTTTTCACCATCAACTACCTTATCCTTTTTGGTCTGGTTTTCTTCCTCAAACACTGGAAACATTTTTAAAGTTGCTTTTGTTGCACAGTTAAACAAATGGCTGATAGTGGCTTAGATAAAAAATCCACAAAATGCCCCGACTGTTCATCTGCTCCTCAGAAAGATGTACTTTGTTCCAGCAAAACAAGGGCTCCTCCAGTTTTGGTGGTGGAAATGTCACAGACATCAAGCATTGGTAGTGCAGAATCTTTAATTTCACTGGAGAGAAGAAAAGAAAAAAATATCAACAGAGATATAACCTCTGGGAAAGATTTGGTAAATATCAAAGATTCCACATGTAAGCACAAGTTGACATCCCGTTCCCTAATGGCACTCCTAGCTTCATCCATATCCCATGAGTTCTTGTTAGCTAATTCATTGCCTTCAAAACTATTAAACATTTCTTTCTCACAGAAGAGGTGAGTAAATTTGGTTAGTAACTTGTTATATGATGTTTCAAACCACTGCCCAAATTAATTATTTCTCAGGACACGAGGTAATTAAACACGTTATCCCTACTTCTTTTTTTAATGGTTTATACAGAAATGAATTGGTTTTCAAGTTGAATTAAATCTGAATTTTTGAGTATTTTCTTCAACTGATGGAGAATTAGATTTATGGTTGTGGTTAAGTAAAGGGTGGTTATGGCTTTGTTATTTAAGTTGTGGTTGTCTAGGTGGAATATCAACTATACTTTACAAAATAAGTTTGCATTAGTTACAAATAATCTATGGCTACCCAATTGTACTGATTTCGATGTATTCATCATTTTTTTTTTTTTGAGATGGAGTTTTGCTCTTGTTGCCCAGGCTGGAGTGCAATGGCACGATCTCAGCTCACCGCAACCTCTGCCTCCTAGGTTCAAGTGATTTTCCTAGCTCAGCCTCCTGAGTAGCTGAGATTACAGGCTGCGCCACCATGCCCAGCTAATTTTTTGTATTTTTAGTAGAGAGGGGGTTTCTCCATGTTGGTCAGGCTGGTCTCGAACTCCCGACCTTAGGTGATCCACCCACCTTGGCCTCCCAAAGTGCTGGGATTACAGGCGTGAGCCACCGCGCCCAGCCATATTCATCTTTATATAGAGTAGGCAGTGTGTAAGATTGTGGTTGATACAGCACAACTTTGGAGACAGAGCAATAAGCCCAAGAAAAGTCAGGTTCCCATTCCTCAAAATTTTACCTTCTTCATATGTTCTCCCTTGACTGTTATTTCTGATTTGTATTATCGTATAGTTACTGCCATATGCATGTCTCTGAGTGAGTTGTTACTATGTTATTTTCACTCAAAGCGTATTTTTGAGTGGCCAATAATTTATGTATAAGCTATTTGATATGGTTGTTAAATTGTGAAAGGAGAGTTATTGAGAAAGCTATAAAGTTGCTTTCTTTGATTTCGGAGAATCACTAGGTAAGCTTTGACGAATCTGCTATGCTGGTTACCATGTAGACTTTCCTAGATTCAGGGGATTGGATTGAGCATCTTCTTAAGGTCTCCTTTAGCCTAATGAGCCAATGAATTGCATAGGGCTTAGAATTTGAAAAAGACAGTAAACAATCTTGTGCATAGTAAACATGGCACACGTTAAAGAGTTATCAGATTATCTAAATTAGGATTCTTTGACAACCAAGAATATTAAATCTTAAAGTTGTTTTTTTTTTTTAATTTTTTTTTTGGTCCCAGCCCTCAAGAACCTCAAATGTAGAGAGAAAAGCATCTCAACAACAGTGGGGTCGGGGCAACTTTACAGAAGGAAAAGTTCCTCACATAAGGATTGAGAATGGAGCTGCTATTGAGGTATATAGAAAGCAAATGAAGCTACTGTGAACTTTCAGGTTTCTTCTAAGTCAATGGTTAATGGAAAAAATGATTTAAAAATAAATCTCTAAGGAAAGGAAGTAAAGAAAAAAGGAAATGTACCATTTTCAAGTATGTTAACATTTTTACTAAAGAAAATACAGATTAATTATTTTCTGTTTATGGAGGACCAAGTGGATTTTAATTAAAGTGGAGAACATTTTCATTAGATAAAATGAGGATAGTTTCATCTTCAGGTCTTGGCCGTTGCTGAAAGCAATAGTGGAGTCTTTGTTTAGACCTTTTCATGATGCAGAGATGGACCAGATGATTTTAGTTTGGCTGTTCACTTCCTTGATAGTGAGGCCAGAAACTCCCTCATGAGCTCCTCCATCTTTTCCATCCTGCGATTGGATAAATACCAATATTATTTTTCCAGGATTCAAATTATTATATAAAATATGAATTAAATATTAGAACAATAAAAAATTAAAATGTGTGTTTTTAACATTAAAGAAACTGCAATAAGAACAACCACAACAAGAAGAAAATTGTGTTAATTTTACCATTTAAATTGCTTTGGGGCACCACAAATTGCACCCATGTAAGATGGTATACTTAATAAATGTATATGTTCTGATTGCTCAGCTGACTGACCGCTCTTCATCTCTCTCCCTCTCCTTGGGCCTCCCTAGTCCCTGATACACAAAAATATTGAAAGTAGGCCAATTAATAATCCTACAATGGTTCAAGTGAAAAGGAGAGTTGCATGTCTTTCACTTTAAATCAAAAGCTAGAAATGATCAAGCCTGATGTCAAAACTTGTTTTAAAAGATATTTGGCAACTTACTTGAAGTGATTAGAAAAGCTGCCTGGCCTGAAAAACTCTGACACACACACAGATTTACCAAATTTTAAATTTAGTCTTGGGCCAGGCATGATGGCTCATGCCTGTAATCTCAGCATTTTGAAAGGCTGAGGAAGGAGGATCACTTGAGGCCAAGAGTTTGAGACCAGACTGGGCAGCATAGCAAAACTCCTTCTCTATAAAATTTTTTAAAAAATTAGCAGGGTATAGAGGCGTGCGGCTGTAGTCCTGGCTACTGTGGGGGTGCTGAGATGTGAGTATCACTTGAGCCCAGAAGTTTGAGGCTGCAGTGAGCTATGATCATACCATTGCATTCTAGCCTGGGCGACAGAGTGAGACCTTGTCTGCAAAAACAATAAAATAAATAAATAATAAATTTACTCTTAAGAGCTTTTATAAAAGCAAAATGTGTTCATTGTGAAAAATTAGGCAAATATAAGTGTGGAGAAAATAAAAATTATCAACCAGATATAACCAATTTAAAAATTATTACCTTCACTTTTTCTATGCATGTACTAGTTTTATTTTATTTTTCTTTAACATTTTTCCTGTTTTAAATTAGGGGATATTTCAAATATATATACATATTTTAAAGAAGTAACTTTAACTTGGTATAGATGAAGTTGAAGCTTTTATTCCTCTATAAAATACGCCCATTTTAAATATTTTAAACATTTCAGAAGAGTATAAAGAAGGAAATTACAAGCATCCACAATTCTATTACCCTTACATAACTACTTTTAATATTTAGATGAACATTTTCACAGATATCCATGTAAGCACCTCCTCATACACACATTATCATAATGAAATCATATCTTGTATGCTTTTCACACTGTACACTATGTCATGGACTTCTTCTGTGTCAGTAAAAATAGATCTACATTATCATTTTAATAACATCCTTACACAATTATTAGAAATAAGAAACTGTTTTCTCCTTCATCACTATGTGTTAATATCAAAGCAGTTAGTTGAAGAAAGTGATTGGTTTATAAAAAACTAGTTGGCCATTTCTCATTTTAGAATTCCTATTTAAACAGTATTGAATCCTGTCTTCAAATTGTGGTTCTATTTAGAAAGAAAATGAAAGTTTAACTTTTAGAGAACAAGAAAAATTGGGGAAATGGTTATGAAGAGATTATTTTGTAAATGAGAAAAGGGTAAATGACCATTTTAGTTGAGATTTAACTCACTTTACAAAATATAGGCAGACTTCATCATATCATGCTTTGATTTATTGCACTCTGCAGATCTGGCGTTTTTTCCAAATTTGAAGTTTTGGCAACTGTGTCAAGCAAGTCTGTTGGTGCCATTTTTCCAACAGCATGTGCTCATTTTGTGCCTTTGTGTCACATTTTGGTAATTCTCACAGTATTTCAAACTTTTTCTTCATTATTATATCTGTTGTGATCTGTGATCAGTGATTTTTGATGTTACTATTGTACTTGTTTGGGGTTGTCACAAATTGCACCCATATAAGATGGCAATAAGTGTTGTGTGCATTCTGATTGCTCCAGTGACTGACCATTCTTCCATCTCTCTCCCTTTCCTTGGCCCTTCCTAGTCCCTGAGAGACAATATTAAAATTACGACAATTAATAACCCTGCAGTGTTTTAAGTGAAAGGAAGAGTCACATGTCTTTCACTTTAAATCAAAAGCCAGAAATGATTAAGCCTAATGAGGAGGGCATGTTGAAAACCAAGATAGGCTGAAAGCTAGGCCTCTTGCACCATTTAACCAAGTTTTTAATGCAAAAGAAAAGTTGTTGAATGAAATTAAAAGTGCTATTCCAGTGAACACATGAATGATAAGCACAACAGCCTTATTGCTGATGTGGAGAAATTTTGATTTTGGAAAAGATCAAACCAAGCACAACATTCCTTAAGCCAAAGCCTAATCCAGAGCAAGGCCCTGTTTTCAGTTTTGTGAAGGGGAGAGAAGTGAGAATGTTGTAGGAGAAAAGCTTGAAGCTAGCACAGATTGGTTCAGGAGGTTTAAGGAAAGTAGCTGTCTCTATAACATAAAAGGTGGAAGCAGCAAGTGCTGATGTAGAAGCTGCAGCAAGTTATCCAGAAGATCTACCTAAGACCATTGATAGAAGATGGCTACACTAAACAACAGATTTAAGCCTTAGAAGATGCTAACTAATCCTTTCATAGCTAGAGAGGAGTAATCAATGCTTGGCTTGATAGCCCCAAAGGGTAGGCTGACTCTCCTGTTAGTGGCTAATGAAGCTGGTGACTTTAAGTTGAAGCCAGTGCTCATTTACCGTTTTGAAATTCCTAGGGCCTTAAGAATTTATGCTAAATTTACTCTGCCTGTGCTCATTAAATAAAACAACAAAGCTGAATGATAGCACCTTTGCTTACTGCATGGTTTACTGAAATTTTAAGCCCACATTTGAGACCTACTGCTCAGAAAAAAGTCTTCTTTCCAAGTATTACTGCTCATCGACAATGCACCTGGTCACCCAAGAGCTCTAATGGAGATGTACAAGATGAATGTTGTTTTCATGCCTGCTAACACAACATTCATTCTGTAGCCCATGGATCAAAGAGTGATTTCTGTTTTGTAGCCTTATTATTTAAGAGATAAATTTCATAAGGCTATATCTGCCGCAGATAGTGATTCCTCTGATGGATCTGGGCAGATTAAGTTGAAAACCTTTTGGAAAGGATTCATCATTCTAGATGCCATTAAGAACATTTGTGATTCATGAGAGAAGGTCAGAATATCAACATTAATGGAGTCTGGTAAATGTTGATTCCCACCCTCATGGAAGACTTTGAAGGGTTCAAGTCTTAAGTGGATAAAGTAACTATAGATATAATGGAAACAGCAAGAGAACTAGAAGTGGAGCCTGAAGATGGGACTGACTTTTTGCAATCTCATGATAAAACATGAATGAATGAAGAATTGCTTCTTATGGATGAGCAAAGAAAGTGATTTCTTGAGATGGAATATACTCCTAGTGAAGATGCTGTGAACATTTTTGAAATGACAACAAAATTTAGAATATTACATAAACTTAGTTGATAAAGCAGTGGCAGGGTTTGAGAGGACTAACTTCAGTTTTGAAAGTTCTGCTGTGAGTAAAATGCTATCAAACAGCATCACATGCTACAGAGAAATATTCTATGAAAGGAAGAGTCAATTGATGCACCAAACTCCATGGTTGTCTTATTTTTAGAAATTGCCACAGCCACTCCAGTCTTCAACCACCACTACCCTAATCAGTCATCAGTCATCTATGTGGAGGCAGGACCCTCCACCAGCAAAAAGATTACAATTGCATTGTTATGTTTGTTCGCATTTTTTTTGGCAATACAGCATTTTAAAATTTTGTGTACATTTTAAGACACAATGCTATTGAAGTTAATAGATTATAATATAGTGTAAACATAACTTTTATATGCGTTATTGCAATTTTTGCTTTATGGTGGTGGTCTGGAACTGAATACACAATATCTCTGAGGTATCTCTGTATATAGTTGAGAGTTGCATATAAATATAAGAATAAAATTATGTTTTGTACTATTTTATAA
This sequence comes from Pongo abelii, assembly GCF_028885655.2. Taxonomy (NCBI): domain Eukaryota; kingdom Metazoa; phylum Chordata; class Mammalia; order Primates; family Hominidae; genus Pongo; species Pongo abelii. The sequence continues at coordinate 68,825,722 of NC_071994.2, forward strand.
TTAAGTTTTCTGACTTTAATTCTATTATGTGCTATTAAGTGGTATCAAGGAAGAGAGAGGAGCTAGGTTTTTTTAAGAGATACAAAAGAAACAGCTCCTTTAGGAGCTTTTAGACCATCTTGGAAGAAAAAAAAATAAGCCAAAAGGTTTGTAAACAAAAAAGCAATAATATTGTTTGAGGACCAATGCATACGTGGTGAAAGGAGTAAAAATAACAGAACAGACACAATTGTGTTAAACAAGGAAGCCCTTCATGAAGGAGGTGAGTAATTAGTTGGGCGTTGAATTTTCTGTTACTAAAGAAAGGAATGTAAGCATTAGAAAATATGAAGACAAGCCTCTAATTTACCTGTTGCGTGGTGATATGGTTTGGTTTTGTGTCCCCACCCACATCTCATCTTGTAGCTCCCATAATTCCCATGTGTTGTGGGAGGGACCCTATGGGAGATGATTGAATCATGGGGGCAGGTTTTTCTCATGTTCTCATGGTAGTAACTGGATCTCATAGGATCTGATGGTTTTAAAAATGGGAGTTTCTCTGCACAAACTCTCTCTTTGCCTGCTTCCATCCATGTGAGACGTGACTTGCTCCTCCTTGCCTTCTGCCATGATTGTGAGGCCTCCCCAGCCATGTGGAACTGTAAGTCCAATGAACCTCTTTATTTTGTAAATTGCCCAGTCTCAGGTATGTTTTTATCAGCAGTGTGAAAATGGACTAATACAGTAAATTGGTACCAGGAGTGGGGTGCTGCCAAAAAGATACCCACAAATGTAGAAGTGACTTTTTTTTTTGAGATGGAGTCTTGCTTTGTCACCAGGCTGGAGTGCAGTGATGTGATCTCAGCTCACTGCAACCTTCACCTCCTGGGTTCAAGCGATTCGCATGCCTCAGCCTCCCAAGTAGCTGGGATTATAGGCACAGGCCACCACACCCAGCTAATTTTTGTATTTTTAGTAGAGATGGGGTTTCACCATGTTGGCCAGGATGGTCTCAATCTCCTGACCTCATAATCTGCCTGCCTCGGCCTCCCAAAATACTGGGATTACAGGCATGAGCCACCGCATCTGGCTGGAAGTGACTTTGGAACTGGGTTATAGACAGAGGTTGGAACAGTTTGGAAGGCTTAGAACAAGACAGGAAAATGTGGGAGAGTTTGGATCTCCCTAGAGACTTGTCGAATGTCTTTGAACAAAATGCTGATAATGATATGGATGATGAAATTCAGGCTGAGGTGCTTTCAGATGGAGATGAGGAACTTGTTGGGAACTGGAGCAAAGGTGACTCTTGTTATGTTTTACTAAAGCGACTGGCAGCATTTTGCCCCTGCCTTAGAGATCTGTGAAACTTTAAACTTGAGAGAGATGATTTAGGGTATCTGGTGGAAGAAATTTCTAAGCAGCAAAGCATTCAAGAGGTAACTTGAGTGCTGTTAAAGGCATTCAGTTTTATAAGGGAAGCAGAGCATAAAAATTGGGAAAATTTGCAGCCTGACAATGCAATAGAAAAGAAAATCCCATTTTCTGAGGAGAAATTCAAGCTGGCGGCAGAAATTTGCATAAGCAACCAGGAGGCAAATGTTAATCCCCAAGACAATGAGAAAAATGTCTCCAAGGCATGTCAGAGGTCTTCACAACAGCCCCTCCCATTACCCAGAGTACTAGGAGGGAAAAATGGTTTCGTGGGCTGGGCCCAGGATTCTCATGCTGTGTGCAGTCTAGAGACTTGGTGCCCTGCATCCTAGCCACTCCAGCCATGGCTGAAAGGGCCCAACATAGAGCTTGGGCCATGGCCTCAGAGGGTGCAAGCCTCAAGCCTTGGCTGCTTTCATGTGATGTTGAGTGTGCGAGTACACAGAAGTGAAGAATTAGGGTTTGGGAACCTCTGCCTAGATTTCTGAAGATACATGGAAACGCCTGGATGTGCAGGCAGTAGTTTGCTGCAGGGGCAGGATCCTCAGGGAGAACCTCTTCTAGGGCAGTGCAGAAGGGAAATATGGGGCGGGAGCCCCCACACAGAGTCCCTACTAGGGCACTGCCTAGTGGAACTGTGAGAAGAGGGCCACCATTCTCCAGACCCTAGAACAGTAGATCCACCGACAGCTTGCACCATGCACCTGGAAAGGCCACAGACGCTCAATGTCAGCCTGTGAAAGCAGCCAGGAGGGAGGCTGTACCTTGCAAAGCTACAGGGGCAGAGCTGCCCAAGACTGTGGGAACCTACCTCTTGCATCAATGTGACCTGGATGTGAGACATGGAGTCAAAGGAGATCATTTTGGAGCTTTAAGATTTGACTGCCCCACTGGATTTTGGACTTGCATTGGGCCTGTACCCTTTTTGTTTTGGCCAATTTCTCCCATTTGTAATGGCTATATTTACCCAATGCCTATACCCCCATTGTATCTAGGAAGTAACTAACTTGCTTTTGATTTTACAGGCTCATAGGCAGAAGGGACTTACCTTGTCTCAGATGTGGACTTTTGAGTTAATGCTGAAATGAGTTGAGACTTTAGGGGACTGTTGGCAAGGCATGATTGGTTTTGAAATGTGAACATATGAGATTTGGGAAGGGCCAGAGTTGGAATGATATGGTTTGGCTCTATGTCCCCACCCAAATTTCATCTTGTAGCTCCCATAATTCCCATGTGCCATGGGAGGGAACCAGTGGGAGATGATTGAATCACAGGGGTGGGTCTTTTCCATGTTGTTCTCGTGATAGTGAATGGGTCTCATGAGATCTGATGGTTTTAAAAACGGGAGTTTCTGTGTACAAGCCCTCTCTTTGCCTGCTTCCATCCATGTAAGATGTGACATGCTCCTCCTTGCCTTCTTCCATGATTGTGAAGCTTCCCCAGTCATGTGGAACTGTAAGTCCAATAAACCTCTTTCTTTTGTAAATTGCCCAGCCTCAGGTATGTCTTTATCAGCAGCGTGAAAACGGACTAATACACATGGTGAATGTGAAAATGATCACACAGAGACAGAGAGAGAGAGTGGCATTTCGAGAGTGGCATTTCTATGGAAGGCTTTGGCTAGCTGACCCAACCAGGACATTACCTAGTGGCATTAGTTCAGCTGCTCTCCCGTGTTCTGGTTCCTATGCACGATGGGTCCAGAAACTCTTGTTAATTCCCTGGAGTTGATTTGGATCAGGGAGACTGACTCCCCCAAAACCAAATTGACAAGAAATGAAAGTGTAAATGAGTTAGCTGTTTATTATTTACAATGCAAACCAAAATGGTGATATTGGCAAAACCAATGTATTCTTTCTTTGTAAGCAGAAGTTAAATGATAAGAGGATGGATTCTTGGTTTGGATGATGGTTTTATGGGTAGTGGTTATTTTTTTCTCAGTGCTGATCTGTGTTGAAATTTTTGTCACATATTGCTTTTTTTTAAAGCAAAAGGAATAAAACAAAAGTGATTTTTAATAAGATAAAGGAAAAGCATTAGTTGTTAAATGAAGAAACATTTGTTCAGTAGTTACTATGTGTTGATTTTCTAGTATAGCTCTCAGAAATTTGGGATGTTTTGGGGTGAGAGTATTTTATATCTACACACACTTATGTGTGTGTGTATATATATATAAATCATTTCTCCTTTTTCTTATGAAGATATTTCATTAATATAGTCTGAAAGAGATTCATTTTTATACTTTTGAGTTTTTCCACATTTCACCATTAGGATTTTTATGATTTTCCTCCAAAGGACACTTAATAAAATTCATCAACGCTTATTTTTGGTTAATTAAGATGTGTTTATTAATATTGAAGCAAATATGTAGTGTCTTCTATTTGATTTTAACTTGGAGCAGAATCTCTTTTCCCTTGGGTGAGTATCTGTCAGTATTATATGTTCATTTTTAATAGCTGATGAATGGCATAGAGAGACAAAGAACTCTTTTTTTTTTCTCCAGGAAATCTATACCTTTGGAAGAATATTGGGAAAAGGGAGCTTTGGAATGGTCATTGAAGCGACGGACAGGGAAACAGAAACGAAGTGGGCAATTAAAAAAGTGAACAAAGAAAAGGTAAGGCTCATTAGCAGCATCCTACTGAGGGCACAGTGTTAGTGCAGGGTGGGTGTGGACAGTACAGCTTTTCACACTAACACAAGCTGCCTCTCACCCCGAGGTCCCAGGCCTGGGCTGATCCCCTGGAGAAGCGTGGCATTTCTCTAGCCTCCTGGAAAGGGACTAGTTTCTGAACTCAAGTAGGCAAGTGCTGCCTGGAAAAAACAAATGGAAGGAATAACATAACCAATATAACAAAAAATAGGTAAATTTTACCAGAGTATGCTGAAGATAAGGGCTGGTTCTCAGTGTTCTGTAGTCGTAGGGCTGTGGGCTAGAGATATCTTAGCTAGAAGTGCAGATACTCTCTCCTGATGTTGTTTTGATATACTTTTCTCCTATCCTTTCGTTTCATTTCCTCACTGTTCGCTAATTCTGTTTATTCATCCTGCCTGCTCTTTCACGTTGAACCACTTTTTGCTTCAACTATCTACTGCTATACTGTTTTATCTGCTGCACTCCTCACTAGATTTCCTCTTGAATTGTGGAATGACTGAGCTTCTCTTGACGATAAAATCTAAGACCTCAGACTTTACACCTGATCATTTCATCAACCTTTTTCATTTCTGTGCCTGGGAAAAACCAAACAACATTATGGTGTTTTCCCCTAGGATTTGTGATGATAAATACCACATTTAAAAAACAACATGGTAGGTTTCATGTATTATTTAAAACAAACTGTAGCAAATTACATACCATTTGTCCCTAATGTTTAGTAAGGTAACATATCAATCTTAATAAAGGGATTAAGAGCCTTTCTAGAAATCTTTAGAATTCTTTAGAACTATAGGTAGCATCCTAAGTGCTACCTAAGATGTTATTTCCTTTGCTCCTTTGGTGTTAGGTAGGGCTAGGGGTTCAGTTTTTGGGTTATATAACTATCATACCTACTTGCAACTTTAGGAATTAATAATCTTTCGTATTTATATTGATGTTGAGAGTTTTTAAGACCATAAGATAGTAAGATAAAACTATATTGTCAGTATATGAAGTGAATAGTGTAATATTGTGTTATATTCAGGCCAAGCCATTTGGGAAGGAGTGAGAAACAGAATTGAGATGGATATTAGGAGAAATTGGGGTAACTTTCCATATCTAGTCTAGACAAAAATTCACTCCTCACAGTCACTATTTCTCTTGATCCTTTAGGTTGAGGGTCCCCAACCCCCAGGTCTTGGACCAGTACCTGTCCGTGGCCTGTTAGGAACCAGGCTGCACACCAGGAGATGAGCAGCAGGCGAGTGAGCATCACCACCTGATCTCTGCCTTCTGTCAGATCAGCAACGGCATTAGATTCTCATAGGAGTGCAAACTCTACTGTGAACTGTATATGTGAGGGATCTATGCTGCATGCTCCTTATGAGAATCCAACTAATGCCTGATGATCTGAGGTAGAACAGTTTTACTCTGAAACCATGCCCTCTCCTGGAACCCTGGTTCATGGAAAAATTGTCTTCCATTAAATTGGTCCCTGGTACTAAAAAGGTCGGGGACTGCTGCTCTAGGTTAACCTTTAAATGTGACTTAATCCTTGGGTGGGGCATAGTATGATGGGCAGCATCCCACCCAGTCCTGAGATGCTAAAGGTTGAGGAGCAAAGGTAATTGGAAGCTGGAATGACACTAGGTAAAATTTTAATTAGGCAAAATTTGCCTTATGACTAATCCATTTCCACTCCCTTAAGAACCATTATGTACTCTCCTGAATCAGGTGGACGGGAGGTGGAGGCATAGGACCTTTTTTATCCCTTGCAGGGAGATTTTTTATTAGAAATAAAACCCATAAATGAGGACAATGCTTCTCCTCAAATAATGACAATTTCAAGATCAATAGGGGTGATGATTTGGCAGGGCGGTGATGGTGAGGGTGGAGAAAGCCCTTCTAGAATTTCTGAGATAGAGGACATTGTAGATTATCAATTACCTACACCCAAATGAAGTCCTTGTGCTCCTTGGAGTGTTACTGACTTTACCTTTTGCTATCTGCATGGTGAGTGTTAGATGTTAGGAGACATCTAACATCTGAAGGCAAGATCTCTCTCTGTCTCTGTCTCTGTCTCTGTCTCTCTTTGTCTCTCTCTCTCTCTCTCTCTTTCCATCTCTCTCTCTGTTTCTCCCTCGGTTAACCAGGCAGGCCAGGAAATAACACAGTGCAGAGCCGAGTGTAGAATCTCATTGCCTATTATTTTTTCATCTATCTATCTATCTATCTGTCATCTATCTATAATCAAATCAAAACAAGACAACAGCAAAACAAAGAAAAACGTTTTGTTTTTTTCTTCCCCAACTTATGTCCTTGGAAGTAGATTTTGTTTTTATTATGCTAACATCAAGGGATCAACATATTTTTAAAGGAAATATCAAAAAGCATATTAAAAGTTGGAGTAATTTTCATAGTTTTGTGAGGGGACAGATACCATGTTGTAGCTAAGTTATAGAAGCAATTCAAGAAACAGATGTGGCTTGAAGCCAAATTATATGTAACTTAAAAATGGACAAAGGAAAGAAGGAGCATAATTTAATCTGATCACGGGAATAAATGGCATGATATCATTTGAAAAAGAAACATCTCAAAAAATGTTTGAATTCACTTCAAATATGAAGTTACGGGAAAAAAAGTAGGAAAACATAAAATAACTTTTCTATCGAGGAATGTAGGAGTGATTTTCATTATGTGAAATCTGTGTTTCTTCATTGATTAAGGCTGGAAGCTCTGCTGTGAAGTTACTTGAACGAGAAGTGAACATTCTGAAAAGTGTAAAACATGAACACATCATACATCTGGAACAAGTATTTGAAACGCCAAAGGTAAACCTCTATTAGGTGCTGCATTTTGAAAGTTGTTATTATTACAAAATGAATATCATTCCATTCTGAAGTAATCCCTTTGGGGCACAGTTGCTCATGTCCTTGGCATGAGTCTGTCACTGGAGATTGATGAGAACATTCTGGAGGAGTTTTATTATTGATTGTATAATTAGATGTCTGATGATTAGATTGATGTCTTCAGTAATATGTTCTGGGTGGCATGTTGAAAACAAATGTTTAAAATTACAACAACTTCATACACAACCAAATGGTGATTAGAACTTTCTTAGAGGTGCCTTTCCTTTTGCTTTGATCCTTAGTTTCTCCATTAAAGTTTATTGGAATATTTTCATAATTTTGCAAAGTTAACTACATAATCAAATTGGTGTGGGTATATTTTTCACTGCAGTTTGTCGGAGATATTTTTTCATCTATGTCTTACTGATGTGTTTTATCTTCATATTTCCCTAGATGCTATCATTCTTCTCTTTACCTGTAATTTTTATTTAGAGTTGTTCAGAAGCCTGGATTATTTGCCATTCTGCCTCCAGATTGTTTAATGCTTGTGGGCTTGGGTGTTTTCTCTTAGAAGAGTAATAATGTACGGATTAGGCATATGGACTGTGGAATCATATTGCCTGTGCATTTGAATCCTGGCTCTACCACTTCTTAGTTATCCATGAGACCATGGACAAGTTATTCAGCTTGCCCATATCGCAGTTTCCTCTTCTGTAAAATGGGCTTGATAACAGTGTTGACCTCACTTCGTTGCTGTTGAAGGATTAAATGAGACAATCGATATAAAGTATCTGTCTCATTAAATGGTACCTATTGTTCTTTGTCTCCTAGGCCAGTCTCTAAGATAGTAATAGTCAATTTGGGTTGGCCTTATGCTTGATTCATTAGGGGTGCTTGATAACTATTAAAGACCACAGTTATCCTTTATGAGAGCAGTGTATGACAATGATGCCCAAAGTCTCTGCCCTTTTCAGTCTTAGACTTGTGATTTCTTTTATCCCTACATCTTCTTAGAATGGTTTTGTTCATTATCATCAGCTTTAAGCCATTTGATTATAATGTGCCTTGATACCATTTTCTTCATGGTTTTTTTTTTGTGTTCGGGGTTCATGGACCTGTGAGTTTATGGTTTTCATCAAATTTAGGAAATTGGGGGCTATTTTTCCTCACATTTGTATTTGCCTTCCCCTCACCCCACTTTGTGGTCTCCAAGTTAGATTGCTTGATATTGTCCACAGTTCGGTGATGCTCTGTTCATTTTTTAAATCTTTTTTTATCTCCTTGTTTCATTTTGTATAGTTTCTGTTGTTGTCTTCAAATTCAGTAATCTCTCTGTGTAGTATTGTATGTGTTGTTAATCTCTTCCAGTGGAAATTTGATTTAAAAAATATATATATATATATTCCATGTGTCTACTTAACATGTTCAGTCTTCTTGAATAGAGTTATAATAACTGCTTTAATGTCCTTTTCTACTGATTTTATCATGGGTGTCATTTCTAGGTCAGTTTCAATTTATTGTTTTTTCCCCCCTTCATTATGGGTTCTATTTTCCTGCTGCTTTATGTGCCTGTTAATTTTTGGCCAGATGCCAGATGTTGTGAATTTTACCTTGTTGGATGCTAGATATTTTAATATTCTAATGATTATTCTTAAGCTTTATTCTAGGATATAGGTAAGTCACTTGGAAACAGTTTGATACTTTTTGAAGCTTGCTTTAAGCTTTGTTAGGTGGCACCAAAGCAACCTTTAGGACTAATTTTTTCCTGTTACTGAGGGGCTCTCCCCAGTGCTCCATGAATTACGAGGTTTACCTCCGGCTCATGGGAACACAACTGTTTCTGGCTGTGTGTAAGCTCCAGTGATTGTTCCCTCTGCCCCTTTTGCATATTGTCCCCCCCAGCTTTGGGTAGTTTCCTCATACACATGTGTTGATTCATACTCTCCTGAAGAATTGAGGGGGTCCTCTGCAAATCTCTGGAGATTTCTCTCTCTACAGCATTCTCCTCTTTGATGCTCTGTCCTGTGAACTTTAGTTGTCTTGGCCTTCCTGGGCTTCCAGCTCCATGCCCTCTACTCATGGAGACTGCTAGGCTCTGCTTGGATTCCCTCTCCCTCTTCTGTGGTCTGGAAACTCCCTAGACAGCAAGCTAGAATAATCGTGGGGACTGCCTCATGTATTTCCTCTCTCTCAGGAATAACTACCCTATGCTGGCTGATGTTTAATGTCTAAAAATTATTGTTTTATATATTTTGCCCCGTTCTTAAGCTGTTTCAGGTGGGAAGATAAGTCTGGTCTTTGTTGCTCCATTATGGGCACAAGCAGGAGTCTAAGTCTAGAGTAAGTTTGAAGGCAGAGGAAACCATCATCTGTGATTTTTCCAATGTATTGCTTTCCCTTAATTCATGTAGGTCAGGTCTGACCCCCTCTGCCTCATAAATACGCACAAGCATGTAGACTTTCTATTGAAGCCATCTTAAGTATTAATAGAAATTGCCACCTGATTGGTTGTGTCGTGGTACTGATCATCCAGTCTGACTATGCTATGGTTTCTTGTGAGTCTAAATGTTCTCCAGGTCTACATAATTGTTTCTAATAATTATAAAACAGTTATAACTTATATAACTTTGACCAACTTATATATTTAAAATTGACCAATTTATATTTCAAGTACTGCTAATCCAACCTTTTCTTCCAAATAGTTCACTTATCATTTTATGTACCAGTGAACTGTACAGTCCTGTCAATGGAAAAAATATGGTCCAGTGCAAAGGCTTATTTATGTGTTAGATTTTGCAGTTACTTTTGAAATTCTAAAACTGCCTGAGATTCAGTGAATCTGAATTGCACTATAGGAAGAAAGGATGTTAACCTTCGCTGCCTGTTTTCATACTTACTGATTGAACACAGAAGTTGCACTAACAGTGCTTATAAGAACAAAATCAGACCTCAAGATCTTAAAAACAACAAAAATCTAGCAGCATAGGTTATAATGGAGACATAAAGGGTACCCTGTGTTTGAATAGAAATATGTATGAAAAAGACTTGCTTTTTAGTTGACTGTGAATCTTTTTTGACTCAATAGATGACTTGGCTGTTGGAATACCTAAAGTGATCTTAATATGCCCCCACATGAACAGCAAATATGGAAGAGGCATTTCAGCTATGACTTCTTACCACTCACACCCAATTAGTCACTAAGTCCCACTGTTTCTTTCTTGTTGGTATTTTTAAATCTTTTCATTTCCCTCCCTCTTGTCTCGATTCTATGCCTCACATCTACCCTCTATAAACAAAAGTCAGCATACTACAGTTTGAGAGCCACATTGGGCCTGCTGCCTGTTGTTTTTTTTTTTTAATGGCCCATAAGCTAAGTTTCTACATTTCCAAATGGTTGCAGAAATGTAAAAGAGTAATATTTCATGTCATGTAAAAATCCTATAAACCTGAAATTTTCAAGTCTGGAAGTAAAGCTTTGTTGTGTTGTTTATGGCTGCTTTCTCCTGCTACAGCAACAGCACTGAGTAGTTGTGAAAGAGACTCCATGGCCTGCAAAGCCAATAATATTTGCTATTAGGTCTGGTCTCTATAGTAAAGGTTTGTTGAGCCCTGTCCTACATTACTGCTAGAGTGTTCATTTAGAAATGCACAATTGGTAATATCATACACGTGCACCCCGCAACCCCGGCACTAGCTTAAAAATCTTCAGTGGCTCCTTATTGCATATGGGAAAAAAAAATCCATACTCCTTATCATGATATCCAGAACTCTTTACAACCTGGCCTCAACCTGTTCTTTCTAGCCTCACTCCTCACCACTTCATTCTTCTCTACCCTACCAAGTTGTCCATGTTATTAACACTGAGATTATTCTTTTAACAGACAGTGCTGTTTCAAGCTTTGGAGTCTTTGTAAATACCATGTGCTCTGCCTATTCTTTCCCATATTCTCTATCTATAAATCCCTATTCAGACATCCAGACCTGGCCTTAATATTTCTTCTCAAGGGGCATTCTTTAGACAGAGGCTGCCCCTCTTCTGTAACTCTATGGCATTTGGGGCCATTAGCACTTATCACATGATACTGTAATAATAACTATTTGTGAGCTTCTTGGGGATAAAGACTATGTCTTTACCTTTTTGTTTCTCTAGTATCCAGTCTAGTGTCTCGTACATAATAGATAATACTTCTGAATGAATAAATTAATGATTATGACTGTGATTGTATATGTGATATATAACATTTTAAAGATCCCCAGATATATAATTTGCTCTCTCTCTCTTTTATATATATAATGTCAGAAAATGTACCTTGTGATGGAGCTTTGTGAGGATGGAGAACTCAAAGAAATTCTGGATAGGAAAGGGCATTTCTCAGAGAATGAGACAAGGTGGATCATTCAAAGTCTCGCATCAGCTATAGCATATCTTCACAATAATGGTAAGAAGAGGGTTATCCAGCTCATTGACCCCATGAATACTGATGTCACTTTTGTTTAAGGGTAATTGTATTCCAGATTCATAGTCATATAAATAACACCTGCTAATATAGAAGATTTAATTTTTAGTTAAAAATGTTTCCTTTTTAACTTTCTTTGTAGATATGTTTTAATTAGAAATATGAACAAAGATGAAATTGTGAACATTTTTTATTCAACAGTTTGAAGAGAAGCTAATGTTATAAAATCAAAAGTAGACAAATCAATGGTAAAGGTGAAGTTCCCCAAAACATCTATTAATCATAACATTAGAATCTGTATGTTCTAGGCATTTTTTTGTCTTTTTAGACTTTATTTTAGAGCAGTTTTAGATTCACAGCAAAACTGAGCAGAAGGTAGAGAGATTTTCTATATACTCCCCTGCTCCCACATATGCACAACCTGCCCCACTATCAAAATTCCCCACTAGATTGATATATTGCATTGACATATCATTGTCACCCAAAGTTCATAGCTTATATTAGGATTCACTCTTGGGGTTTTGACAAATGCGTAATGTCATTTATCCACCATTATAGTACCATACAGAGTGGTTTCACAGTACTTTAAAAACTACATTTAAAAATTATTCGAATTGCCTTACTATTCTTAGGTGTTACTGCTGCTGCTCCTCCCCGTTTTTTTCCTTCAAGGTTAGTTTGGCTTACATGTGACTTTAGAACCTTCTCATTTTACAGATGAACAAAAACTTTGTTCCAGAGAGGTGCAGTGACATGGTTTGGTGTGCCAGAGCTGGTACTGGAACCCAGTGGTTCATCCAGCAGATAGTTCCCGAGCACCTAGTGCATTGAGATTGGTCCTAGATTACAAAGATTAAAAGACAAGGCCCCTGCCCTCCAAGGAACTTGGGCTGGTGGGAGATTGATTATTGAAAACAAGTTGTAACTCAACATGATAATCTCACCAATGGAAAGCCATATAAAGCACAAGGATTACAGGAGTTTAAGTACCTCATTTGGCTTGGAAAATCAGGAAAGAATTCACTGAAGGAGCAATATTTGATCTGAGGAATACAAACTCAGAAAAAAATTAAAAAGGCAGGCTTTCTAGGCAGAGGGAAACGATTTTTTCAAGGGCTTAATATTATGCTATTGTCAGTCCTTCCTAATTAAGCTATAAATTCAGTATAATTCCAAACAAAATCTTAGCAACATTTTTCATGGAACTTGATAAGATTATTCTCTAATGGGTAAAAATAGCCAACAATGAAAAAGAACAATGGAGGCAGCAGGGAGATCTGCCCTGGCAAGGATAAAAGCATAATGATATGTTTGTTAAAGCTGTGTGGTGTTTATGTAAAAAGAGACAAGAAGAGCAATGGAAACAATAAAAATTCCAAAAACAAAGCCTGGGAATTGTGTAAGGGAGCTATAAATGATTAGGTATAATTGCCAGTTCAGGACTCATTCAATATATTCCTCTAGCAATTATGTGTATAACTTTTTTTTTTTTTTGGAGACAGAGTCTCTCTCTGTTGCCCAGGCTGGAGTGCAGTGACATGATCTCGGCTCACTGCAAGCTCCGCCTCCCAGTCTCACGCCATTCTCCTGCCTCAGCCTCCCGAGTAACTGGGACTACAGGCGCCCGCCACCACGCCCGGCTAATTTTTTTTTGTACTTTTGGTAGAGATGGGGTTTCACCATGTTAGCCAGGATGGTTTTGATCTCCTGACCTCATGATCCACCCGCCTCAGCCTCCCAAAGTGCTGGGATTACAGGTGCGAGCCACCGTGCCTGGCCATGTATAACTTTTTAAGTCTAGGGAAATGTTTGCAATGGATATGAACTGAATTAATTATTTGCAAAGGAAGTGTTTGGTACACGGTTATTTGTATGTACATAAAAATTGTACCTGAGCTCTGACATGTTCAACTGGAGATTTTGTGTCTCAAGGGTTTTTGTTTGTTTGTTTTTTATTTTACTACATAAAGAGTAGGAAAATGTGTGTTGATGTTGTAGAAAAATATACTGAAATAAGTATAGTTTGTATATATGTAGCCAAGTTACAGTGTGTTAAAATGTTTATGCTGACAGTAACATATGCATAGAAGTAAAGAAGTAATCCTGTATTTGAAGACCTAAGGATATGGGAAATCTGGCTGGGTTTGTGACTAAGATGATCTCGCTCCTCCTGGGAATACCTAAGCATGGGTACGATCCTCCTTCACACTCCCCAGGCCACTCATCATGAGGAGCAGCCAGTTGGGGCCACAGGGAAATGGGTAGAGGTGAGGGAGTCAAAGAAAATGGCTCCTTAAGGTTAGAAATATGGAGGAAGCGTTTATAAATAAGAGAATAGAACAGGACAGACTATGCTTGGCCCTCAAATTTTTCAACAGAGGATATTAATTTGTCAAATATATTTATTCTATATGTGTCTCTCCTATTTTTCCATTATTCATTTCATTTGATTTGTTGTTTATTTTCTTGGTAGATATTGTACATAGAGATCTGAAACTGGAAAATATAATGGTTAAAAGCAGCCTTATTGATGATAACAATGAAATAAACTTAAACATAAAGGTAAGATTAGCAATGGTGGTAAATATTTGCCTATAAACAGTTTGATAGCAAAGTGGCAAAGTACATCCTCTTTTTAGACGCATGTTGCTAGCTTTTGAGCAGCCAGAAAATAAGTGGCTTGTGCTAAAAAATAAAAATTTCACAAGAGGTTGTAACTGACAAGAATAATTTTGCGAGTTAAGTGGAGCTATTGAATGTGTTTTTAAAGTACATATTCATTTGAATAATTCTAAATCATTAGTTAATAGCAAGCAAACAGATGCTCTGAATTCTAATTAATTTCAAAATTATGTCTGGTAATTTGATGTAAATGTGTTACAGATTCAGAGAAAAGCACACCTTGCCTGTGCTTTTGATACTAAATTAATTCTGAAGTCTGTATTTCTTATTGAAAATTTTACTGTGTATTAATATTTATGTCCTAAGTACAATTAATGTGCCAAGTGTTTATTCTTGAAGATTTTATTCAAATTAAGTGTTCCCTAATGTCAAATAAATGCTACGATACATTTTTTAGCACCATTATAGTGGCTGCTTTCAAAATATATAAATGTGTTAATTTAGAAATAAAATGTTGTCTGTGAGTAACTCATTCTGTTGCAGAAGCTAAGTCCTATGTAATAGAAATAGGTTTAACAGCATTGTTGGTTTACCCAAGTAAATGTTCTGGAACAGTTCCATTGTAAACTCTATGAAGGCAAGAATTGTGCATGTCTTATTCACTTAGTACCTGAAGTAGTGCCTGGAACATAGCATGTGTTCACTTAACATTTGATGAATGAAGGAATAGATGGTCTCCAAATAACTAAGTTGGATTGTGAAACTTTTTATATATTTCATGTGTCTGGATGGATTTTCCGTAGAGAAAGATAGGTATCATATGCTCCAAGTGAGATGTTTATGAAAACTAATGGAGAAATTGATTCATCTATTTAGAAAAATGGTGATATCACTTGTCAATAGGAGCATTTTCTTACTCCATAAGGCACTGGAAACTTTGCATTCATTGTCCCTGGACAAAGAGCCTATATTTGGTTACTTAATAAATGTGTCTGTTTTTCTGCTTTCAGTCTAAGGGTGTTCCAATTTGGGAGATAATTCCAAAGGCACATACTGAATATTTAGTAACTAAATGTTTAATGACCAAGATTTAGAACTGAGCAGAAGGCCTACAGTTGCAGCACTAGGCCACCAGTGTATTTGTAGTTAATACTTGTTGTTGTGGTTTTTTTCCTGTTAATATGCTTGTTGTAGTTTTTAATAGTGTAGTAATTGTTTTAATTAGTATACTCTAGAAACACAAAGGAAATAATAGTAAAGAAAAGATACTGTTTACCAATTATAAATAATTATACAAAAGGGGAGTTTCAGTGAGTGCTGACAGGGATAATTATTTGCATTTATAACAGTGCTTTAAACTGGAATATAACTTAATTATCAGAAACATAGATAATATGTTAAAGCCAGAATGTATTTTACAATGAAAGAACTTTTTTTTTAAAAAAAAAAAACACCTTTTTTTATGAAAAAAGTTAAATGCCTCCAAATACAACTTTCCATGTTAGACTGGTGAATTTAATCAGAAGGCAAGAACGGTTAAATCACAGTATTCTCTCAAGATTTGAGAACACAAGCTTCTCTTTACCCAGTTTCTCCTCTATACAGAGAGGTGGGTGGGGAAGGAAATGCAAAATTTTTATTAATGATTCAATTAAAGTTCTCCCACCCCCAAGAACCCCAGAATTCAATGCAAGTTCAATGTGAAGTCTTATCTTCAGAATGAGTGAGCTCTAGGACAGGAAAACAGGTGACTGTGCTTGAATTTCTTCTCCTAGGTGACTGATTTTGGCTTAGCGGTGAAGAAGCAAAGTAGGAGTGAAGCCATGCTGCAGGCCACATGTGGGACTCCTATCTATATGGGTAAGTTAGTAGACTTAAAATTAATTTTTGTTTTGAGACAGGATCATGCTCTGTTGCTCAGGCTGGAGTGCAGTGGCATGATCTTGGCTCACTGCAGCCTTGACCTTCTGGGCTCAAGCCATCCCCCAACCTCAGCCTCTCAAGTAGCTAGGACCACAGGTGTATGCCACCACACCTGGCTAATTAATTTTTTTTTGTTTTTAAGAGATAGCAGTCTTACTGTGTTGCCCAGGATGGTCTCAAACTCCTGGGCTCACGCGATCCCTCCAGCCTCTGCTTTCCCAAGTGTTGGGATTACAGGCTTGAGACACTGCACCAGACTTGATTCTTTTATGTGTAAAAAAGTAGAACAACCAGTATGGATTACAGCTTGAACAATTTGATTTTGCCATCATGACATAATGACCCATGATTTAGGCTTTTCTTAGGTCAAGCAATTTCACTTGTTTTAGTATTTTACTTACAGTTCCTACCTTTAAAGATTTTAAAAAAATTTGTTATTTCTCTGGGCTCTTCTTAAAGTTGTTTATATCTCTTAGGTAATCATACCCCAAACTTAATTATTGCTTTTGTTAACTCATGTTAAAATCATGTGCATGTTTTGCTTCTTTGCTTTTTTTTCCGAAACGGAGTCTTGCTCTGTCACCCAGGCTGGAGTGCAGTGGTGCAGTCTGGGCTCACTGCAACCTCCACCTCCTGGGTTGAAGCAATTCTCGTGCCTCAGCCTCCAGACTAGCTGGGATTACAGGCACCTGCCACCACACCTGGCTAATTTTTGTATTTTTAGTAGAGATAGGTTTTTGCCATGTTGGCCAGGCTGATCTCAAACTCGTGACCTCAAGTGATCTGCCTGCCTCGGCCTCCCAGTGTTGAGATTACAGGCATGAGCCACCATGCCCAGCCCTCTTTGCATTTTTTTATCCAGTTGCATCACTATCAAACAGTTTTTCATGGAGTACTGATTAGATATATTTTGTAAAGAAAACAGCAGTTTCCTGTTTTTCTAAATGTGAGTTTTAACAGCTTTATTGAAGTTTAATTTAAATACCATAAAAGATATTTGTGCATCCTTTACAATGTAAGATATATTTTTGTTTTACAATAAAAATACAATGATTTTTCATACATCCACAGAGTTGTGCAAACATCACCACAATCCAGTTTCAAAACAAATCTACTCCAAAAAGTTCCCTCAGCCCATTTATACTCAATCTTATTCCTATCCCAGCCCCAGGTAGCCACTAATCCCTCTAGATTTGCCTTTTTGTCTCTCTAAATGTGCCTCTTTTTTTTTTTTCTTTTCTGGACATTTCATATAAATAGAATCATAAAACATGTAGCCTTTTACATTTGGCTTGCTTTCACTTAGAATAATGTTTTTGAGGTACGTTCATGTTGTAGCATGTATCTGTAGTCTGCTCTTATATATTGTTGAATAGTTGTCCATTGCGTGGATATACCACATTTTGTTTATCTACTTACCAGCTGATGCACATGTGGATTTTTACCAGTTTGTGGCTATTATGAATAATGCTGCTATGAACATTCATGTACAGGTCTTTGTGAGGGTATGTGGTTTCATTTAGAAGTATTTTTAGAATTAGTTACTAAGAGTGAAATTGTTGGCTCATATGTTAAGTTTATGTTTAATTTTTTATGAAATTGCCAAACTCTTTTGCAAAATGACCATTACCTTCCCACCAGCAATTTGTGAGGGTTCCAGTTTCTCCATATCTTTGACAACTCTTGATATTACCTATCTTTTAAATTATACAATTCTAGTCCATAGGACTAGTATCTTAGGAAGTGGTATCTTATTGTAGGAAGTGGTATCTTATTGTGATTTTTAATTTGCATTTTCCTAATGATTAATGATGTTGAGCATCTTTCATGTGCTTACTAGGCATTCATATATCGTTTCTGATGAAGTGTCTGTTTAAATCTGTACCTATTGAGATAATCATATTTTCCTCTTTAAATTTATTAATGAAGTAATTACATAATCAGTTTTAGAATGTTGAACCATCCTTGCACATTTAAATTCAACCTCACGTGGTTTAATGTACTGCGGTATTCAATTTGTCAGCACTTTTATTTAGGAGCTTTGACTGTAGCTTTTCTTCTTTTGTGCTTCCTTTGTCTTTTCTGATGTTAGGGTTATGCTGGCCTCATTTAAAAAATAATTTTTTTAACTTCTTATATGATCATGAACCTTTTTTTTATTATTATACTTTAAGTTCTGGGATATATGTACAGAACGTGTAGGTTTGTTACATAGGTATACATGTGCCATGGTGGTTTGCTGCACCCATCAACCCATCATCTACATTGGTATTTCTCCTAATGCTATCCCTGCCCTAGCCCCCAACCCCCCAGCAGGCCCTGGTGTGTGATGTTCTCCTCCCTGTGTCCATGTATTCTCATTGTTCAACTCCTGCTTATGAGGGAGAACATGGAGCGTTTGGTTTTATGTTCCTGTGTTACTTTGCTAAGAATGATGGTTTTCAGCTTCATCCATGTCCCTGCAAAGGACATTAACTCATCCTTTTTTATGGCTGCATAGTATTCCATGGTGTATATGTGCCACATTTTCTTTATCCAGTCTATCATTGATGGGCATTTGGCTTGGTTCCAAGTCTTTGCTATTGTGAATAGTGCCACAATAAACAGAAGTGTGCATGTGTCTTTATAGTATAATGATTTATAATCCTTTGGGTATATATATATATACCCAGTAATGGGATGACTGGGTCAAATTGTATTTCTAGTTCTAGATCCTTGAGGAATCACCACACTGTATTCCACAATGTTTGAACTAATTTGTACTCCCACCAACAGTGTAAAAGCATTCCTATTTCTCCACATACTCTCCAGTATCTGTTGTTTCCTGACTTTTTTAATGATCACCATTCTTACTGACATGAAATGGTATCTCATTATGGTTATGATGCATTTCTCTAAAGACCAGTGATGAAGAGCTTTTTTTTCTTTCTTTTTTTTAAAATTATACTTTAAGTTTTAGGGTACATGTGCACAACATGCAGGTTAGTTATATATGTATACCTGTGCCATGTTGGTGTGCTGCACTCATTAACTCGTCATTTAACATTAGGTATATCTCCTAATGCAATCCCTCCCCCCTCCCCCCACCCCACAACAGGCCCCAGTGTGTGATGTTCCCCTTCCTGTGTCCATGTGTTCTCATTGTTCAATTCCCACCTGAACATGTGGCGTTTGGTTTTTTGTCCTTGCGATAGATAGTTTACTGAGAATGATGGTTTCCAGCTTCATCCATGTACCTACAAAGGACATGAACTCATCATTTTTTATGGCTGCATAGTATTCCATGGTGTATATGTGCCACATTTTCTTAATCCAGTCTATCATTGTTGGACATTTGGGTTGGTTCCAAGTCATTGCTATTGTGAATAGTGCTGCAATAAACATACGTGTGCATGTGTCTTTATAGCAGCATGATTTATAGTCCTTTGGGTATATACCCAGTAATGGGATGACTGGGTCAAATGGTATTTCTAGTTCTAGATCCCTGAGGAATCGCCACACTGACTTCCACAATGGTTGAACTAGTTTACAGTCCCACCAACCGTGTAAAAGTGTTCCTATTTCTCCACATCCTCTCCAGCACCTGTTGTTTCCTGACTTTCTAATGATCGCCATTCTAACTGGTGTGAGATGGTATCTCATTGTGGTTTTGATTTGCATTTCTCTGATGGCCAGTGATGATGAGCATTTTTTCATGTGTCTTTTGGCTGCATAAATGTCTTCTTTTGAGAAGTGTCTGTTCATATCCTTCGCCCACTTTTTGATGGGGTTGTTTGTTTTTTTCTTGTAAATTTGTTGGAGTTCATTGTAGATTCTGGATATTAGCCCTTTGTCAGATGAGTAGATTGCAAAAATGTTCTCCCATTCTGTAGGTTGCCTGTTCACTCTGATGGTAGTTTCTTTTGCTGTGCAGAAGCTGTTTAGTTTAATTAGATCCCATTTGTCAATTTTGGCTTTTGTTGCCATTGCTTTTGGTGTTTGAGTCATGAAGTCTTTGCCCATGCCTATGTCTTGAATGGTATTGCCTAGGTTTTCTTCTAGGTTTTTTATGGTTTTAGGTCTAACATTTAAGTCTTTAATCCATCTTGAATTAATTTTTGTATAAGGTGTAAGGAAGGAGTCCAGTTTCAGTTTTCTGCATATGGCTAGCCAGTTTTCCCAACACCGTTTATTAAATAGGGAATCCTTTCCCCATTGCTTGTTTCTATCAGATTTGTCAAAGATCAGATGGTTGTAGATGTGTGGTGTTATTTCTGAGGCCTCTGTTCTGTTCCATTGGTCTATATATCTGTTTTGGTACCAGTACCAGGCTGTTTTGGTAACTGTAGCCTTGTAGTATAGTTTGAAGTCAGGTAGTGTGATGCCTCCAGCTTTGTTCTTTTTGCATGGGATTGTCTTGGCTGTAGGAGAAAGTGGGGAAGGTCTAAAATCGACACCCTAACATCACAATTAAAAGAACTAGAGAAGCAAGAGCAAACATTCAAAAGCTAGCAGAAGACAAGAAATAACTAAGATCAGAGCAGAACCCAAGGAGATAGGGACACAAAAAACCCTTCAAACAATCAATGAATCCAGGAGCTGGTTTTTTGAAAAGATTAACAAAATAGATAGACTGGTAGTCAGAGTAATAAAGAAAAAAGAGAGAAGAATCAAATAGACACAATAAAAAGTGATAAAGGGGATATCAGCACTGATCTCACAGAAGTACAAACTACCATCAGAGAATACTATAAACACCTCTACACAAATAAAGTAGAAAATCTAGAAGAAATGGATAAATTTCTGGACACATACACCCTCCCAAGACTAAACCAGGAAGAAGTCAAATCCCTGAATACACCAATAACAAATTCTGAAATTGAGGCAGTGATTAATAGCCTACCAACCAAAAAAAGCCCAGGACCAGACGGATTCACAGCCGAATTCTACTAGAGGTACAAGGAGGAGCTGGTACCATTCCTTCTGAAACTATTCCAAACAATAGAAAGAGGGACTCCTCCCTAACTCGTTTTATGAGGCCAGCATCATCCTGATACCAAAACCTGGCAGAGACACAACAAAAAAAGAAAATTTCAGACCAATATCCCTGATGAACAGCAATGCGAAAATCCTCAATAAAATACTGGCAAATTGAATCCAGCAGCACATCAAAAAGCTTATCCACCACAATCAAGTCAGCTTCATCTCTGGGATGCAAGGCTGGTTCAACATATGCAAATCAGTAAATGTAATCCACCACATAAACAGAACCAAAGACAAAAACCACATGATTATCTCAATAGATGCAGAAAAGGCCTTTGATAAAATTCAATACCCCTTCATGCTAAAAACTCTCAATAAACTAGGTATTGATGGAACGTATCTCAAAATAATAAGAGCTATTTATGACACACCCACAGCCAATATCATACTGAATGGGCAAAAGCTGGAAGCATTCCCTTTGAAAACTGGCACAAGACAAGGATGCCCTCTCTCACCAGTCCTATTCAACATAGTATTGGAAGTTCTGGCCAGGGCAGTCAGGCAAGAGAAAGAAATAAAGAGTATTCAAATAGGAAGAGAGGACGTCAAATTGTCTCTGTTTGCAGGTGACATGATTGTATATTTAGAAAACCCCATTGTCTCAGTCTCAAATCTCCTTAAGCTGATAAGCAGCTTCAGCAAAGTCTCAGGATACAAAATCAATGTAGAAAAATCACAAGCATTCCTATACACCAATAACAGACAAACAGAGAGCCAAATCATGAGTGAACTCCCATTCACAATTGCTACAAAGAGAATAAAATACCTAGGAATCCAACTTACAAGGGACGTGAAGGACCTCTTCAAGGAGAACTACAAACCACTGCACAAGGAAATAAGAGAGGACACAAATGGAAAAACATTCCATGCTTATGGATAGGAAGAATCAATATCGTGAAAATCGCCATAGTGTCCAAGGTAATTTATAGATTTTGTGCTATCCCCATCAAGCTACCAGTGGCTTTCTTCACAAAATTGGAAAAAACTACTTTAAAGTTCATATGGAACCAAAAAATGAAACTTTTAGATAATAAAAATTATGTAATAATAGTTTGAAATTTCCTCTTAAATTTTTTGGTTCTGCTACTTTTTTGGGGATAAAGTTTCTATTATTTTTTCAATTTATACTAAATTATCCAAGTTTTCTGCATTTTCTTGAATCATTTTGATAATTTATGTTTTTCTAGAAAATTGTTTCTTTCATTGAGATTTTTAATTTCATTGGCATGAATATGCATATTATGTTTACTTATTATTTTCATATTCTCCTGTGTACCTGCGGTTATATCATCCTATAAATTCAATATGCACTGATTATCTGCTTTTATCACAGTTTCTATATATATAATAGGAATCATGTCACTCATTTCTAAAAAATTTTTTGAGGACCTACTTAGTGTCAGACATTGTTCTAGGTATTAAAAATACAACAGTGAACAAGACATAAAAATATTTTGCCTTCATGGAACTTAACATTCTTGTGTCACCAACATTAAACAAGGTTTTTATAAATCTGATGTTTTAGAGCAAAGTGCTGAGTACAAAAAAAAAAAAAGGGAGGGTGATAGGAAGTGTTTAGAAGACAATAGTTTTTTTTTTTAATCAGGTTGACATGAGAATTAAATGAGAAAATATATATAAAGTGCTCAGCAGTGTCTAGCACTTAGGCCTGAATTTTAGCTCTTTGTCATACTAATAATTTTATCTACATCAAATTTGTTAGTGGTTAGGACAGTTAATAAATAATAAATAAAGCTCCCAATGGGTTTTTCAAGAACCAGCTCATATCTAATTGTTATTTGGTTTGCTTTTTCATTAATTTCTGCTTTTATTTTTCTGAATTCCTTCTTCGTGCCTTATTTTGGTTTGTTTGTTTATTTTATTTTGTTTTTTTGAGACAGGGCCTCCCTCTGTTGCTTAGGCTGGAGTGCAGTGGTGCAGTCACGGCTTACTGCAGCCTCAGCCTCCTAGGCTCAAGCGTTCCTCCCACCCCAGCCTCCCCAGGAGCCAGGAGCACAGGCATGTGCCACCGTTCCAGATAACTTTTTTCTTTTTAATTTTTAGTAGAGATGAGGTCTCATGCTCCGACTGATCTCAAACTCCTGGGTTCAAGCGATCCTCTTGCATTGGCCTCCCAAAGTGCTGGGATTATAGGCATGAGCCACTGTGGCTAGTGGTTTGTTTTTTATTGTAACTTCCTAAGTTGAATACATATTTGTTATCAGGCTTATTTTCTATGAAATGCATTGGAGGCTGTATATTTTCCTCTGAGTACCTTGACTTTTTTTTTTTTTTTTTTTTGCTATACGGTGTTCTAATTGTGATTAATCTCTTGATATACTTTAATTTTAATTTTAGTTTTTTTAATTGAAAAATTATTTATAAGTGTTTTTAGAATTTTTCCAGGTGGTTGAGATGTGTTTGAAGCGCATGGAATGCATGTTAGTTGTCCTAGCCTTTTGGTTTATCTGTCTGGTTTTCTTTATTGTGGTAGGTGATTGCGTTTAAAGGTTTTCAACTTTTAGGAATTTTCTTTGTGACTGAACACATGATCAGCTTTTGCAAATGATGCATTGGATATTTTAAAAATATGTGTGTGTACCTGGTTTGTTGAGCATAAAAATTTCTGTGTGCTTATTAAATGAAATGTGATTTTTTGTGATTCAGATCTTCCATATTGTTGGTGTATTTTTGCTTGCCACTTCTGTTGATCTCTAAGAGAGTCATTCACCAAGATAGGTCTTTGACACATTGATTTTGTACTTTTAGTAGATTTTTAAAAATCTGCTTTTTAGGAATATAGTTTACTTGCAATAGGATGCACAAGTTTTAAGTTTTGACAAATGCATACACTTGTGTAATCACTACCCCATTATGTTCAAGTCATAGAACATTTCTGTCACCCCAGAAAGTTCCTTTGTGTCCCTTTCAGTCAATCCCCCACCCATAATTATGCTGATGATTTCTATCACCACAGCTCAGTTTTGCATATCTAGAAGTTTATATAAATTGAATCATACAGTACATACTCTTTTGTGTCTGTCTTCTTCTTTTGTCTTACATCATGATTTTGAGACTTATCCATGTTGTTGTATCAGTAGTTTATTCATTTTTATTGCTGAAGAGTATACCTAATTCATTGCTTTTTTGTCTGCTAGATGCATAAAGTTTTGAAATTGTTTTATCTTATTTGGGAAAAGACTACTTTAGATTCTGTTCATATCCCCCTGTTGGCAAAGGACATCTGGTCTGTAGTTACATGGGGAAAATATATTCAAGCACCCTGAGTTTTATGCCTCCTTATTAGTTGTCTACACTGATAACGAGTGAGAGAACAAGAGAGAAGACAGATGGTTTGTGGAGCTTTGCTGACTTCCTAAATGGCTTCTTGGCAGTTACTCTGGCCTCTGCATCCCTATGAGGGCTGGGATGACAGTGCAAGTCGAAATGCCCCTGATAATTAAGATGACTCTGAAAGAGCGAGGACCAGGAATTCCTGTCCCCTGCTGTGTGCTGCACAGCACACTGTGTGGAAATCGTTCATTGAATCCAGTCACAGAATTTGCCCTTGTCATAGACATGTGGCCATAGAGCAACTGGAACTTTAAAAATTCCATATTTAAAGATTTTAAGTAGAGTTAACGCATACAAATAATGGCTTAAAGGAAAATATTAGTTAATTTTCAGTCATTTGGAGACAGATTGCTCAGTGTTAGTAATTTGTACATTCTTTCTTCTGTTTAATCTTTTGACCCCTTTTTGTTGCCTTTCATTTCTTTAACACTAGGCAGAGGAAAAAGGAGAAAATGAAATTCCATTTGCTTTTAGTAGTTATAAAAGTGTGTGTGTGTGTGTGTGTGTAGGTGTAGGTATGTGTAGGTGGGAGAGATTGAAACTTTTCTAAAATAAAAATGCACCTTTTGCATAGGAGGCACTCTGCAGCTGTGTAACATTAGGCAAGTCACTTAATATATCTGAAACTTAGTTTCCTCATTGGCAAAAGGAGTCAAATGCTTACATACCTATCTCACAGAATTGTTAACATACTTTATGCAAATAACAATTTATGCAAAAACTTTAAAGTTCTATTGAAATATATACATATATTGTATTTTTCTGCTTATAACTATTTTCTTTTTATTTTTTCTTAAATATATCTGATTCATAGCTGTAGAGGTGCAATAGACATGTTCCTGCAATGTCATTTGTGACTTTTTTAAAAGGCAGCCAGCTGAGTGTGGTGTATCACGCCACTAATCCCAGCTATTCAGGAGGCTGAGGTGGGAGGATCACTTGAGGCCAGGAGTTTGAGGCCAGCCTGAGCAACACAGCAAGACCCCATCTCTAAAATAATTTTAAAAAAACAATTAGCCAGGCATGATGGTATGCACCTGTAGTCCTAGCTACTCAGGAGGCTGCGGCAGGATGATACCTTGAACCTAGTAGTTTGAGGCTGCAGTGAACTGTGATCATGCCACTGCACTCCAGCCTGGACAATAGAGTGAGACCCTGTCTCAAAAAAAAAAAAATACACATACACACACACACACACACACACATATATATTTAGTATAGTCTATGTCCTGTGACTAGTTGGCTTTTTGATCCAGTTTTATAGGAGCTCTCTCTTTGTCTTGGCTTTCTTATTTGAAAATGCAGAAAATAGTTCGTATTCTCTTATAGGAGTGATGCTATTATTATTTTACTAAAGTGATTTATCACCACGTACCTTAGTTCTTCTGTGAATCCGGATTTCCACATATTGGGCCTGCGTTATGTTACATCTACTTAAGGCATATATTTAATTCTATTTTGTGGAAAGGGCTGGGATATTGTTGTCTTCTACTATAACTACAGAATCTTTGCAAAATCATTTCTTAACAATTTAAAGAAATAAAGGGTAGTGCATTTAGTTATACAGTTTACACCATTGTTCCATTAGAAGCTAAATGATAGGAGTGAGGATACAGTGACATCAATTGTTAAGGCCTGTGCATTATTCATTTAACATCTGCTGTTGGTTCTCTTTTCCCTATGGGGAAATAAATTACAGCACATCAGCACATTTTTCATGCTTTGTGTTTAAGCATTTAAAAGACATTTATTGTATTATTAATATTATTTTATATCTGCTTGTTTGGCAGCCCCTGAAGTTATCAATGCCCACGACTATAGCCAGCAGTGTGACATTTGGAGCATAGGCGTCATAATGTACATGTTGTAAGTAGCCTGCTAAATGTACACTTTAAGATGAGTGGATAGTTTCTAGCAGTAGAATGATATAGACTTTAAATTAAAACTAATATATATTTTTAAAAAGTGATTTAAAAACCAATTGGGAGGTCATTCTAAAAGCTCTCTTATTAGTTGTCGGGTATACATCCCTGAGGTATTTTTTAATACTGTAAATTTATAACTTTCAGCTTTGGTTTTCATTGATCTATAAATGCAACAATATGATCTGAGCAAAATGAAAAATCTTAACACCTTCTGTATCCTTTGCTACAAACCAAAAGCTTCTTTGTGTTTTCTCATGAGGTTCACTTATAGCTTATCAGGTGTAGGGAGGTACTGTGGCCTGGCACTTGTTCTACCCATACAGGCAGAGCATAGGTGGGAGTGGGCACTAACTAGGCAGAGGGTCACTTAGGATCTAGGGAGTATTCTACAGTTCCCAGTTCCCATAATGACGTGCTGCTGGAGCTTTCAGTCATTCTTGTTCTTCCTTCTCTCTCATTCTCAAGATTCAGTCAAACTCCATGTCCTGCTCATTTTTCCTTTGAAATATCCTTACCTGTTCTTTGATTTCTCTTCACCTGTATCTTTTCTCCTTATGATTCCTTTTCTAGACTATTACAGGGTCTTTCTGACTGTTCTCCCTACTTCTGGTCACCCTCCCCGTGTTTGTCCTTCACGTTGCTTCCAGGGGTGTCCTTTCAAATCACAAATCTGATCATACTGCTTTCCTGATTAAAAGCCTCTGATATATATATATAAAAGCCTCTGATATATATATATATATAATATATATATAATATATATTATATATGTAATCTAATACATATATATGTATTTGTATACAGAGAAGTGTCAGAGCATCTTGGCATGGCATGGCATGGCATGGCATAGCAGAGCAGGTCTTTCATAACCTGATTCCAGCATGCCTTTCCAGTTTGGGTCTGGATATGTATTCCTGTGCACCTACACTGTGCTGTGATGATTCCAGGTCACATTTCAATACTTGGACGCACCCTGTGTCGTATGCCTCTGGGGTGTGTATGGGTATGTGTGTATTCTTTTTCTCTATAAGATTCTCTCCTGGGTGGACCCAGCTCAAACGTTAAGGCCTTCCGTTTCTCTACTCCGACTTTACCCTACCATAGCAGAATTCCTTCATTTATTAGGTATATACTTTCTCATGCTCCACAGAAGATTTTAAGGTATCATGCAAAACAGTAATGTTGAAAGAAAAAAATAATAAAATAGGAATATTTAACCAGGAAGGTTTACACATGTGTAAATCCGATAGAATTCATTGTTCCCTTTTATGTATTCTCATAAAGCTTTTAAAAACTACATGATAATATTATATATTGTATCTGTTTTCCTTGTTCTAAATTCCATGGAAGACAGAGACCTTAGATTATTCATCTTTGCATTCCTAGTATCTGGTATAATAGACATACATTCAGTGCTCAATATGTTTGTTAAATTGAATTAAAGTGAATTTTCTAAGAGGTGTTCTAAAAAGTTAGTGACCATTGTTCTGCCTCTTGCTGAATGTGAACATTTTTATATTGATGCAACATTAGTTTTATGGTCATATTGAAGATTTCACTATGCACTGCCTCTTCCAGATCATTTCTAAATATTGACATCACAGTAGTTACATTTTCACAGTTCTGTGAAATGGAATACACAGGCAGTAGAAATTGGATGATGTGATTGTAACTGTAACTCAGCTGGTCAACACACATCGTTGCTTAGATTACATAAAGTATAAAAGTATTCAAAAAGTTTTTGATCATCTTTTTGTGCTGATTAAAATCATAGTGCAAAAATTCTGAGCCTTAGTCTTTAATTAAAATATAACTTTTAAATTAGTCTTTTATACTCTCAAGACTTCCTAGAAACCATGAGTCAAACATCCTATATATAATCTAATATTATGCAATTCATGTAGTGTTTGCTGCCTTCTTAGTTTGAACTTGGTGTTAAGGAAAGTGAATGTATTGTATCTTAAACATGTTTCTCTTTCTTAGAAATATAATTTTAATTTTTCTGCTTCAGAGTGTGACTGCATATCATCATAATGACGTTGTCTTCTCTTTACAGTAGACTCTTACTTAGCTAATCAGTGCCTATTCATTAATCTGTCTGAGCCCAATGGTGTTATAATTTCCTTAATCAAGAGCACAAACATATTACCTTCTCCAGGGGGTTTATTTTCTTGTTTATCAGTTACCTCTGATTCATTTCTGTTTAATCAGATGGTGATAACATACTTTCTCAAGGTGAAATTAGCATAAGTAAATATTCTTTGTAGTTATTGTCCTCTGCTGTTTTGATTTCTATGAATGCAACAAAATAGTAGGAAGACTTTAAGAGACATTTTTCATGTCTTGGATTTCCTTTTCTGGATGTGCAGGAAATTGCTGTCATAAAATTTTGTATGCTGCTGATTGACCAACCATTAGATACATTTTTATGTAAGTAAAATTGCAAAGAACAGAAAAAAAGTGAATTTTTTAAGATGTAGCCCTTAAGCTATAGTTGCATGCTAGTCAGGCAATGCAGCGGCAGCTAAGAAATTGGTGGATGTGCCGTATCACTGGTTGATAACAGGCTCAATGAACTAGGCCTTTGCTGGCCTGCACTGTTTTAATAGATAGTAATTGTCCAGAAGGCCATTTTTTCTGGCTATTTTGTTTTCCATAGCTTTTTAAATTGCATTATAAACTAAACAATAGCAAGGCAAATAGGATGAGACAGAGGAAATCAGAATGAGCTAGAGAGATAAAAAGTATTAAAATAAGAGTTTGCAGAACAATATGATACTGATAAATACTTAGCAAGAACCTATTGGTAAATGAAAAAGCTCTATTGTCCGGTCTAGTTTGATAAACCACTAGGATGAAAGCAACTTTTCCCCCCACAAAAGTCATCATAATCATCATCATTACTATGAAAAAATCAAATTTTGACTTATTCAGAAAATGTTCATGAGTTAGATTTTTAAATAATTAAAGAAAAATATAAAGAAAATTAGTAAAAATGTAACTGTTAAAAGATGTAGAGATTATTATACTTATGTACAGTGTAGACCAGCAGTTTGGGAAGTCTAATGAAATTATGCCATTTTATTCTTTCATCAATGAAGTATAAAAATATATTCCTGAGAGTTGAAGAATAGACACAGAGTTGCCCCTGTGATGAATCTAATTTCATCTGTCTGGTTGTCATTGGACAAATCTGGTTGTTATCTATAGGATTGCCCTCAGATGTTGGAGTTGACAGTAATGAGGATGGCTGACATTTGTTGATACTGTGTTATGAAGACTTGAACTCAGGTTTTAAGCTTGTTCTTGTAGTTTTGACCTAGATCACTTATTGAAGTAATAGCTTTATAGGCTTGCCATGTTCTGTTAAGAGTCTAAAGGTACATTGTTTCTGTATTACAGAATGTGAAAACAAGCCCATGTTTACTTTATACACACTGCTCATGGTTTTACTGATGTTGGTCATTATGTATACTTAGCTTTCACCCTTTCAGGCCGAAGGGTCAAATTATTGTCTGATTTTTCCACATTCAGACCCTTTTCATTTCATATACAATTTTTGAAGAGTTGTGTCCATTTTAATGGCTTTTTGGCGTTGACTTAGATCCTATAGAAATTCCCAGGGTTAGGGCTGGGCGCGTTGACTCATGCCTGTAATCTCAGTACTTTGGGAGGCCAAGGCAGGTGGATAACTTGAGGTCAGAAGTTCGAGGCCAGCCTGGCCAACATGGTGAAACCCTATCTCTACTAAAAATACAAAAATTAGCCGGGCGAGGTGGCGCGTGCCTGTAATCCCTGCTACTCGGGAGGCTGAGGCAGGAAAATGACTTGAATCCAGGAGGCGGAGGTTGCAGTGAGCCGAGATTGCACCACTGCATTTCAGCCTGGGAGACAGAGTGAGACTCCATCTCAAAAAATAAAAAGAAGAAATTCCCAGGGGTAGTCTTGGTTTATTTTTGTTATTACTAACATTTGTATAGTATTTTACTATGGATAAAAGCCTTAGGTGGTCATTAGACTTTGGTAACTAGTTAGACCCTGATAACTCATTGTATTTTTCAGTTGAGTCAGTTGGCATTATGTTCCTTAAGGTATTACCTTCCTGTTGCTCACTCTAAAGTTACCTGCTTTATTAGCTACCACTATTATTGTACACTTACACTCACCTTCCCGTATTTTAACCCCATTTAAGCTTAGTGTTTCCCCACCTGCAAGAGCTTTGGGTCATTTGCTGATCTGGAGGTTTCAGTGTATTCTTGCATACTTCCTCTACCAGATCCTTCCTCTCAGTGTTGAAATAAAAGCCTAGCACTGATCTTGGAAAACCCTGTTGTTTCCATTTTTACTTCCAGGGAGGTACCCATCTCTTCCCATCCTTTCCTTAAATATGAAGCAACACTACTTCCAAGTCCTATGGAAACTTAATTTTAATAGCCTTATTTTTATTATTTAAAAAATTTAAACAAAGTGATTGCCTTTGTTGCAGATTATGTGGAGAACCACCCTTTTTGGCAAGCTCAGAAGAGAAGCTTTTTGAGTTAATAAGAAAAGGAGAACTACATTTTGAAAATCCAGTCTGGAATTCCATAAGTGACTGTGGTAAGTATAGATGCATTATTATTTACTAAAGCTAATATAAGTAACATAAGAAAGTTGGCCAATGGTTAAAATGTTTTAAATCTCTGTTTAGTCATTAAATTTACTTGTGGAAATGAACACTATTTGCTTGTGGAAATAGCGTATCTTCACTGTGATTGTTCATCATCAAAACTTTCAAAAACGGAAAATACATTGTAAAAGTTAAAGAGGAAATTTGCTGATCATCTAGCTAATGTTTACTATAGACCATTAAACTAGGTAATCCAGGCAATAAAACTTCACTTTAGGCTTTAAACTATATTTATTAGGCATTTATACTGATGATTTTTATTGTATACTTGGCATCTTTCTTTCCTGTTATACTGACCTAATCCTAAAAAATTGTAAAATGTATGCTACTAATTGTAGTTAAAATAAATAAGATTTTTCAGGATTTTTTTCTTATTTTTAGCTAAAAGTGTTTTGAAACAACTTATGAAAGTAGATCCTGCTCACAGAATCACAGCTAAGGAACTACTAGATAACCAGTGGTTAACAGTAAGTTACAATATTACTTTTTTCTTTCTGACATGCTACCATTACTCATTTCTTTTTATTTTGTCTTGGAGTTTTCTGTATAGTCTTAAAACAGTCAATTAGTTTGATTTTCTGTCAAATTAAAAAAACATTGAGTCTTGACAAACTTCTGAAAATGGACATTTTCAAACTGTTAGAACTGTTGTCACAGTTGTTTATATATATTTGTAGAGGTTTAAATGATCTTTGCTCAGTGTCATGAAAGTATCATGTCCAATAGAACAGAGCTGAAAAATGTCCAATATTATAGCTGTGGAAAATTGAAACAGTCTGTATAGTTCAGTGATGTAAAACACTGGAACCGCTCACCTCTCTTTCAACTCTTGGGGTGTAGAAAATCTTTGGGGACTCAGAAAAGCCATGATCTCCAAACAGCGGCAGTTTCCTGGTTTGGAATTTTATTTATTTACATATTGTTTTCTGCCATTGGACTAATGCTTCAAGCACAGACCTTGTGTCTTACTGATCTTCGTATCCCTGCACCCGAACATTACCTGGTCACAGCAGGAACTTTGGAAAAGGCTACTGCTTATCCCTCAATATTTATTCCTCTCCTTCTATAATAAGGATTCTGACTTTTAGTTGGAAACATCGCTGTCCAGTTAGAAGGCTCTTCCCCAGTGTTCTTTGCTAGTTATGGTGATGGTCAGTGAGATGCAAGTCGAAGTGGGTGCAATTTCTGGGAAGTGTCCTTAGATGGAGCTGATATGGCATTTCTTATGTCCTTCCTCTTTCCTGGTAGACGCAGATGTGAGTTTGAGTAGCCATATTAGATTATAAAGTGAAATCTGGAAATGGCAGAGCAACAAGATGCAAGGAACCATAATGGTAGCTCACAGAGCTGCCATGTCAATCCTTCACTGCCTACCTCCAGAATTTTTTATATGAACTGGAAACAGACTTCTGTCAGCTTTAATATATAGTGTGCAGCTGGACCTAATTTCAATTAATACAATACTCAAACAATTGCTGAATGAGTGAATGATTCAGTAAGTGGATAGGTCTTTAGGTATCTCAGAAATTTTTCTGAGAACTGAGATTAGAAATTATTAGAGATACATGGGAATATTACTAGAGAGTATTCATCTATTAAAAATTATAGATCTATTATTTGCTAGATACTGTGTTAGGTATTGGGGATACATGATATAATTACATTTAAAATGTAAATTAGCATATGATAATATTCTTTTTTTTTTGAGACGGAGTCTCGCTCTGTCGCCAAGCTGGAGTGCAGTGGTACAATCTCGGCTCACTGCAACTTCTGCCTCCTGGGTTCAAGCGATTCTCCTGCCTCAGCCTCCTGAGTAGCTAGGACTAAAGGCATGCACCACCACGCCCAGCAAATTTTTGTATTTTTAGTAGACACAGCTGATAATATTCTTAAAAGATCACTATGACTATTGGGGTTGGGGGGAGTGGCTTGGAAATAGGGAATTAGATAGATGTTGAAGTAGTACTGTTGAGAGATAATAGTGACTTGGATAGGGTGGTAGCAATAGAGATGAAGAGAAAAACATGAGATATATTTTAGAAGTATAATTGATAGGATTTGATGATGGATTAGATGAAGAATGAGGATAAGAGAGGAAATAAGGATGACATCTAGATTTTATTCTAACAACTGGTTGGATGTTGGTGTCCTTTACTGAGATATGGAAGACTGTAGGAGAAATAGATTTATTTCTGGGATACGGATGGTGAATCAAGGGTTCTATATTAGATAGGATCAGTTTGCAATGCTTATGTGGCATCCAAGTGGCGATATCAAACAGATAATTGAATATATGAGTTTGAAACTGGAAAGATTTAAGATGAAGATATAAATTTGAGAATCATGAGTATACAAACACCACATAAAGCCACTGGGCTGAAGAGATAAATAAGGAAGGAAATACAGATAGAGAGAAGAGGCCCCAACAACATGTCTTTAGGCACTAAAACATTAAGAACCTCAGATAAATTTAGATACATAAATATATAGTGATATCACTCTCCTTTTAAATTATCTAATTTTCCTTTGGCAATTTCTAATCATTTCTTTGAATAACATTTTTTTTTCTTTAAGGGCTAAAAATAGCCTTCACCCAAGAATGAATTATATTTGCCCTCTTCCATGAATGTGTTGCTCTCTCAAAGGATTCTGTGCAATAATTATTTCTGGCCTAAAGTAATTGTGCAAATGAGTTAGCAGCTAGATCACTGCAGAACTATATTGAGTAGGTTTGTAGTACAGCAAAATAAACTGTAAAACAGATGGTGTGCCTTAGAAATTTCTCTCTTTTCAGCATCACACAACGTTCGGGTTGGGCCATTTAATTATTTGTTTTCTAATTAGCACAACTTTATTTCTGGCTTTGGTCATTTTTCTAGTAGTCTCCATTTTTGAGCCTCTGTAACATTTGTCTCTATGAAGTCTTTGCCAAATGGATAGAGAAGTGACAGATATTGTGTACTATATCGGATTGTCCTAAGGAATTCAGTGGATGAAATTTAGAATACTGGCATTTTACAAACTTCTGAAAGGCAAAACTCTTCTTAAGCACTTGAAGTCTTACTTTTTGTGATTCATATCCCCTGTTTGAAGTAGTCTAAAGAAAATATGTAGTTCTCTCAGCGCCCTGCTGCTTTATAACCAGAGCTTACCTTTTGTAATACCTAACACATAGTAACATTTTTCTATAAAAAGTTTCTATGGTTTAGCCTACGTACTGTGCATTTTGAAAAGTGGTAAATATCTGAAAAGTATTCTAAGAAAAATAACTATTTCTCTTGTACATTTAAGAGAATGGAATTTCAAATAAACACATAAATATTGTCATCCTGATTTAAAAAGTCAGAGGTTAGATGTAAGGAAAAATACCCAATAAATGACTTTCTTGCAAAGGAAGAGTTGACTCTAATGGCTGGGAGTATGCCGGTTGTTTTCTTTCATTCATTTCTTCCTTGTTTCCTTTTACTGTCAACTGTGGTTCAGGAGTTAATTGCTTCTTATTAGGTAATTGCCTTGGTATTCCTTCAAGTCTGCTAGTGACAAATAACACCAAGAATTTACGTTTTTTAACAAGTTTCTCAGGTATTTCTTCTGCCCACTTATGTTTAAAAGTCACTGCTATAAATTAAGGAAGTCAGTTTTTCTTTTATTTCTTGCCATAATGTAGTTTGAGCTTTAATGGTATTCAAACATTAATTCCTTCAACACATTGTGTGCATGCACGTGTGCCCCTACCAGGTACTAGTGCTAGGTATAAAATATAGTTAAAGCCACATAAGACATGGTCTCTGACATAAGGAACTTACAATTTAGTAAGGAAAACAACCTATGTATAAGATTGAATGCAAGGAAGAAAATGATAAATGACTTAAGAAATTACAAAATGACCAGAGGTATGGAGGCAAGCAAGTATGAAGTCAGAAAGTTTAATTTGACTGGCAGATAAGAAGCTTGAAGGAAAGAAGTGAGAAATGAGACCAGAAAAGGAAAGAAAATTGTGAGACTAAGAAAAAAAAGAAAATTATGAGTGGACTTGAACCAGGGTTATAATTTTAACTTCATTCCATAGGTAGTAAAGAACAGTTGTATGCTCTTAAAGAAATTATTAATATTGTTAAAGTGCATCAGTCTTGCCAGATGGCTTATTTTAAATAGGACATCAATCACTCAAATGTCTATACTGATTGTTACAAATATCATTTTATTTAATCCATCAGGTATTAGAGGGGTACAAAGATGAATAAAACAGTTCCTCTCCTTCAGTAATTAATTTACCACAAGTAAGTCTGTTCTTTGCTTTATAGTCACAACCTTGCAAAAGCACTTTGTAATCAAGGTGTAGGGACTAATTTCAGAACAGTCTTTCCTAATGTATGAACAGGGTCTTTGTTCATTGATTTATGTATTGTTATTTGGGTTTTGATCATTGGCTTTTGACCTTTAGCTTTAACATATATACTCTATATAAGAGGATGGAAATTTTCTGTTACCTAACTGTTGGCTGTTATTTTTTCCTTCTGTATATTTTCATCCTAAATATGTTAACTCTTACCTTTATTTTACTATATGTAGTTATTCATACATTCTGAATTATCTTATGTATATCAATATATTTTTGAGTCTCTAATGAAGCTTTCTATAAAAATTATGTTAAGGAGGCTGGGTGCGGTGGGTCACGCTTGTAATCCCAGCACTTTGGGAGGCCGAGGCAGGCGGATCACAAGGTCAGGAGTTTGCGATCAGCTTGGCCAATATGGTGAAACCCCATGTCTACTAAAAATACAAAAATTAGCCACGCGTGGTGGCGGGTGCTGGTAGTCCCAGCTACTTGGGAGGCTGAGGCAGAAGAATTGCTTGAACCCAGGAGGTGGAGGTTGCAGTGAGCCAAGATCGTGCCACTGCACTCCAGCCTGGGCAACAGAGCAAGACTCCATCTAAAAAAAAAAAAAAAATTATGTTAAGGAAAAGCTCATGAGCCAGGACACTTGGGGATGTACTCAGTATTCAATTATTGGTATATACTCAATAATTCAACAAATATTTATTGGATAACTACTATGTGCTTTGGAGGACACAAGGATCAGTCTGGCATGGTCCCTGCCCACAGGTTGCCCACAGCCTAGTAGAGGGTTTAAAACAAAAACACGGGCAGAGAATGATAGATCAACAAGGATGTAAATGTACTACAACAACTACTTGAAGTACTAAACATGGAAAGGAACAACCGGTACCAGCCACTGCAAAATCATGCCAAATTGTAAAGACCATCGAGGCTAGGAAGAAACTGCATCAACTAACGAGCAAAATAAACAGCTAACATCATAATGACAGGATCAAATTCACACATAACAATATTAACTTTAAATGTAAATGGACTAAATGCTCCAATTAAAAGACACAGACTGGCAAATTGGATAAAGAGTCAAGACCCATCAGTGTGCTGTATTCAGGAAACCCATCTCACGTGCCAAGACACACATAGGCTCAAAATGAAGGGAGGGAGGAAGATCTACCAAGCAAATGGAAAACAAAAAAAGGCAGGGGTTGCAATCCTAGTCTCTGATAAAACAGATTTTAAACCAACAAAGATCAAAAGAGACAAAGAAGGCCATTACATAATGGTAAAGGGATCAATTCAACAAGAGGAGCTAACTATCCTAAATATATATGCACCCAATACAGGAGCACCCAGATTCATAAAGCAAGTCCTGAGTGACCTACAAAGAGACTTAGACTCCCATACAATAATAATGGGAGACTTTAACACCCCACTGTCAACATTAGACAGATCCATGAGACAGAAAGTTAACAAGGATACCCAGGAATTGAACTCAGCTCTGCACCAAGCGGACCTAATAGACATCTACAGAACTCTCCACCCCAAATCAACAGAATACACATTTTTTTCAGCACCACACCACACCTATTCCAAAATTGATCACATGGTTGGAAGTAAAGCTCTCCTCAGCAAATGTAAAAGAACAGAAATGATAACAAACTGTCTCTCAGACCACAGAGCAATCAAACTAGAACTCAGGATTAAGAAACTCACTCAAAACCGTACAACTACATGGAAACTGAACAACCTGCTCCTGAAATACTACTGGGTACATAACGAAATGAAGGCAGAAATAAAGATGTTCTTTGAAACCAATGAGAACAAAGACACAACATACCAGAATCTCTGGGACACATTCAAAGCAGTGTGTAGGGGGAAATTTATAGCACTAAATGCCCACAAGAGAAAGCAGGAAAGATCCAAAATTGACACCCTAACATCACAATTAAAAGAACTAGAAAAACAAAAGCAAACACATTCAAAAGCTAGCAGAAGGCAAGAAATAACGAAAATTAGAGCAGAACTGAAGGAAATAGAGACACAAAAAACCCTTCAAAAAATTAATCCAGGAGCTGGTTTTTTGAAAGGATCAACAAAATTGATAGACTGCTAGTAAGATTGATAAAGAAGACAAGAGAGAAGAATCAAATAGACACAATAAAAAATGATAAAGGGGATATCACCACCGATCCCACAGAAATACAAACTACCATCAGAGAATACTACAGACACCTCTACGCAAATAAACTAGAAAATCTAGAAGAAATGGATAAATTCCTCGACACATACACCCTCCCAAGACTAAACCAGGAAGAAGTTGAATCTCTGAATAGACCAATAACAGCTCTGAAATTGTGGCAATAATCAATAGCTTACCAACCAAAAAGAGTCCAGGACCAGATGGATTCACAGCCGAATTCTACCAGAGGTACAAGGAGAAACTGGTACCATTCCTTCTGAAACTATTCCAATGAATAGAAAAAGAGGGAATCCTCCCTAACTCATTTTATGAAGCCAGCATCATCCTGATACCAAAGTCGGGCAGAGACACAACCAAAAAAGAGAATTTTAGATCAATATCCTTGATGAACATTGATGCAAAAATCCTCAATAACATACTGGCAAACCGAATCCAGCAGCACATCAAAAAGCTTATCCACCATGATCAAGTGGGCTTCATCCCTGGGATGCAAGGCTGGTTTAATATACGCAAATCAATAAATGTAATCCACCATATAAACAGAACCAAAGACTAAAACCACATGATTATCTCAATAGATGTGGAAAAGGCCTTTGACAAAATTCAACAACCCTTCATGCTAAAAACTCTCAATAAATTAGGTATTGATGAGATGTATCTCAAAATAATAAGAGCTATCTATGACAAACCCACAGCCAATATCATACTGAATGGGCAAAAGCTGGAAGCATTCCCTTTGAAAACTGGCACAAGACAGGGATGCCCTCTCTCACCACTCCTATTCAACATAGTGTTGGAAGTTCTGGCCAGGGCAATCAGGCAGGAGAAGGAAATCAAGGGTATTCGATTAGGAAAAGAGGAAGTCAAATTGTCCCTGTTTGCAGATGACATGATTGTATATCTAGAAAACCCCATCATCTCAGCCCAAAATCTCCTTAAGCTGATAAGCAACTTCAGCAAAGTCTCAGGATACAAAATCAATGTACAAAAATCACAAGCATTCTTATACACCAATAACGGACAAACAGAGAGCCAAATCATGAGTGAGTTCCCATTCACAATTGCTTCAAAGAGAATAAAATACCTAGGAATCCAACTTACAACGGACGTGAAGGACCTCTTCAAGGAGAACTACAAACCACTGTTCAATGAAATAAAAGAGGATACAAAGAAATGGAAGAGCATTCCATGCTCATGGGTAGGAAGAATCAATATTGTGAAAATGGCCATACTACCCAAGGTAATTTATAGATTCAATGCCATCCCCATCAAGCTACCAATGACTTTCTCACAGAATTGGAAAAAACTACTTTAAAGTTCATATGGAACCAAAAAAGAGCCCGCATCGCCAAGTCAATCCTAAGCCAAAAGAACAAAGCTGGAGGCATCATGCTACCTGACTTCAAACTCTACTACAAGGCTACAGTAACCAAAACAGCATGGTACTGGTACCAAAACAGAGATATAAATCAATGGAACAGAACAGAGCCCTCAGAAATAACGCCGCATATCTACAACTATCTGATCTTTGACAAACCTGAGAAAAACAAGCAATGGGGAAAGGATTCCCTATTTAATAAATGGTGCTGGAAAAACTGGCTAGCCACATGTAGAAAGCTGAAACTGGATCCCTTCCTTATACCTTATACAAAAATTAATTCAAGATGGATTAAAGACTTAAATGTTAGACCTAAAACCATAAAAACCCTAGAAGAAAACCTAGGCATTACCATTCAGGACATAGGCATGGGCAAGGACTTCATGTCTAAAACACCAAAAGCAATGGCAACAAAAGCCAAAATTGACAAATGGGATCTAATTAAACTAAAGAGCTTCTGCACGGCAAAAAAAACTACCATCAGAGTGAATAGGCAACCTACAAAATGGGAGAAA
Organism: Pongo abelii; assembly: GCF_028885655.2. Lineage (NCBI taxonomy): Eukaryota > Metazoa > Chordata > Mammalia > Primates > Hominidae > Pongo > Pongo abelii. The sequence goes on from NC_071994.2 coordinate 68,865,020, forward strand.
ATTTTCGCAACCTACTCATCTGACAAAGGGCTAATATCCAGAATCTGCAATGAACTCCAACAAATTTACAGGAAAAAAACAAACAACCCCATCAAAAAGTGGGCGGAGGACATGAACAGACACTTCTCAAAAGAAGACATTTATGCAGCCAAAAGACACATGAAAAAATGCTCATCATCACTGGCCATCAGAGAAATGCAAATCAAAACCACAATGAGATACCATCTCACACCAGTTAGAATGGCGATCATTAGAAAGTCAGGAAACAACAGGTGCTGGAGAGGATGTGGAGAAACAGGAACACTTTTACACTGTTGGTGGGACTGTAAACTAGTTCAACCATTGTGGAAGTCAGTGTGGCGATTCCTCAGGGATCTAGAACTAGAAATACCATTTGACCCAGCCATCCCATTACTGGGTATATACCCAAAGGACTATAAATCATGCTGCTATAAAGACACATGCACACGTATGTTTATTGCGGCACTATTCACAATAGCAAAGACTTGGAACCAAGCCAAATGTCCATCAATGATAGACTGGATTAAGAAAATGTGGCACATATACCCCATGGAATACTGTGCAGCCATAAAAAATGATGAGTTCATGTCCTTTTTAGGGACACGGATGAAATTGGAAATCATTCTCAGCAAACTATCGCAAGGACAAAAAACCAAATGCCACATGTTCTCACTCATAGGTGGGAATTGAACAATGAGAACACATGGACACAGGAAGGGGAACATCACACTCTGGGGACTGTTGTGGGGTGGGGGGAGGGGAGAGGAATAGCGTTAGGAGATATACCTAATGCTAAATGACGAGTTAATGGGTGCTGCACACCAGCATGGCACATGTATACATATGTAACTAACCTGTACATTGTGCACATGTACCCTAAAACTTAAAGTATAATAATAATAAAAAATAAATAAATAAATAAATAAACTTCCAAGAAGGGAGCTGTTATTCTTTTAAGCAAGCTTGTCCAACCCACAGCCCAGCACAAACTCGTAAACTTTCTTAAAACTTTATGAGATTTATTATTATTATTTTTCTTTTTTTTGCTCTTCAGCTGTCGTTAGTGTTAGTGTATTTTATGTGTGGCCTACAACAATTCTTCTTCCAGTGTGGCCCAGGGAAGCCAAAAGATTGGACACCGCTCTGCTTCAGGAGATTATAAAAATTACTTAAGGGTGGAGGTAATATGTGATCTGGCTTTTAAAAAAGTGGGTAAAAATAGAAATTCATGTAGGAGTCAGGGTAAGGAAGGTAAGAGAATTCTAGATAGAAATAACTTTTCAAAGGCATAAAGATAGAAAAAATATGAAGTATATTCAGAGAATAATTTGTAGTTCCTTTTTTTTCTATAACCACAGAAGGCATGTAGGAGAGTAGTGGGAAATTAGGTTGAAAAGGAAGGTTAGAGCTATTTTGCTCTAGACCCTAAGAGTTTACATTTGATTCATTTGGCAATGACTTACTACTGAAAGGCACTCAAGTGCCATGATTGCTGCTGTGCTTGTGTGAGTTTTTCTCTTTTGTCCCTCTCACCCTTGGAGCGTTATGTGAGTGGACTTGGATCAGGTCTGTGGGCTAGAGATAGTGACTAGATTCTGAGGGAAGAACTCGAATTGGAGTATCTTGCCTGAGATAGTCTGAATCTCAGATAGTTGAATCTAGGAAGAGCCCTAGGAATGAATTGGAGTTGAAGGTCTTGAGGGCGCCCATATACACAGGTGGTGGCTAAAGGGTGGAGGCAGGTTCTTAACGAGGAGGTGAACCAAGAGTCAGGAGTTAAATAGAAACAAGATGAGTATTGGAACAGGTTGGGAACAAGTAGCCAAGTGTTTGAGACTCTATCAGTTAGTGGGTTGGTGGATGCATTGTTTGCCAGGACAGACAGAACTTCAGTAAGAATTATCTGGCAACAGTGTGTGATATGGTTGTCATGGTGGCAAGCAGAAACCGGAGAACTGAAGTAGGACTGGGATAAGATAATGAAGACTGGAACTAGGGCAGTGAGTGGGAACAGACAAGAGAGGAGAAAGAAGACCTGAGAAAGAAAACATAATTTTGTAACTAAGTAGAAGTGTTAGGTAAGAGAGTAAGAGCAATCAAAACTGCTTCTTAGGTGACTAGAAAAATGGTATGAGACAAAATTAAAGTGTAGAAGTGCTGGTTTTGTAGATTGGAACAAGAATGAAGTGTTTTTGGAACAATCTGTTCAAACTTTTATGCTTGAATTATAACAAAAAAGGATTTTGAAAAATGACGAGTCTTCTCAGATATTTTTAGGTTGAACTTTAAAAATTTTCACCATAAATGTAATTAATTGCAAGGGATATAATTTCTCATATAAACATTTGTAATTAAAAATAAAGCTAATATCAGTTTTTTACCCATATGGGACATCCATCTCATTCATTTTTAGATATTTATGAACAAGTTCTTCTTTGACAGAAACTAGGTTATTCATTCTTCTCTTTGAATTTGTGTTTCTATTTTTCTATTCTACTTCTTCCACAGAATTTTATCCTAATGTAATAATATTTTTGCTTGAATGGATTTCATCAATCACCTATAATTTGTCTCATTTTACAAAAAAAGTTCAAATTTATATTTAAATTTTTTTTATTTCCTGGGACTCTAAGGCTCTATAATTTCTAAAAATTATTTAAGAATGACTTTTCATTATGATTATTATCAGTAGTATATAATTGATCAAGAGAACATGATTATAATTTTTTAGAATTACTAAACAAAACAATATTATATTGGAAATGCTTTAGTGGATGGATAGGGCTGCTTTCCCTCCCAATTAGTTCATTCATACATGATTGAATATTTCTATTGTTAGAATGAGACAATGTTCAGCAATATTGTATTGTTTTTAGTTTTTATAGACACTGAGAACCTTATATAAATAAGTGGATAGGAACGGAAGGAGTTTTGAGATAGTCGTGTCATGCAGTTCATCACAGCTGTTTGAGTTACGTTTCAAGACCACTCAGTGAAGGGCCTGCTGGAGGAGACGCTGGTTCCTGCCAAGATACTGTGTCTTCTCTGAAGATTAAACCTGAAGTAACTTTAGAGAGAAACCTCATGATACCAGGATTCAGAGAAGAGTGAGAAATCCCTGGGAAAATAAAGGGATAGCTTGAGCTGGTGTGGATAGTGGGTGAGGCTGCAGCCAAGGCAGGGAACTAAAATAGAAACACAAAACAACCCAGTTTCCCCTTTTTCCTCTTGTCATTTGCTTTGGGACACCAATGCTTACTTATCCCCTCACAAGGGTCTGAAGTAATAAAATCGGAGCAGCACTGAAGCCCTGCCTGAATGAGAAGCCAAGGAAAATGTGTGGGAATTAACTCGTTGCAGGCATTGACTTCTTACCTCTTGGCCTCCAAACTCTAGGACTGCTGGGTGATACTTTTGGTGTATTTTAGGAGTGCCTCCTCCTCAGATTATTTCTCCTGGCGGGAGGAGGTGGGTAAGTGTGAAACCCTGAACTGAGGAGTTGCTTAGTGGGGCAGGTTTTTGGTGTCTAAGTTTCTTCCCCATACTCTTCCTTGATCTCCCAAGGCCAAGAGCCGGGACTGGCTCTAGATCTATGCCTTGTCTTCTGGGGTGCCAATGCTTCCTGGGAAACAGGAGCTTAGAGAGGCCAAGTTTCAAACACCATTAGAAAAGAGCTTAGAATACACAGTCCTAGAATTTAAAAATTAACAAAGTGAACATACTAAGAGAGATAAGGGAAGATGTTGATAATATGAAGCAAGAATAAGAAATAAAAACAGAACCAAGTAGGTATGAAAAATATAATAGTTGAAATATAGAATGCAGTGATATACAACTAAAGAATGAATTTTAAAACTAGATGATCAGATTGTAGAACTTTATACAGAAGGAAGCAGGAGAGGATAAATAAGTTGAAAATATAAAAGAAAAGATATATGGGGTTAAAAGTAAAAGTGCCAAAATCCATCTAATAGGAGTCTCAGATTAAAAAAATAAAAAGGGGGAGGAGAAAATCTTTTGAGAAATAATGGGGATAAATTCATCAGAATTAAAGAAAGACCTTAGCTTTAAAGAGATGATAGACTACCCAATAAGAGAGAAGAAAAAAACTGAAAAATAGACATAATGAAATTTTAAAACATCAAAAAGAAAAATTCTAAAAGCTCCCAGAGAGAATGAGCAGATCATATAAAAAAGAACAAGAATCACATTGACATCCTACTTTTCAGCAGCAACATTGGATGCAAGAATAACTGGAGTAATATGTTAAATGTATTAAGGGAAAAAGAACTTTAAAGTTAAAATTTTATATCCATTCAAATTGTTATTCATATTAAAGGGAATGATTAAGTTATTTTCAAATATACAAGAGCTCAGAGGGTTTGCCACAAGAGTTAAAACACATGGTAGAAGTACTTACAGAGGAGGAAAAACAAATCCAGAAGATGCCACAAGAGCCATGTGCAGCAAGAGCCTTTAAATATCTTGGTAGAGTTTGCTGATATCAAAAAATACAAAAACAAAACACAAAACCAAAGAAGAAGAGAAAACATAATCATAATAATCCAGAATTAAAATTCATGATAATATCCACATGATGAGCACTGGGAAGGGGGCAAGGGCATGGGAGCAGCACATGAAAGTGTGCTAAAGAAGAATATGGAGGCATCAGATTTTTAAAGTAGGAAGGAATGAAAAACATATAAAGAGTGGGAGAAACTGAAATAACAATGATGTGGAAGGGGGCAGGGACTGAAAATTAATGATATCTAGCTTAACATTCCAGAATTTTAACAGAGTAAACCCAAATAAAGTAGTAGGAAAGATAAAACTAAGAGTGAAAATCAACTAAATAGAACACAAAGGTAAAATAGAAAAGATCAACAAGGTCAGTATTTGGTTCTTTGAAAAAACCAACAAAATAAATACATCTTTGGAAAAATTAAGACAGAAATAGAGAAAACAGGCTGGGTATGGTGGCTCATGCCTATAATCCCAGCACTTTGGGAGGCCAAGGTAGGTAGAGGAGGGCATAGTCCCTAGCTAGGGCTCCAACCCTGGGCATGTGCCCACAGACCCAGGTGAGGACAAGCATTTCTGTTTTCCTGCCTAAATGTTGCATTTTCCAAGACCACCCCAGCCTGCCATGCCCCCATCCTGGGCCTATAAAGACCCCGAGACCCTAGCAGGCAGACGCACAAGCAGCTGGACATCAAGAGTCACTCCGCGGCATAGAGCCGGCAGGCCTGCAAGCCATCCACCGGCAGAACAACACGGAGTTTGGCTGGGGCAGTTGGAGGAGAGCCCAGGCTGCTGAGCTGCCTGACTCCAGGGGAAAACCACCTTCCCACTCCATCTCCCTTCTGGCTCCCCATCCATCTGCTGAGAACCTCCACTCAATAAAACCTTGCACTCATTCTCCAAGCCCATGTGTGATCAGATTCTTCCAGTACACCAAAGCGAGAAACCCTGGGATACAGAAAGCCCTCTGTCCTTGTGATAAGGCAGGGAGTCTAACTGAACTGACTAACACAAGCCACCTATGGACAGCTAAACTAAAAGAACACCCTGTAACACACACCCACTGGGGCTTCGGGAGCTATAAACATTCACCTCTAGATGCTGCCCTGGAGTTGGAACCCCACATCTGCCCACCTGCATGCTCCCTCTAGAGGTTTGAGCAGCGGGACACAGAAGAAGCGAGCCACACCCCCCACTGCATGCCCTGCAAAGGGGATGAGGGAACTTTTCCCTTTTCAATAACAGGCTTAGATAGGAGAAACAAGTCCAAATACAGAAATAATTACAAGTACATTGGTTTAAAATACCTGTTTAAAGGTATATTGTCTAATTGAATTTTTAAAAAATCTAGCTCTCTACTGTTTATAAGAAGCATATTTGAAGCATAAAGACATGGAAATATTGAAACACAAAAATGGAAAAGGACATATCAGGCAAACACTAACAAAGAAAATCTGTATAATGGAATTAATACCAATTAAATATACCTTAACACTTACCAATGACTTTCTTCACAGAATTGGAAAAAACTACTTTAAAGTTCATATGGAACCAAAAAAGAGCCCACATTGCCAAGTCAATCCTAAGCCAAAAGAACAAAGCTGGAGGCATCATGCTACCTGACTTCAAACTATACTACAAGGCTGCAGTAACCAAAACAGCATGGTACTGGTATCAAAACAGAGATATAGACCAATGGAACAGAACAGAGCCCTCAGACATAATGCTGCATATCTACAACCATCTGATCTTTGACAAACCTGACAAAAACAAGAAATGGGGAAAGGATTCCCTGTTTAATAAATGGTGCTGGGAAAACTGGCTAGCCATATGTAGAAAACTGAAACTGAATCCCTTCCTTATACCTTATACAAAAATTAATTCAAGATGGATTAAAGACTTAAATGTTAGACCTAAAACCATAAAAACCCTAGAAGAAAACCTAGGCATTACCATTCAGGACATAAGCATGGGCAAGGACTTCATGTCTAAAACACCAAAAGCAATGGCAACAAAAGCCAAAATTGACAAATGGGATCTAATTAAACTAAACAGCTTCTGCACAGCAAAAGAAACTACCATCAGAGTGAACAGGCAACTTACAGAATGGGAGAACATTTTTGCAATCTACTCATCTGACAAAGGGCTAATATCCAGAATCTACAATGAACTCCAACAAATTTACAAGAAAAAAGCAAACAACCCCATCAAAAAGTGGGCGAAGGACATGAACAGACACTTCTCAAAAGAAGACATTTATGCAGCCAAAAGACACATGAAAAAATGCTCATCATCACTGGCCATCAGAGAAATGCAAATCAAAACCACAATGAGATACCATCTCACACCAGTTAGAATGGCAATCATTAAAAAGTCAGGAAACAACAGGTCCTGGAGAGGTTGTGGAGAAATAGGAACACTTTTACACTGTTGGTGGGACTGTAAACTAGTTCAACCATTGTGGAAGTCAGTGTGGCGATTCCTCAGGGATCTAGAACTAGAAATACCATTTGACCCAGTCATCCCATTACTGGGTATATACCCAAAGGACTATAAATCATGCTGCTATAAAGACACACGCACACGTATGTTTATTGCAGCATTATTCACAATAGCAAAGACTTGGAACCAACCCAAATGTCCAACAATGATAGACTGGATTAAGAAAATGTGGCACATATACACCATGGAATACTATGCAGCCATAAAAAATGATGAGTTCATGTCCTTTGTAGGGACATGGATGAAGCTGGAAACCATCATTCTCAGTAAACTATCGCAAGGACAAAAAACCAAATGCCGCATGTTCTCACTCATAGGTGGGAACTGAACAATGAGAACACATGGACACAGGAAGGGGAACATCACATACTGGGGCCTGTTGTGGGGTGGGAGGAGGGGGGAGGGATAGCATTAGGAGATATGCCTAATGCTAAATGATGAGTTAATGGGTGCAGCACACCAACATGGCACAGGTATACATATATAACTAACCTGCATGTTGTGCACATGTACCCTAAAACTTAAAGTATAATAAAAAAAAAACCTTAACACAAAGAAATCATCATTAAGGGATAGAGAAGGTCACTTTATAAGGATTAAAGATTCAACTCAAAAAGATTATATAGTAATTTTAATAATGTATGCAACTAATAAAATAACCTTAAATATATATAAAAAATTGACAACATTCATGGAGAAATTGGCAAATCCATTATAGTAGGAGATTGTAATGCACTTCTCTCAACTGCTGATATATGAAATAAAAAACAAAAATATATGGATGATTTTATTTTTTATTTATTTATTTATTTTTTGGATTATATTCATCTTTATACCAACATAGTTGTAATGTACATAATTTTTTATTTTTTTATTTTTTTATTTTTTTAAAATTTTTTTGTATTTATTGGTTTTCTGGTTATTTAGTCATAAACACTAAACTAAAAAATCAGCTTTCTCCTATTGTCAAGACTACTTTTCCCCAAAAATCTTTTTTTTTTTTTTTTTAAAAAAATAAATAAAATAAAATAAAATATGGATGATTTTAATAATATGACAAGCTTATTCTAGTAGACACATACACAGTTCTCTAATTAGAGAATGTACATGTTCTCAAGCACGTGAGGAATATTTACCAAAATTGGTCTTGTCCTAGACCGTGAAGCAAGGAAGCCTTAATAAAGTTAACACAGATCATGTTCTCTAATAATACGCAGTTAAAAGCCAGTAAACAACAAGATTAAATATCTGCATATACCTGGAAAATAAATCACATGCTTCTAAACAACTCATAAGTTAAAGAATAAACCATAATAAGAAAAAATTTAAATTCCTAGAACTGAATGATAATGAAAATACAACATACCAAAACTTGGAGGATACAGCAAACATGTACTTCAATAGAAGTTTAATATTTATATTAGAAAATGGGAAATACAGAAAATTAATGATATCTAACTAAAAATTTCAGAATTTTAACAGAGTAAAACCAAATACAGTAGTAGGAAAGATCAAACTAAGAGCAAAAATCAACTAAATAGAACACAAAGGTATAATAGAAAAGATCAACAAGGTCAATATTTGTTTCTTTGAAAAATAAATAAATCTTTGGTGAAATTAAAAAAGAAACAGAGAAAACAGGCTGGGCATGGTGGCTCATGCCTATAATCCCAGCACTTTGGGAGGCCAAGGCGGGTGAATTGCTTGAGTCCAGGAGTTTGAGACAAGCCTGGACAACATAGTGAGACCCTGTCCCTACAAAAAATTTAAAAAATCAGCTGGGCATGGTGGCCTGTGCCCGGCTGATTTTTAGTAGTAGTCCCAGCTACTCGAAAGGCTGAGGTGGGAGGATTACCTGAGTCTAGGAGAGTGGAGGCTGCAGTGACTCGTGATTATATTACTGCACTCCAGCCTGGGTGACAATGTGAGACCCTGTCTCAAAAAAAAAAAGAGAGAGAGCAAAAAATCTTACATATGGAAAAGGGAATATAGCCGTAGATAAAGGAGAGATTAGAAAGATAAGAGAATACTACTGGTAATACTACTAGGTGTATGCAAATACTTCTGCAAACTCAGTCAAAATGAAAAGAATTCTTTTCCTAGAAAAATATAGTTATACAAGACAGTCTTAATAAGTAGAAAACTTGAATTGTCTTGTAATAATTAAATAAACTGAAGCAATAGTTCAAAATCTTCTACAAGCAAAACACCAGGCCCAAATGATTTTAGAGTTCTACCATACTTTCATCTTAAACTTATAACTCTTCTTCTACCCCTCAAAAGAGAAAAATTTTCCTAATTTATCCTAAGACTATACCTTCTAAACTGCAGGATACAAAACTAGACCAAGACATTATGACAAAGGAAAACTATCCATTTCACTTACTAATATAGATATAAAACCTTAGACATACTATTAGCAAGTTGGATGCAGATGTTTATATTAACAGATAATATATCTTGGCCAATTTGAGTATCCCCAACAATACAATGATGAATTAATTTCAGAATCTGTAAGTATAAATCCCCACATTAATATATTAAAGGAAAAAATCATATGATCATTTCAGAGAAATCATTTGTAGTAAGACTCAACATATATTCATGATTAAAAAGGAAAGAAAACTTCCTTAACCTGATAAAATGTTGCAGAAAATATCATTCTGAGTAGGAAATGTGAAATGGATTTCTTTTAAAATAGAGAATAGTCAAGAAAGTCAGCTTTTTTTTCCTCCAACATTGCTGATCTTAGTCAACTGAAGACTAAAGTGAGACTTGAAAAACAGAAATAAGATTTATTATTTATAGTAATCTACAAATAAGTTATTAGAAATAGTAGGAGAGCTGAGAAAGGTAGCTGATTTAAGATTAATATACAAAAGTCAATTGTACTTCTATTCATTAGCAACTAACAATAGAAAATGTAATAAAAATGAAGACATCATGTAAAATAGTAGCAAAGAATATAAAATATCTAGTAATAAATATGACATAAGATTTATAAAACCTCCTTGGGGAAAGTTAGAACATTTTATTGAAAAACATTGAAGAATACATCAATATAAAGATATCACAATCATGTGTCAGGAGACTTAATGTCAAAAATTAATTTTTCCCATATTGATATACATATTCAGTGCAAATACAATCAAAATTTCATGAACTTTCCTGGCTATAAAATTTATATGGAAGACTAAAGGATCAAAAATAGCCGAGAAATTTCTGAATGTCTTGCTCTACCAGATATTAAGACTTATAAAGCTATGTTAATTAGGGCAGTATGATTATTGACAAACAGAATAAAACAGAGTACAGAAACATATCCAGGTGTATCTGGAACTTTTTCTGACAGTGGTCATATGGAAGATGAGAGGGGAGAAAGGAGGGACTATTCAATAAATGGAGCTGGAATCAAGAGTTCTCCATATGGAAAAAATAAAGTTAAATTTTTATTTCACACCACAGACAAAAATCAACTCCAAAGAAATCAGGGACTTATAGTAAAAACCAAAATGTTGAAACTCTAAGTGGAAATATAGGTGAATATATTCTGCATCTTGGGGTGTATAGGAAAGGATTTCATAAGCAACATAACCAAAGGCACTAACATAAAAGAAATGATGGATTAGCTTGTCTATGTTAAGAACTCTTGTTAATAAAACAACACCAGAAGGAAAGTTGATAAGTTATAAACTGGGAAAAGGCTTTTGTACTGCAAATAAGCAAAAAAGGAATAATATTATGAAAGTTAAAATAACTAAAACAAAAAATATTCCCCCCCCCCTTTTTTTTCAGACAGGGGCTTGCTCTGTTACCCAGGCTGGCATGCCCACTTCAGCCTCTAACTCCTGGGCTCAAGTGATCCTTCTGCCTCAGCCTCCTGGGTAGCTGAGACTACCGGCATGCACCACCATGTCCAGCTAATTAAAAAAATTATTTTTGTAAAGTAGGGGTATCCCTATGTTGCCCAGGCTGGTCTCGAACTCCTGAGCTCAAGTGATCCTTTGGCCTCATCCTCCCAAAGTGCTGGGATTACAAGCTTGAACCACCTCACCTGGTCAATATTCCTTTTTGAATACACATGGTTGTGATAAAAAATATATATAAAACAAAAGCAAGGGAATGTTAATCACAAGATTCTGGATAGCAGTCACCTCAGGTGATAGAAGGCAGGAAGACAAGATGGAGGAAAACTAGGTGTATGGATGCAAGTTATTGTTTGTTTTCTAGTTTTCTTGTTTGTAGTTGCATGGTTTAGAATACACTAAGTAGAAGGCTCAGCTATACCTCTCACTAGAAATTCTTGGCAGGCAATTGGAAATGCACTTCTGGAATAAGGGTAAATTCATTAATTTCTCAAACCATTTTCTCCTGAAGAATAGGAATATTAATACCAAAACCTTATCTACTCACATAGTTTTCTATACTTCTGGAAAAAAATCACTGAGGTGATTTTGTTAGGAAAAACATGAAAGCGGTACACAGTTGACTACTTATTATCTTGATATTCTGCTGCCTTGGACTCTGGAACACTTCAGGACATGTTTGGTGATGTTTTTTGGTGCTTTCAGTCCTCTTTGGGTATCTAAAACTTACATCATATCTTTTCTTACTATAATTTACGTGGATTATTAATCATGTAAAGGTAAAAGGTAATAGTCGAGGCTGGGCACAGTGGCTCACACCTGTAATCTCAGCACTTTGGGAGGCTGAGGCAGGAGGATCACTTGAATCTAGGAGTTCAACACCAGCTTAGGCAACATAGTGAGACTCCTCTACAACAACAAAAATAATAATAAAATAAATTAAGGTAATAATTGAGATTGTCCATGGTTAAGTGAGTAAACAAAACGGGAAAAATAACTTGCTTTCTCCTCCCATTCTCTCATTCCCTCTCACTAAAGATAACCATCATTAAGTCTTTTACGTATGCTTTCAAAAACATTCCATACATTTTTATGTAGATACTTTTACACAAATGGGTTCATATTATGCAATTATTTTCACTTAATATATAGGGAAGATTTTCTTATAAAAAAATGGAAAAACATTACATGCTCATGGATCGGAAGAATCAATATCATTAAAATGACCATACTGCCCAAAGCAATTTACAGATTCACTGCTATTCCTATCAAATTACCAATGACATTCTTTGCAGAACTAGAAAAATCTATTTTAAAATTCATATGGAACCAAAAGAGAGTCCAAATAGCCAAAGCAATCTGAAGCAAAAAGAACAAAGCTGGAGGCATCATGCTACCTAACTTCAAACTATGCTACAGGGCTACAGTAACCAAAACAACATGGTATGGGTACAAGAACAGGCACATAGACCAATGGAACCGAATAGAGAGCCCAGAAATAAGGCCTCACATCTGTGACCATGTGAACTTCAACAAAGCTGACAAAACCAAGCAATGGGGAAAGGACTTTCTATTCAATAAATGGTGCTGGGATAACTGGCTAGCCATATGCAGAAGATTGAAACTGGACCCCTTTCTTACACCATATACAAAAATGAGGTCAAGATGGATTAAATACTTAAATGTAAAATGCAAAACTGTAAAAACTCTGGAAGACAATCTAGGCAATACCATTCTGGACATAGGTACCGGCAAAGATTTCATGAGGAAGACGCCAAAAGCAATCACAACAAAAGCAAAAAATAACAAGTGGGATGTAATTAAACTAAAGAGCTTCTGTACAGTACAAGAAACTATCAGCAGAGGAAACAGCCCACAGAATGGGAGAAAATATTTTCAAACTATGCATCTGACAAAGGTCTAATATCCAGTGTCTAAAAGGAAACTAAATTCACGAGAAAAAAACAACCTCATTAAAAAGTGGGCAAAGGACATGAACAGATGACGCTTTTCAAGATGGGGCATATATGCAGCCAAGAAGCATATGAAAAAAGCTCAATATCACTGATCATTAGAGAAATTCAAATCAAGACCACAGTGAGATACCATCTCAAACCAGTCAGAATGGCCATTACTAAAAAGTAAAAAAATAACAAATGCTGGTGAGGTTATGGAGAGAAGGGAATACTTATACACTGTTGCGTGGAGTGTAAATTATTAATAGTTCAACCATTGTGGGAAGCAGTGTGCCGATTCCTCAAAGAGCTAAAAACAGAACTACCATTTATCTCAGCAATCCCATTACTGGGTATATACCCAGAGGAACATAAATCAGTCTGCCATAAACACATATGCACATGAATGTTCACTGCAGCACTATTCACAATAGCAAAGAGATGGAATCAGTCTAAATGCCTATAAATGACAGATTGGATAAAGAAAATGTGGTACATATACACTGTGGAATTCTATGCAGCCATAAAAAAGAATAAGATCATGTCTTTTGCAGGAACATGGCTGGAACTAGAGGCTGTTATCTTTAGCAAACTAACGCGGGAACAGAAAACCAAAAAGCACATGTTCTCACTTACAAGGGGAGCTAAATGATGAAAACTCATGGACACAAAGAGGGGAACAACAGACACTGGGACTACTTGAGGGTGGGAGGAGGCAGAGGACCAGAAAAAAATAACTATTGGATAGTAGGCTTAGTAACTAGGTGACAAAATAATCTGTCCAACAAACTCCTGTGACACGAGTTTACCTATATAAAAAACCTGCTCAGGTACCCCTGAACCTAAAAAAAGTTAAAAATAAAAAAAAAATTAAAAACCAACATTGTATCCCAAACTATAAACTATTTTGTAAATAGTCCCTGTGAATATTTAAATTGTTTCAGATCTTTTCTGTTACATCAGTAGTACAACAGATGTTCTTGTAAATATGTGTTTGCATACTGTGCCAGTTTATATAAGATAAATTTTAACAGTGGAATTACTGGTCAGAGAGAATGTGCATTTTACATTTTGATCAAGTATTGCTAATTTACCTTCTCATAAAAAGCAAATAAGTGAGAGTGATTGTTCCTCCACACCCTCACCAACACAGGGAATACCAAACTTAAATTTTTATCTATCTATTAAGTGAAAATGGACACCACATTGTTTTGACTTGGATTTTATTTTGTGAAGTTGGCCATTCTTTTATATGTTTTTTAATAAAGTATTCCATTTGTCTATTGAAAAAATTTACTCCTAGGAACTTTACAAAATAGTCTTCTAGGTCTTTGCAAAAACAGAGAATGGTGACTGCATGCTAAAGATCCAGAATGTTTCCTTTAGCTTTGCTGATTTGTACTCATACCATCTCACCCCAGCTCATACATGTCATTCATTCATTTATTTTAAAGTACTTATTAAGTACTTACTGTTTACAAAGCACTGATAGGCACTATCTCTTAAAAGGCAGTATTTTTTAGATGAGGAAATGTGATTGGGTCTCCATTATGGGGCCTGTCTACTAAGGGATTAAATTCAAATCTTAGTATTTAAGCAGTTCTTCTCTTCCATGAGTTTCATTTTTCTAGTTGTTCAATATTAATAGTCTCAACTATCTGTTGGTTAAGCAAGTGGAAATTTATTTATCTAAAAGGCTGGTCTCTACCTGTGATAGCTTCAGATGATCAAACTATTGCTACTGCTTTCTTGTCATTTGTTATTTTGTAATTGATGAGTTCAGTATTTGATCACCTAGATGCAGCCAGTAAAAGGAGTTCAGAGGTTAGTGTTCTGATGGCGAGGTGACATGTACATCTACAGTGTCTGCCCTAACAGTTCTGCCCCAGTTTTGTTTGGTTTCTTCATTTGTAATTTCTGTTGAACTAGAAGGCTCATGATACATTGTTGTGGACCACTTATTATTGGTTAGTCCAAGTATCTGATACAATTTATCCTTCAACTGCTAGCAAGCAAGAAGTAGGTGGTATAGTAAGTTATCAGATGGACTTTAGACAACAGGCAAAGCCTGGACTCTATACCACCTAGTCCAGGCTTGATATCTCAAGTGAGTATAGGAGGCAAAGAGCTAAAAATTTCCACATAAGAAATAGGATAATACTCTTATTCTGGATCCTTTTCTTTTCTCCACAGTCTCTATAGAATGAGAAGTAGGGTCATTTCTTCAAGTACTAAGGCACTCTCCTTTAGACATGTAGAATATCAGCTACCAAGCTCTTGGGTGTATGTGTATGTGAACCAGGCATTTGAAAGATTGCTAGAGATGCAGATTCAAAATAATGTAGGCAATCCTTGCTTTGTACAGTAGTGTAGGACAGTAAAATAGCAGAGCAGGTTGAAACTGTGAAAAAATGATCTCAATAATCAATGTGAAAAGTTACAATTGTTTCATGCTCTTTACATTTTTGTCAAAATATTAATAACTCTCTGTTGGTTATAAATATGTAGGGAAATGAGACAAAAGTAAAACTGATGTTCATTTAGTACACTGTAATTTAGAATGTTAGAAATACTGAGAATTAAAGTGTCTTTTTAAATAAAATACTTAAGATTCATTTAAATAGTGCTTACCTTCTTCTTACCATATAACTTATAAGACAGAGGGAGCATCTTTTTTATGCCTTGGCAAATACTCTGTTGAACGGTGGTAGTGTCAGCATTCCCAGTCAGCAGTTTCTTCTGTTACTCCATTCGTATTTTATTCAGTTTTCACTTTCAGCATTATCACTTTTATTTTCTTTGCCGCACTTTCATCTTTGTTGGCTAATTCCCTGGGAGAAAAGGAGGCAACACAAATACACACTTTGCTGTCTATGTGTGAACTGACTAACAGATGCCCAATGTCTAATCACCAACAGCCTTTGAGAGAAGTGACAAAATTGGTCACTGATCATGATATGCGTTTGTTTGCTTTGTGGACTGAAGAGCTAGCAGGGCAGTTTGAACTTTATGCAGTTATAATTCATATACCATGTTGACTGAAATTTAAACTCTGCTCTTGGGGGACTAATGCTGTTTAGGTAAATTATAACTGAAATTCAGGCATATGAGGACTGTGCAGTGCAAGAACTGCCTAAATAAATGAGCTGTCACATCATATTGGTTGCATATGAGTTCTGTAGTAATTATAATTTTAATTTTGTTGAACACGATGGTTTTACAATAAAGTCACTCTTTTTAAGGCTTCTTAGAGGTGATTTACAGAATGTAAATGTTTGCTTTGGTATCTATATCAAGGTAAGCTAGATTATGCTGTGATAACAAATGACACCTAAATCTCAGTGCTCTTAGTACCTTCCATGGCCAATTGCCTGGGAGGAGAGGAGGAGGTTCTGTTTCACTTTGTCCTTACTCAGGAACCCAGGCTGAGGGAGACTTCATCTCTATGCTTCTGTAATTACCAGTTCAGGAATTGGAAACATGATGAATTGCATACTATCTCTTAAAGTTTTCACCCAGAAGTGATATATACCATTTCCAATCATGAATCACTGGCCAAAGTAAGGCACATGGTCATGTCCCAAAGTGGATAGAGAAGTGAAACTCTACCATGAGCCTAGAAGAAAGAAATGCTGAGCGAGTAGCATTAGTGACCACCACAGTTTCCAAAGACTTAACCTGGGGAGGGCTTGTCAGGGAGGAGCCACTGAGAACTGATATTGCAGACTTAGATGTGTCAGATTGTCACTTTCTGCTAGTGAAAGTATCAAGTTGAGGCAAAGTTGTGTGTACTTGCATTTCAGGACCCTGGTCACTGATTTTATGAAAATTAAGTTAGAGGTCAGGATGAAGCCAAGAAGTTGTAAGAGAGGAGAGATGGATCATAGGGACCAAGCAGAGCCCTGGAGAGCAGAACCCGTCCAGATGAGCGCTCTGAGACTATCTACCATTCTACTTGATTTCAGCTCTTTAATGGTTACTGTCGCTGAGCCACTGTCTGTTTTCACTTGAGTTGACTACATAGTTGGGAGTTCTGGAATATCTGACAGAAATGAATCTGAAATTGAACTTTCAAGGAAAGGTAGGCTCTTGCTATGGTCTGGCAGGAAGAAATGGCAAGGGCATTCTAGGAGTAAGTAGGTAAGGGACAAACAAGTGCAAAACCAGTGTAAGGTGTAATGGGATGTTATGAATGTGGTAGGAGTACTGAGCTTCTTAAAACAAGGGGACAGAGAAGAACCACAGAGAATTAATTGCATAGTGATCCTCATTTAGTTATTAGCATTCCATATTTAGTGTTGTCTTATGTCTTTAGCCACAAATACATTAAACTCAGCAAGTCCTCAACAGTGTATTCAGATGGGTACCCATAAAGTATCCTGTCTCATAGTTTTCTGTGTCACTGAAGCTAAACATTTCAATACATCCATATACCAGGGTAATTTAGAATCACTTCATAGCCATGCCCACACCTGAACTTCTCATTTTAATCTAAATATGATCTATTTTTTTGTCTAAATTTTTTCTAACAGTATGAGGTAAGAACGAAAATATTTAAGACACACCTAATCAAGCAGGAGCTATTTGAGCTTGCATTCATATATTTCTTGGCACATTACATGAAGTATTATATTTGGGAAAATACAATTAATATAAAATGGTCAGTTTTGGTATGGTATAGTCATATGCTGGGATAAGAACACTGTACCAAGTCATTTATAATCAAATGACCACATTATATTTAAATCTTCCAGACAGGTAAGGGATTTCAAATTAAATATCTATATTCTTAGACATAGTGCTTGACTAATTGACTGAATTTAGATTTTTTTTTTTTTTTTTTTGCCTAGATATTTGGATGTTGTATAGACTTATCCTTAGCACTGGACCCACTGGCGTTTGGGCAACTTCTTTAGTTCTTTCAACCTCCCTCTCAATTTTCTAAGAACAGCTATAGGGGTATTTGGGTTCCAGGAAATTGCCCTGTGTAGTGTTCTTTGCACAAGCATGCTGCATTGTTCTTTCAAGCCTGAATATTTCCCCGTTAACTTGGACATATTACACGTGATATCATGCAAGGGATGTGAGCCATGTCAGTACAGGAATTGTACTCCAGTGGTCATCAGAAGTTTTCATATTTATTCAGCATTATAATCTTTTCCATGTGACTATTACTGAATTTGGGAGACTGTCTTGCTAAATGATGTAGGTATCGTCTCAATTATCTAAGTTGTTTATAACACCAAAAATTGATTGTTAATATTAGGGCAATAAACTTTCTTCGGTGAGACCAACCAATGTATTAGAGATGATGAAGGAATGGAAAAATAACCCAGAAAGTGATGAGGAAAACACAACAGAAGAGAAGAATAATCTGTCCACTGAAGAAAAGTTGAAAAGTTACCAACCCTGGGGAAATGTCCGTGATGCCAATTACACTTCAGATGAAGAGGAGGAAAAACAGGTAGGAAGAATCATTGCTGCATTTCTCCCAAGTGTAAAATACCCTCACCGCACCTGGAACATTTTTTTGCAAATCTGTCTTTTTGTTGTTAGTTTGTAACAAAGGCCGAGCATTATATAGCAAGTAAAGTTCTTTCTGCCTTATAAGGCTAGCATGATTTAGCGATGTGGCCTACATGTATATTTTAAGGTTGGTGATTATGTAGGGCAGGTGTCTGCAAACTTTTTCTGTAAGGGAACAAACAGTAATATTTTAGGCTTTGTGGGCCATAGTAGTCTTTGTCACAACTACTCATCTCTGACGTTGTAGCATGAAAACAACCATAGACAACAAATGAATGAGTGTGGCCATGTTCCAACTCAACTATTTTTTCCCCCAAAACAGATGGCATGCCAAATTTGGCCCAAGAATCAAAATTAATAATTTTTGTACTCTACCAGACTATAGAATTTGGAATGGGTCTATGTATTACTTAGAAAATGATAATTATTCAGTTATTTTTGTCTGAATTTATGGTAGCAAAAACTTTTTATATAGGTTTATTATTTTACCTTGTTAGTTCTGAATGCAGTTTTATTCTTTTTAATGAAAAGAATTGAATAACATTTTGATTAGTTCTAGATTGTGATCTGTTAACTGGATATCCTGACAAAGTTACCCAAAGGTCCCCTTCCATGCTTCCTTGTTTGTTTCTGAATTTGCAGAAAATTTCTCTGTATGTGTTTGTTCTCCTTCCTGTCTTGAAATCTGATTAACGTATCTGAACTATTATTTAATAATTGAGCATCCTGCCAGCAGGGACTGTGTTCACCTCAGGGTAGCCAGACTTCTCGTGAGGAGTCACTTGTTTCTGATTCTAGAAATCAGAATTAGGCAGAGTGCAGAGAGGGACTGCCAGGGTAAATCCTGGATCAGACTCAGGGAGGTGCAGCATTGCTGGCCTACACCCCTCCATGCCAAGAATCCTCTCAGTAACTTACAGAAAGGGACGTGGTAACATGATCTATTCATTGATTTTGATTTAGTGGTTGAGAACTTCTTCATTACTTTATAGCAAATGTTAGATAATAAGCATAACATAATGATTTAGATATTTTGAGATTATAATATTTTTACCATAATGTAGACATAAGCTCATTGAATTCTTTTTCCTCTCTAGTGTGTTAACAACTCCTACGATGCTTAGCTCTTGAGTGTATTTTATATTCTCCTTAAAAATAATATCATAAAATTCCATGTTTGCATTTCTTATTGAACATAGTTTGAAGATTTTTATTGGCTGACTTGGCATTTTATACACATATACATACTTATGCACACACATACACATATACATGTATACACATATACTCACATGTTCTTACACATACATACATACATCTACATATACTCACATATGTACAATTATACACACGTTTTATGGCCTTGAGTTGTATTTGTCACTGCATCTAACATAAAATATGCTTGTGAACCAAATGTCTTCCATCCCCTTTTCCATTGCCGTGTCACACTTTTCCCCTCCCACTCCTCCAGCCACTGCTGCAAGTCACAAATTAATGAAACTTACGATGTGATTCTCAATTCTGGAAGGCTACTTGTTATAAATGTCATAACAGTTAATTCTTGCAAGGTGGGTAGGAGCTTGTCTTCCCTTGATGTCCTCTAAGGAACTTTCCCATGCTTAGGTTTGGGAATTTCTCAAAAGCCAGGGTAATCACACCTTTCGAAACAATGGCAGAGCTCTTGGAAAACTAGCAGAGAGGGTTAGTGAGGATGTGTTAAAAACAAAAACAAAAGCAAAAGCACTTGAACTCAGCACCTTCCTCCTTCCCTAAATAATGGTCCCTTAGTTCCAAATGCCTCGGACATTACGGGAAAGTGCAGTCTGCATCTCCTCATTGTTCATATTTGAACTAAGATATCACACTACACTTGTTTCAGATTTGTTTTCAAATAGTTGGCACTTGGCAATGTCCTTTTGTTCATTTCCACTTTTGGTTATGGCATTCTGAGGACAGTAATGTTCTCTCATGTATATCTTGTTTCTCACATGCCGAGGACATCTAGATAATGTTTTGTGCTGTTGGTAATCCTCTGAATTCTCTAAGACAAAGTCTTTATCAGCTTTACTGGATAGACTCGACTTTCACTCCCGCAATAGCATTTGCTCGTCTTCCGATGAGACACTTGGCAGACCACTGCTTTGCAGTAGTGTGCCTTTTAACATTAGGTCCTTAAGGATTCCTGATAAATGGTA
Source organism: Pongo abelii (assembly GCF_028885655.2). Taxonomy (NCBI): domain Eukaryota; kingdom Metazoa; phylum Chordata; class Mammalia; order Primates; family Hominidae; genus Pongo; species Pongo abelii. The sequence continues at coordinate 68,885,606 of NC_071994.2, forward strand.
TATGCTTTCATTATTCATAAGCTCAGAAAACAATTGGAGAGAAATGAATGTCCATAATTAAAGTGTACCTCCCCATAACCATGGAGGAAGGGACTGGAATCTCTAGATGCAATACAAGTATATTTGCATTATGGAATTCTTGCTTTGTAATGGAGAAACCTCCTAGTTATAAAATTGTTTATTTAACACAGTCTTGAATGAATTTGTTTAATGAAAATAGAAGATTTTCAGGCCAGGCACGGTGGTTCACACATGTAATCCCAGCACTTTGGGAGGCCCAGATGGGTGGATCACCTGAGGTCAGGAGTTCGAGACCAGCCTGGACAACATGGCGAAACCCTGTCTCTACTAAAAATACAAAAATTAGCTGGGCACGGTGGCACTCGCCTATAATCCCAACTACTTGGGAGGCTGAGGCAGGAGAATCGCTTGAACCCAGGAGGCGGAGGTTGCAGTTAGCCAAGATCACGCCACTGCACTCCAGCCTGGGCAACGAAATGAGACTCTGTCTCCAAAAAAAAAGAAAAAAAGAAAAAAGAAAAGAAAATAGATTTTTGTCGTTATTTTCTTTTGTGATAATTTTTCCTTGACTGAAAACCTAGTTGTTATAGTATTGTAGGAAATAGTACATGTAGAAGTTGCTTTATCTAGGCTAGAAAGTAGAAAGGCATGGTAGTTTAGAAACTTTGAAAAATTATTTTGATAAACGATATGTGTTCATAAAACATTTTTTCAAAGACAAGAAATGTTGACATTTAAATAACATTGAAATTTAATACTTTGATATGTTGATAATGTTTCTGTGAGGAAAAACTTAAATTTTCATGATATTTTAGTGAGTGGGATAAAAATTTTCTTTTCCTGAAAATTACATTTTTGCTTTCTGAGTCCATGAGAACTGACTATCATATGAAAATGTGATGGCACTTGCATAATTGTGGCACATTTTCTTATCCCAGTATTGAAGCATTGCAATATGGCATATGTACCCAAGCCCTTAAAATATCATAATAGTTAAAAGTATAACTTCGGATCTAGGCTGCCTGGATTCAGGTTCTGGCTTCACCACTTACAAGCTTTATGATGTTCGGCAAGTCTCTAGGCCTCCATTTTCTCATCTGTAAAATAGTAATAATAATCTCACCAACTAAGTGCTAGGTGAAATCATGCATGTAACACTCTTGTCACGTGGTAAGTACTTATTAATGTTAGCCATTAATGCTTTCATTATTATATTACTAAAAATGTATATAGAATATTACTAAAATTGCATATATTTTCCTGGCTGTATCAAGGCTCCTTTGGGTATAAGTGTGGGAATAAACTAGTAAACAAACCAAGAAATTTCATTTTCAAAAGTGATAATATGCTGCTTCTAACCTCGTTTGCCCTCTGAGTTTGGTGAGTTTCTTAGGGTACTGTGGAAGATTGGATTCTTGTTTCCAATTAATTATTCCTTTCCTGTAAATAATTTGTACATGCATATCCTTTGCCATGTGACTTTGCAGTTCTCCCTAGTAGAACTGTTGAAGGCTATTTTCTCACCCTACTAATGTTGGTCTTGGCTGTTATTCTGGCTGATGGAACGTTAAAAGGGTGTAATGTAAGCAGAGACCTTAAAAGTGTTTGCATGATTTAGCTTGCTCTCTTCTATTTCTGTCACCTGCCATGAGAAGAGCATGCCTGCAGAAAGCCACAGGTTCCAGAATTGTGGAGATTTGTGGAACAGATCTGAATTCAGTCTAATACTTGAAGTTTAGCCTAGCACAACCAAACTGATATTAATTGAGAAAAATAAATACTTGCTGTTACAAGATGCTGAGATTTTTGCAGTTGTTTGTTGTATAGTTATGCAGAAAAGAGTTTAATAGGTGGCCTAAACTGCTATGCTTCAAAAGACCTATTTATTTGCAAGGTTGACCCTTGGCTCATTTCTGGGAACTTAGCTAATTTTGTCTAAACTATTTGTGCAAACAATATGGTTTATGCTGAATACCTACTTTCCTTCTGGGAGTCTGGGATTTTGGTAGGTGCTAGGCAGAGGCTGCCTACATGACCATGGATGCTGAGTCTCCAATGGGCTTCCAATGTTGGCAACATTTCACACATGCTGTCACAACCAATTGCAGGGGGAATTAAGCACATCCTCTGCAACTCCCCTGGGAGAGGACACTTGGAAGCTTGCTCGTGGTTTCTCTTGGATTTAGCCTGAAGTGCCTTTTCCTTTTGCTGGTTGTGCTTTGCATCCTTGCACTGTAATAAGTCATAGCCATGAGTACGAATATAAATGTTAAGTCCTGTGAGTCCTCCCAGTGACTCATTGAACCTGGGGTTGATTGTGGGGACCTCTCAAACATAGTTGAATAACTACTGCAATAGCAGACTAATACAGGTACAAATAACTAATTTTGCTAACATGAATCTTGACCTGTTATTTGATCTAATGCTGCTTGCAATGTGAGTTGCTGGCCTGGATTCATAGGCTCCCATAAACAAGGCTTTTGTTCTAAAGGGATATTTTGTCCCTACTTCTACTCCCACACAAGGGCTTTTTTATTTTTTATTTTTTATTTTATTTATTTTTTTCTTTTTATTATTATTATTATTATTATTATTATACTTTAGGCTCTATGGTACATGTGCGCAACGTGCAGGTAAGTTACATATGTATACATGTGCCATGCTGGTGCGCTGCACCCACCAACTCGTCATCTAGCATTAGGTATATCTCCCAATGTTATCCCTCCCCCCTCCCAACCCCACAACAGTCCCCGAAGTGTGATGTTCCCCTTCCTGTGTCCATGTGTTCTCATTGTTCAATTCCCACCTATGAGTGAGAATATGCGGTGTTTGGTTTTTTGTTCTTGCGATAGTTTACTGAGAATGATGATTTCCAATTTCATCCATGTCCCTACAAAGGACATGAACTCATCATTTTTTATGGCTGCATAGTATTCCATGGTGTATATGTGCCACATTTTCTTAATCCAGTCTATCATTGTTGGACATTTGTGTTGGTTCCAAGTCTTTGCTATTGTGAATAATGCCGCAATAAACATACGTGTGCGTGTGTCTTTATAGCAGCATGATTTATAGTCCTTTGGGTATATACCCAGTAATGGGATGGCTGGGTCAAATGGTATTTCTAGTTCTAGATCCCTGAGGAATCGCCACACTGACTTCCACAATGGTTGAACTAGTTTACAGTCCCACCAACAGTGTAAAAGTGTTCCTATTTCTCCACATCCTCTCCAGCACCTGTTGTTTCCTGACTTTTTAATGATTGCCATTCTAAGTGGTGTGAGATGGTATCTTATTCTGGTTTTGATTTGCATTTCTCTGATGGCCAGTGATGGTGAGCATTTTTTCATGTGTTTTTTGGCTGCATAAATGTCTTCTTTTGAGAAGTGTCTGTTCATGTCCTTCGCCCACTTTTTGATGGGGTTGTTTGTTTTTTTCTTGTAAATTTGTTGGAGTTCATTGTAGATTCTGGATATTAGCCCTTTGTCAGATGAGTAGGTTGCAAAAATTTTCTCCCATTTTGTAGGTTGCCTGTTCACTCTGATGGTAGTTTCCTTTGCTGTGCAGAAGCTGTTTAGTTTAATTAGATCCCATTTGTCAATTTCGGCTTTTGTTGCCATTGCTTTTGGTGTTTTAGACATGAAGTCCTTGCCCATGCCTATGTCCTGAATGGTAATGCCTAGGTTTTCTTCTAGGGTTTTTATGGTTTTAGGTCTAACATTTAAGTCTTTAATCCATCTTGAATTGATTTTTGTATAAGGTGTAAGGAAGGGATCCAGTTTCAGCTTTCTACATATGGCTAGCCAGTTTTCCCAGCTCCATTTATTAAATAGGGAATCCTTTCCCCATTTCTTGTTTTTCTCAGGTTTGTCAAAGATCAGATACTTGTAGATATGTGGCATTATTTCTGACGGCTCTGTTCTGTTCCATTGATCTATATCTCTGTTTTGGTACCAGTACCATGCTGTTTTGGTTACTGTAGCCTTGTAGTATAGTTTGAAGTCAGGTAGTGTGATGCCTCCAGCTTTGTTCTTTTGGCTTAGGATTGACTTGGCGATGCGGGCTCTTTTTTGGTTCCATATGAACTTTAAAGTAGTTTTTTCCAATTCTGTGAAGAAAGTCATTGGTAACTTGATGGGGATGGCATTGAATCTATAAATTACCTTGGGAAGGATGGCCATTTTCATGATATTGATTCTTCCTACCCATGAGCATGGAATGTTCTTCCATTTGTTTGTATCCTCTTTTATTTCCTTGAGCAGTGGTTTGTAGTTCTCCTTGAAGAGGTCCTTCACATCCCTTGTAAGTTGGATTCCTAGGTATTTTATTCTCTTTGAAGCAATTGTGAATGGGAGTTCACTCATGATTTGGCTCTCTGTTTGTCTGTTATTGATGTATAAGAATGCTTGTGATTTTTGTACATTGATTTTGTATCCTGAGACTTTGCTGAAGTTGCTTATCAGCTTAAGGAGATTTTGGGCTGAGACAATGGGGTTTTCTAGATATACTATCATGTCATCTGCAAACAGGGACAATTTGACTTCCTCTTTTCCTAATTGAATACCCTTGATTTCCTTCTCTTGCCTAATTGCCCTGGCCAGAACTTCCAACACTATGTTGAATAGAAGTGGTGAGAGAGGGCATCCCTGTCTTGTGCCAGTTTCAAAGGGAATGCTTCCAGTTTTTGCCCATTCAGTATGATATTGGCTGTGGGTTTGTCATAAATAGCTCTTATTATTTTGAGATACGTCCCATCAATACCTAATTTATTGAGAGTTTTTAGCATGAAGGGTTGTTGAATTTTGTCAAAGGCCTTTTCTGCATCTATTGAGATAATCATGTGGTTTTTGTCTTTGGTTCTGTTTATATGCTGGATTACATTTATTGATTTGCATATATTGAACCAGCCTTGCATCCCAGGGATGAAGCCCACTTGATCATGGTGGATAAGCTTTTTGATGTGCTGCTGGATTCGGTTTGCCAGTATTTTATTGAGGATTTTTGCATCAATGTTCATCAAGGATATTGGTCTAAAATTCTCTTTTTTTGTTGTGTCTCTGCCAGGCTTTGGTATCAGGATGATGCTGGCTTCATAAAATGAGTTAGGGAGGATTCCCTCTTTTTCTGTTGATTGGAATAGTTTCAGAAGGAATGTTACCAGCTCCTCCTTGTACCTCTGGTAGAATTCGGCTGTGAACCCATCTGGTCCTGGACTTTTTTTGGTTGGTAAGCTATTGGTTATTGCCACAATTTCAGCTCCTGTTATTGGTCTATTCAGAGATTCAACTTCTTCCTGGTTTAGTCTTGGGAGGGTGTATGTGTTGAGGAATTTATCCATTTCTTCTAGATTTTCTAGTTTATTTGCATAGAGGTGTTTGTAATATTCTCTGATGGTAGTTTGTATTTCTGTGGGATTGGTGGTGATATCCCCTTTATCATTTTTTATTGCATCTATTTGATTCTTCTCTCTTTTTTTCTTTATTAATCTTGCTAGCAGTCTATCAATTTTGTTGATCCTTTTAAAAAACCAGCTCCTGGATTCATTGATTTTTTGAAGGGTTTTTTGTGTCTCTATTTCCTTCAGTTCTGCTCTGATTTCAGTTATTTCTTGCCTCCTGCTAGCTTTTGAATGTGTTTGCTCTTGCTTTTCTAGTTCTTTTAATTGTGATGTTAGGGTGTCAATTTTGGATCTTTCCTGCTTTCTCTTGTGGGCATTTAGTGCTATAAATTTCCCTCTACACACTGCTTTGAATGCTTCCCAGAGATTCTGGTATGTTGTGTCTTGGTTCTCGTTGGTTTCAAAGAACATCTTTATTTCTGCCTTCATTTCGTTATGTACCCAGTAGTCATTCAGGAGCAGGTTGTTCAGTTTCCACGTAGTTGAGTGGTTTTGAGGGAGATTCTTAATCCTGAGTTCTAGCTTGATTGCACTGTGATCTGAGAGATCGTTTGTTATAATTTCTGTTCTTTTACATTTATTGAGGAGAGCTTTACTTCCAAGTATGTGGTCAATTTTGGAATAGGTGTGGTGTGGTGCTGAAGAAAATGTATATTCTGTTGATTTGGGGTGGAGAGTTCTGTAGATGTCTATTAGGTCTGCTTGGTGCAGAGCTGAGTTCAATTCCTGGGTATCCTTGTTGACTTTCTGTCTCGTTGATCTGTCTAATGTTGACAGTGGGGTGTTAAAGTCTCCCATTATTAATGTGTGGGAGTCTAAGTCTCTTTGTAGGTCACTCAGGACTTGCTTTATGAATCTGGGTGCTCCTGTATTGGGTGCATATATATTTAGGATAGTTAGCTCTTCTTGTTGAATTAATCCCTTTACCATTATGTAATGGCCTTCTTTGTCTCTTTTGATCTTTGTTGGTTTAAAGTCTGTTTTATCAGAGACTAGGATTGCAACCCCTGCCTTTTTTTGTTTTCCATTTGCTTGGTAGATCTTCTTCCATCCTTTTATTCTGAGCCTGTGTGTGTCTCTGCACGTGAGATGGGTTTCCTGAATACAGCACACTGATGGGTCTTGAGTCTTTATCCAATTTGCCAGTCTGTGTCTTTTAATTGGAGCATTTAGTCCATTTACATTTAAAGTTAATATTGTTATGTGTGAATTTGATCCTGTCATTGTGATGTTAGCTGGTTATTTTGCTCGTTAGTTGATGCAGTCTCTTCCTAGTCTTGATGGTCTTTACATTTCGGTATGATTTTGCAGTGGCTGGTACCGGTTGTGCCTTTCCGTGTTTAGCGCTTCCTTCAGGAGCTCTTTTAGGGCAGGCCTGGTGGTGACAAAATCTCTCAGCATTTGCTTGTCTGTAAAGTATTTTATTTCTCCTTCACTTATGAAGCTTAGTTTGGCAGGATATGAAATTCTGGGTTGAAAATTCTTTTCTTTAAGAATGTTGAATATTGGCCCCCACTCTCTTCGGGCTTGTAGGGTTTCTGCCGAGAGATCCGCTGTTAGTCTGATGGGCTTCCCTTTGATGGTAACCCGACCTTTCTCTCTGGCTGCCCTTAACATTTTTTCCTTCATTTCAACTTTGGTGAATCTGACAATTATGTGTCTTGGAGTTGCTCTTCTCGAGGAGTATCTTTGTGGCGTTCTCTGTATTTCCTGAATCTGAATGTTGGCCTGCCTTGCTAGATTGGGGAAGTTCTCCTGGATAATATCCTGCAGAGTGTTTTCCAACTTGTTTCCGTTCTCCCCGTCACTTTCAGGTACACCAATCAGACGTAGATTTGGTCTTTTCACATAGTCCCACATCTCTTGGAGGCTTTGCTCGTTTCTTTTTATTCTTTTTTCTCTAAACTTCCCTTCTCGCTTCATTTCATTCATTTCATCTTCCAGGGCTGATACCCTTTCTTCCATTTGATCTCATCGGCTCCTGAGGCTTCTGCATTCTTCACGTAGTTCTCGAGCCTTGGTTTTCAGCTCCATCAGCTCCTTTAAGCACTTCTCTGTATTGGTTATTCTAGTTATACATTCTTCTAAATTTTTTTCAAAGTTTTCAACTTCTTTGCCTTTGGTTTGAATATCCTCCCGTAGCTCGGAGTAATTTGATCGTCTGAAGCCTTCTTCTCTCAGGTCGTCAAAGTCATTCTCCGTCCAGCTTTGTTCCGTTGCTGGTGAGGAACTGCGTTTCTTTGGAGGAGGAGAGGTACTCTGCTTTTTAGAGTTTCCAGTTTTTCTGCTCTGTTGTTTCCCCATCTTTGTGGTTTTATCTACTTTTGGTCTTTGATGATGGTGATGTACAGATGGGTTTTTGGTGTGGTTGTCCTTTCTGTTAGTTTTCCTTCTAACAGACAGGACCCTCAGCTGCAGGTCTGTTGGAGTACCTGGCCGGCCGTGTGAGGTGTCAGTCTGCCCCTGCTGGGGGGTGCCTCCCAGTTAGGCTGCTCGGGGGTCAGGGGTCAGGGACCCACTTGAGGAGGCAGTCAGCCCGTTCTCAGATCTCCAGCTGCATGCTGGGAGAACCACTGCTCTCCTCAAAGCTGTCAGACAGGGACATTTAAGTCTGCAGAGGTTACTGCTGTCTTTTTGTTTGTCTGTGCCCTGCCCCCAGAGGTGGAGCCTACAGAGGCAGGTAGGCCTCCTTGAGCTGTGGTGGGCTCCACCCAGTTCAAGCTTCCAGGCTGCTTTGTTTACCTAAGCGAGCCTGGGCAATGGCGGGTGCCCCTCCCCCAGCCTCGCTGCCGACTTGCTGTTTGATCTCAGACTGCTGTGCTAGCAATCAGCGAGACTCCGTGGGCGTAGGACCCTCTGAGCCAGGTGTGGGCTATACTCTCCTGGGGGCACCGTTTCCTAAGCCCGTCGGAAAAGCACAGTATTCGGGTGGGAGTGGCCCGATTTTCCAGGTGCCGTCTGTCACCCCTGGAAAGGGAACTCCCTGACCCCTTGCGCTTCCCGAGTGAGGCAATGCCTCGCCCCTGCTTCGGCTGGCGCACGGTGCGCTCACCCACTGACCTGCGCCCACTGTCTGGCACTCCCTAGTGAGATGAACACGGTACCTCAGATGGAAATGCAGAAATCACCTGTCTTCTGCGTCGCTCGCGCTGGGAGCTGTAGACTGGAGCTGTTCCTATTCGGCCATCTTGGCTCCTCCCCCGCAAGGGCTTTTTGTATAAGGCTTAGGTTTTACCACAGGCTTAACCAGATTCCCATTGTTGCAAAGATGTATTAGTGAATCCTTTAAATGACTTCCCTCTCTTCCCAAGCCTGGGTTTTGCTCAGCTCCCCTTAGGGCCTATAACTGTCTGGCCGTGCTATGCATATCCTTTCTCTATAGAGAACCAACCCATTGTGTTGGGTTATAACATGTATTGCTTCAATTCCAAATGTGTTAATTTGGGTCCATTTATCTCTTACCTACCTTTATGCTATAAGTGTTACATGTATTACATCTACATAATTATAAACCCCACAAAATAATGATATAATTTTTGCTTTAAATTGTCATGTATGTTTTCAAGAAATTAAGAGGAAAAATTTCTTATATTTATCCAGATAGTTATCATTTCTGATACTCTCCTTTTTTCTTAACTTTTGATCATTTTTTCTGATGAAGTATCTGTGGAAATTTGAAATGTTCTTCACTTATATGTATTGTGTCACTTTTCTCTGGATGCTTTCAAGGTCATCTCTTTATCTTTGATTTTCAGCAGTTTAACAATGCTATTGCTAAGCGTGTTCTTCTTCACTTTTATCCTGCTTGGGGTTTGCTGATCTCTGTGAATCTGTAAATTTGTACCGTTAGCCACGTTTTGGAAGTTTTGTCATTACCTTTTCTTTTTTTTTTCTGAGACTCCAATTACTCATATATTAGACAGTGTGATATCGTTCTATAGGTTCCTGAGGCACTATCCATTTTTTAATCTTTTTTTTCTATTCTTTACATTGGATACTTTCTATTGATCTATCTTCAGGCTTACTGGCTCTTAATGACTTAATGCCAGTACATTGAGAAATTTAGATGAAATGGTCAAATTTCTTTTAAAAGTACAAAAACAGTTACACAAAAATAGAAAATCTGAATCGTTCTGTATTTATTTTTAAAATCATATCTGTAGTAAAGAACTTCACTAAAAAGGAAACTTTATTCCCAAATGATTTCACTGTCTAATTCTTCTAAATCTTTAAAGAAGAAATAAGAGAAAACTTACACACCAACTCCTGAGAATATTTCCCAACTCATTTATAAGGCATGTTTGCCTTATAAATAACAACAATACCTAAACATGACAAGGATGTTACAAGAAAATTATTAGCCAATATCTCTCACAAATTATAGACATAAAAATTTCAAATGATATTAGCAAACTGAATCCAGAAATATATAAAAGAATAGCATATCATAATTAAGTGTTTGCAGTATATTCCAGGAATGCAGGTTTGGATTAACATCCAAAAATCAACCAACATAATTCACTATGTATAGATAAAGGAGAAAGCTATATAATTATCTCAATGATTTTGGGAAAAGCATTTGATAAAATTCAACACTCAAACATGAGAAAATCCTCAGCAGACTAGGAATAAAAGGGAACTTCTTTTACATAATAAGAGATTTTACAAAAAAAAATCCAAAACTACAATTAGTATCATTCTTAATGGCAAAATATTGAGTGTTTTCATGCTAAAGATAGGAGAAAGGCAAGGATGTTCTCTCTCACTAATTCTCTTTAACATTGTACAAAATGTTCTAGCTGATGCAACAAGGCAATTAAAAGAAATAAAATTATATATATTGTAAAGGAAGAATAAAACTGTCTTTACTTGCAGATGACATGTTTGTATACATAGAAAATCCCAAGGAATCTACAAAAAGTGAATTAAAGAGGTTGCTGGATGCAAGATCTATATATAAAAATTGTATTGTTATATATTAGCAATGAACAATTGGGAAATAAAATTTTAAAATACTAATTGCCGCAAAACATAAAACGCTTAGTGAAAAATCTAACAAAATATATGCAAAATATTTATACCAAAACCATGAAATGTTGTTAAGCAGAATTGAAACAGACTGAAATAGATGGAGAGATATACCATGTTTATGGTTTAGAATATTTGGTACTATTAAGATGTCAGTTCTCCCCAAATTAACTTACACGTTTAAACCAATCCCAGTTGAAATCTAGAACACTTGCTTTTTTGTTATAAATTCACAAGATGATTCTAAAATTTATTTGGAGATACATAAAACCTGGAACAGACAAAATAACCTAAAAAGAACAAAGTTGCAAGACTTATATGACTTGATTTCAACATTTACTACATAGATACAGTAATTAATACAGTGTGGTATTGATGTAAGGATAAACAAATAGATCAGTAGAGGGGAGGAGCCAAGATGGCTGAATAGGAACAGCTCCGGTCTACAGCTCCCAGCGCGAGCGACGCAGAAGACGGATGATTTCTGCATTTCCATCTGAGGTACCGTGTTCATCTCACTAGGGAGTGCCACACAGTGGGCGCAGGTCAGTGGGTGAGCGCACTGTGCGCCAGCCGAAGCAGGGGCGAGGCATTGCCTCACTCAGGAAGCGCAAGGGGTCAGGGAGTTCCCCTTCCAGGGGTGACAGACGGCACCTGGAAAATCGGGCCACTCCCACCCGAATACTGTGCTTTTCCGACGGGCTTAGGAAACGGTGCCCCAGGAGAGTATAGCCCGCACCTGGCTCAGAGGGTCCTACGCCCACGGAGTCTCGCTGATTGCTAGCACAGCAGTCTGAGATCAAACAGCAAGTCGGCAGCGAGGCTGGGGGAGGGGCGCCCGCCATTGCCCAGGCTCGCTTAGGTAAACAAAGCAGCCTGGAAGCTTGAACTGGGTGGAGCCCACCACAGCTCAAGGAGGCCTGCCTGCCTCTGTAGGCTCCACCTCTGGGGGCAGGGCACAGACAAACAAAAAGACAGCAGTAACCTCTGCAGACTTAAATGTCCCTGTCTGACAGCTGTGAGGAGAGCAGTGGTTCTCCCAGCACGCAGCTGGAGATCTGAGAACGGGCAGACTGCCTCCTCAAGTGGGTCCCTGACCCCTGACCCCCGAGCAGCCTAACTGGGAGGCACCCCCCAGCAGGGGCAGACTGACACCTCACACGGCCGGCCAGGTACTCCAACAGACCTGCAGCTGAGGGTTCTGTCTGTTAGAAGGAAAACTAACAGAAAGGACAACCACACCAAAAACCCATCTGTACATCACCATCATCAAAGACCAAAAGTAGATAAAACCACAAAGATGGGGAAACAACAGAGCAGAAAAACTGGAAACTCTAAAAAGCAGAGTACCTCTCCTCCTCCAAAGGAACGCAGTTCCTCACCAGCAACGGAACAAAGCTGGACGGAGAATGACTTTGACGACCTGAGAGAAGAAGGCTTCAGACGATCAAATTACTCCGAGCTACGGGAGGATATTCAAACCAAAGGCAAAGAAGTTGAAAACTTTGAAAAAAATTTAGAAGAATGTATAACTAGAATAACCAATACAGAGAAGTGCTTAAAGGAGCTGATGGAGCTGAAAACCAAGGCTCGAGAACTACGTGAAGAATGCAGAAGCCTCAGGAGCCGATGAGATCAAATGGAAGAAAGGGTATCAGCCCTGGAAGATGAAATGAATGAAATGAAGCGAGAAGGGAAGTTTAGAGAAAAAAGAATAAAAAGAAATGAACAAAGCCTCCAAGAGATGTGGGACTATGTGAAAAGACCAAATCTACGTCTGATTGGTGTACCTGAAAGTGACGGGGAGAACGGAAACAAGTTGGAAAACACTCTGCAGGATATTATCCAGGAGAACTTCCCCAATCTAGCAAGGCAGGCCAACATTCAGATTCAGGAAATACAGAGAACGCCACAAAGATACTCCTTGAGAAGAGCAACTCCAAGACACATAATTGTCAGATTCACCAAAGTTGAAATGAAGGAAAAAATGTTAAGGGCAGCCAGAGAGAAAGGTCGGGTTACCATCAAAGGGAAGCCCATCAGACTAACAGCGGATCTCTCGGCAGAAACCCTACAAGCCAGAAGAGAGTGGGGGCCAATATTCAACATTCTTAAAGAAAAGAATTTTCAACCCAGAATTTCATATCCTGCCAAACTAAGCTTCATAAGTGAAGGAGAAATAAAATACTTTACAGACAAGCAAATGCTGAGAGATTTTGTCACCACCAGGCCTGCCCTAAAAGAGCTCCTGAAGGAAGCGCTAAACACGGAAAGGCACAACCGGTACCAGCCACTGCAAAATCATACCGAAATGTAAAGACCATCGAGACTAGGAAGAGACTGCATCAACTAACGAGCAAAATATCCAGCTAACATCACAATGACAGGATCAAATTCACACATAACAATATTAACTTTAAATGTGAATGGACTAAATGCTCCAATTAAAAGACACAGACTGGCAAATTGGATAAAGACTCAAGACCCATCAGTGTGCTGTATTCAGGAAACCCATCTCACGTGCAGAGACACACATAGGCTCAAAATAAAAGGATGGAGGAAGATCTACCAAGCAAATGGAAAACAAAAAAAGGCAGGGGTTGCAATCCTAGTCTCTGATAAAACAGACTTTAAACCAACAAAGATCAAAAGAGACAAAGAAGGCCATTACATAATGGTAAAGGGATTAATTCAACAAGAAGAGCTAACTATCCTAAATATATATGCACCCAATACAGGAGCACCCAGATTCATAAAGCAAGTCCTGAGTGACCTACAAAGAGACTTAGACTCCCACACATTAATAATGGGAGACTTTAACACCCCACTGTCAACATTAGACAGATCAACGAGACAGAAAGTCAACAAGGATACCCAGGAATTGAACTCAGCTCTGCACCAAGCGGACCTAATAGACATCTACAGAACTCTCCACCCCAAATCAACAGAATATACATTTTTTTCAGCACCACACCACACCTATTCCAAAATTGACCATATACTTGGAAGTAAAGCTCTCCTCAATAAATGTAAAAGAACAGAAATTATAACAAACTGTCTCTCAGATCACAGTGCAATCAAGCTAGAACTCAGGATTAAGAATCTCACTCAAAACTGCTCAACTACATGGAAACTGAGCAACCTGCTCCTGAATGACTACTGGGTACATAACGAAATGAAGGCAGAAATAAAGATGTTCTTTGAAACCAACGAGAACCAAGACACAACATACCAGAATCTCTGGGACACATTCAAAGCAGTGTGTAGAGGGAAATTTATAGCACTAAATGCCCACAAGAGAAAGCAGGAAAGATCCAAAATTGACACCCTAACATCACAATTAAAAGAACTAGAAAAGCAAGAGCAAACACATTCAAAAGCTAGCAGAAGGCAAGAAATAACTAAAATCAGAGCAGAACTGAAGGAAATAAAGACACAAAAAACCCTTCAAAAAATCAATGAATCCAGGAGCTGGTTTTTTGAAAGGATCAACAAAATTGATAGACCGCTAGCAAGATTAATAAAGAAAAAAAGAGAGAAGAATCAAATAGATGCAATAAAAAATGATAAAGGGGATATCACCACCGATCCCACAGAAATACAAACTACCATCAGAGAATATTACAAACACCTCTATGCAAATAAACTAGAAAATCTAGAAGAAATGGATAACTTCCTCAACACATACACCCTCCCAAGACTAAACCAGGAAGAAGTTGAATCTCTGAATAGACCAATAACAGGAGCTGAAATTGTGGCAATAATCAATAGCTTACCAACCAAAAAAAGTCCAGGACCAGACGGGTTCACAGCCGAATTCTACCAGAGGTACAAGGATGAGCTGGTACCATTCCTTCTGAAACTATTCCAATCAATAGAAAAAGAGGGAATCCTCCCTAACTCATTCTATGAGGCCAGCATCATCCTGATTCCAAAGCCTGGCAGAGACACAACAAAAAAAGAGAATTTTAGACCAATATCCTTGATGAACATTGATGCAAAAATCCTCAATAAAATACTGGCAAACAGAATCCAGCAGCAAATCAAAAAGCTTATCCACCATGATCAAGTGGGCTTCATCCCTGGGATGCAAGGCTGGTTCAATATACGCAAATCAATAAATGTAATCCAGCATATAAACAGAACCAAAGACAAAAACCACATGATTATCTCAATAGATGCAGAAAAGGCCTTTGACAAAATTCAACAACGCTTCATGCTAAAAACACTCAATAAATTAGGAATTGATGGGACGTATCTCAAAATAATAAGAGCTATTTATGACAAACCCACAGCCAATATCATACTGAATGGGCAAAAACTGGAAGCATTCCCTTTGAAAACTGGCACAAGACAGGGATACCCTCTCTCACCACTTCTATTCAACATAGTGTTGGAAGTTCTGGCCAGGGCAATTAGGCAGGAGAAGGAAATCAAGGGTATTCAATTAGGAAAAGAGGAAGTCAAATTGTCCCTGTTTGCAGATGACATGATAGTATATCTAGAAAACCCCATTGTCTCAGCCCAAAATCTCCTTAAGCTGATAAGCAACTTCAGCAAAGTGTCAGGATACAAAATCAATGTGCAAAAATCACAAGCATTCTTATACGTCAATAACAGACAAACAGAGAGCCAAATCATGAGTGAACTCCCATTCACAATTGCTTCAAAGAGAATAAAATACCTAGGAATCCAACTTACAAGGGATGTGAAAGACCTCTTCAAGGAGAGCTACAAACCACTGCTCAAGGAAATAAAAGAGGATACAAACAAATGGAAGAACATTCCATGCTCATGGGTAGGAAGAATCAATATCATGAAAATGGCCATCCTTCCCAAGGTAATTTACAGATTCAATGCCATCCCCATCAAGCTACCAATGACTTTCTTCACAGAATTGGAAAAAACTACTTTAAAGTTCATATGGAACCAAAAAAGAGCCCGCATCGCCAAGTCAATCCTAAGCCAAAAGAACAAAGCTGGAGGCATCACACTACCTGACTTCAAACTATACTACAAGGCTACAGTAACCAAAACAGCATGGTACTGGTACCAAAACAGAGATATAGATCAATGGAACAGAACAGAGCCCTCAGAAATAATGCCACATATCTACAAGTATCTGATCTTTGACAAACCTGAGAAAAACAAGAAATGGGGAAAGGATTCCCTATTTAATAAATGGAGCTGGGAAAACTGGCTAGCCATATGTAGAAAGCTGAAACTGGATCCCTTCCTTACACCTTATACAAAAATCAATTCAAGATGGATTAAAGACTTAAATGTTAGACCTGAAACCATAAAAACCCTAGAAGAAAACCTAGGCATTACCATTCAGGACATAGGCATGGGCAAGGACTTCATGTCTAAAACACCAAAAGCAATGGCAACAAAAGCCAAAATTGTCAAATGGGATCTAATTAAACTCAAGAGCTTCTGCACAGCAAAAGAAACTACCATCAGAGTGAACAGGCAACCTACAAAATGGGAGAAAATTTTCACAACCTACTCATCTGACAAAGGGCTAATATCCAGAATCTGCAATGAACTCCAACAAATTTACAAGAAAAAAGCAAACAACCCCATCAAAAAGTGGGCGAAGGACATGAACAGACACTTCTCAAAAGAAGACATTTATGCAGCCAAAAAACACATGAAAAAATGCTCACCATCACTGGCCATCAGAGAAATGCAAATCAAAACCACAATGAGATACCATCTCACACCAGTTAGAATGGCAATCATTAAAAAGTCAGGAAACAACAGGTCCTGGAGAGGATGTGGAGAAATAGGAACACTTTTACACTGTTGGTGGGATTGTAAACTAGTTCAACCCTTGTGGAAGTCAGTGTGGCGATTCCTCAGGGATCTAGAACTAGAAATTCCATTCGACCCAGCCATCCCATTACTGGGTATATACCCAAAGGACTATAAATCATGCTGCTATAAAGACATATGCACACGTATGTTTATTGTGGCACTATTCACAATAGCAAAGACTTGGAACCAACCCAAATGTCCAACAATGATAGACTGGATTAAGAAAATGTGGCACATATACACCATGGAATACTATGCAGCCATAAAAAATGATGAGTTCATGTCCTTTGTAGGGACATGGATGAAATTGGAAATCATCATTCTCAGTAAACTATCGCAAGAACAAAAAACCAAACACCGCATATTCTCACTCATAGGTGGGAATTGAACAATGAGAACACATGGACACAGGAAGGGGAACATCACACTTCGGGGACTGTTGTGGGGTGGGGGGAGGGGGGAGGGAGAGCATTGGGAGATATACCTAATGCTAGATGACGAGTTGGTGGGTGCAGCGCACTAGCATGGCACATGTATACATATGTAACTTACCTGCACATTGCGCACATGTACCATAAAACCTAAAGTATAATAATAATAATAATAATCATAATCATAATAAAAAATTAAGATAAAAAAAAAAACTTCATTAGTCCCTTATCTGTAGGATAAATTCCAAACTTTTTAGTACAGTATGTAAGGTATCCCCTGTCCTAGCCTCTGCCCATCTGTGGATATTCATTAAAAATAAAAAAAATAAAAAAAAAAAACCAAATAGATCAGTAGAACAAAATTGGGAGTCTAGAAATAGACCCATGTTTATACAGTCAGTTGATTTTTGACAGAGATTTCAAAGCAATTCGAAGGGGTAAATGATAGTCTTTTTAATAAATAATGCTAGAACAATTGTAGATATATATGAGGGAAAATGAAATTTGACCCCCTAGCTAAAACTGTACACAAAAATTAGTTTGAGAAGGGTAGAACTAAATCTAAAAGCAAAACTATAAAGCTCCTAGGATAAAACATAAGAGACTATCTTCCATCCAGCAGATAGTCAAAGATTCTTAGAAGATAGACACAGAAAGCACTTTTAAAAACTGGTAAAATGGTTCCTAAAAATAAAACACATTTGCTCATCAAAAGTATGTTAAAGAATAAGCAAGCCACAGACAGGGAGAAAATATTTGCAATAAATATATATGACAGAAGACTTGCATACAGAATATATAAACAACTCTTACAGTGCAATAAGGCAATCCATGTTTTAAAATAGTCAGTAGACTTGAACAGACACTTCACATAGGAAGATATACAAGTAGTCAATAAGCATATGAAAAGATGCTAAACATCATTAGTCATCAGGAAAATGGAAATTAAGTCCACCACAGGATATCACTACATACTTTCTAGAATGGCCAAAATTAAAAACTAACAAGTCCAGATGTTGGCAAGGATATGAAACAACTGGAATTTTCCCACCTTGCTGGTGGGAATGCAAAATGGTACTATTCTTTCAGAATATAGTTTGGCATTTACTTTTTTTGTATGTGTGTGATGGAGTCTTGTTCTGTCACCCAGGCTGGAGTGCAGTGGTGCAATCTCAGCTCACTGCAACCTCCGCCTCCTGGGTTCAAGCAATTCTCCTGCCTCAGCCTCCTGGGTAGCTGGGACTACAGGCGTGCCACCACACCCAGCTAATTTTTTGTATTTTTAATAGAGATGGGGTTTCACCGTGTTAGTCAGGATGGTCTCTATCTCCTGACCTCACGATCCGCCCACCTTGGCCTCCCAAAGTGCTGGGATTATAGGCGTGAGCCACCGCGCCTGGCTGGCATTTACTTGTAAGGTTAAGCATTCATTTACCATTTATCCAGCAATCCCAAGTTCACAAAAAGATTTGTAGTATATGTTTGTAGCAGCTTTATGTATAAGCAGCCCCAAACTGGAAACAACCCAAATATTCATTAACAGAAGAATGAGTAAACAAATTGTATTATATCCTTACAAGGGAGCATTACTTGGCAAGGAAAAAGAAATGAGTTACTATTACATAGATGAATCTCAAAAACCTATGTTTCAATAGCATGGGAATCTATGAATATCTGAATAAAAATTCAATTAAAAATGTTAAGCAGGATAACTCAGATACAAAAGAGTACATAATGCATTCTTTTTCAAGTATATGAAGTTTAAAAAAGGCAAAGCTAATTTATGTTGAAAAAATCAGAATAGTTGTGGCCCCCAGGAGAAGAGGGTTGACTGGGTTGTGGCAAGAGAGAACTTTCTTGGTAATTGTTCTATTTCTTGATTGTGGTGTTGGTTATACAGGCCTATGTGTTTGTCAAAACTCATCAAACTGTACACTTCAGATATGTGTATTCTGTATATAGATTATACCTCAGTTACAAAGAAAAGAAAGATATTTATATTTTTCCCTAATTTGCAAGTTAGATTTCATTTCTGTTGACTCCACACAAGACCCAGATCTTTATGCAAGTAACCTTAGAAGTCTATATATTTGGAAGTCAATTTTTCTTCTTCCCTTAGCTTTTCTTTCCCTTCCTTCTTCTGATAACCATAGGGATGTGAGAGAAGGTGGGTAGCCATTACACACAAAACTATAGCAGAAAACTTATATCAGAATTTTGTCATTTGGACCTTGTGCAGGCCTATAATTTGAATGTGTGACTCTAGAAATTGTTGCTATGGTGATAAACCACTTTACTTAAATAGCATGTATTTTACTCAAAATTCAGAGAAATGCTAACAGTTTCTAGTAATCATGCACTGGTATTAACTGGCAGGGATATGCCTAGAGCTTACAGGTTTTGCATCCATTATCACCAGACAAGTTCATCAGGTTAAAGCTATGCCAGTGAATAATGAAATATGTATAGTTAGTCCAATTTTCCTGTTACATATCTCCCCTTGCACACATGGAGCCCCTTTTTCAAGATTAATAATATGAGCTAGAGAAATTAGGCCAAGGGTACTGAATTACAAAAAGGTGAAACTGGAGGAAAGCTTGTAAGGTCATCTTTTCCATCATTCTGCCACCAATAGAACTGACTATTCTTCAACTGTCCCAAATGGTAAGAATTTGCCAGAGATGAAGAACAATTGAAATGCTGCTTGAGGCAGCCCTTGATGTAACCATCCTGACTGACTGCAGCACTCAGAGATGCTGTCCACCTCCACAGTGCTGAAATATGCCTCCTTCTTCATTTTATAGACTTTGATTATATATAGCTTCTTATTCTTTATCTTTTAGATTGAAGAGCTCTCTTAAAAAGAAACCTTCATCCCTTAATCATATTAGTAGCCTGTCTGTAAACATTCTCTGGTCCCTTTATATCTGTTCAAGCTGGTTGCAGTGTTTCAGGTACAAATTGATCATGATTTTATATAAGGATAGAAATTTTTTTCTTTGATTTCTAAAATGCTTTCTGATGATAGCTAGGTTTTTCTGACCAGTGTGCAATGGTACATTAGACTAGTATCTTCAAAGAACAGCCTACAGTGATTTTTAGGTCTTGGATTGGTAAATATATGCCCAACAGTCTCATAATGATCATTTAGAATCTTTCCCCTTAGAACTAAGTATTGAAATTCCTCTGTTATCTTTCTCCCACTTTGTACAATCTTATGGGAGCTCATCACCTTCTATTTGCTTTTCCTGACCTGGAAGATCTTTTAGCCTTGGCAATTTCATTTTTCATTTCTCTGTTCTATTACTTACAAAACTATAAAATTGCATCAGTGACAGCAAAGATCCCTGAGGAATCCCACCAGCTATGAGAGACGAAAAGGAGAAACGCAAAACTTAGATAATCTATAACCTAACAAAATAAATCCCTGAAAAATTAAGATTTGTTCATGTTTCTAGATAAAGCTTGGAAGCTGGAATTTGCCTTGCCCACTCCAGGAACTAAGAGGCTTGGCTCTTTGTGAAGAAAACTATGGCCTGGCCTGGAGGGCAGCAAGGTGGCCATTCTGCATTCGTGTCCTGTTAGCATCAGAGGAATGGTTTCAATGAAGGATATTTGAGGGGAGTCTCAGATTCTTCTTTTTTATTATTATACTTTAAGTTTTAGGGTACATGTGCACAACATGCAGGTTTGTTACATATGTATACATGTGCCATGTTGGTGTGCTGCACCCATTAACTCGTCATTTAGCATTAGGTATATCTCCTAATGCTAGCCCTCCTCGCACCCCCTACCCCACAACAGGCCCTGGTGTGTGATGTTCCCCTTTCTGTGTCCATGTGTTCTCATTGCTCAATTCCCACCTATGAGTGAGAACATGTGGTGTTTGGTTTTTTGTCCTTGCAGTAGTTTGCTGAGAATGATGGTTTCCAGCTTCATCCATGTCCCTACAAAGGACATGAACTCATCATTTTTTATGGCTGCATAGTATTCCATGGTGTATATGTGCCACATTTTCTTAATCCAGTCTATCATTGTTGGACATTTGGGTTGGTTCCAAGTCTTTGCTATTGTGAATAGTGCCACAATAAACATACGTGTGCATATGTCTTTATAGCAGCATGATTTATAGTCCTTTGGGTATATACCCAGTAATGAGATTGCTGGGTCAAATGGTATTTCTAGTTCTAGATCCCTGAGGAATCACCACACCGACTTCCACAATGGTTGAACTAGTTTACAGTCCCACCAACAGTGTAAAAGTGTTCCTATTTCTCCACAACCTCTCCAGGACCTGTTGTTTCCTGACTTTTTAATGATTGCCATTCTAACTGGTGTGAGATGGTATCTCATTGTGGTTTTGATTTGCATTTCTCTGATGGCCAGTGATGATGAGCATTTTTTCATGTGTCTTTTGGCTGCATAAATGTCTTCTTTTGAGAAGTGTCTGTTCATATGCTTCGCCCACTTTTTGATGGAGTTGTTTGGTTTTTTTTCTTGTAAATTTGTGTGAGTTCATTGTAGATTCTGGATATTGGCCCTTTGTCAGATAAGTAGATTGCAACAATTTTCTCCCATTCTGTAGGTTGCCTGTTCACTCTGATGGTAGTTTCTTTTGCTGTGCAGAAGCTCTTTAGTTTAATTAGATCCCATTTGTCAATTTTGGCTTTTGTTGCCATTGCTTTTGGTGTTTTAGATATGAAGTCCTTGCCCATGCCTATGTCCTGAATGGTATTGCCTAGGGTTTCTTCTAGGGTTTTTATGGTTTTAGGTCTAACATTTAAGTCTTTAATCCATCTTGAATTAATTTTTGTATAAGGTATAAGGAAGGGATTCAGTTTCGGCTTTCTACACATGGCTAACCAGTTTTCCCAGCACCATTTATTAAATAGGGAATCCTTTCCCCATTTCTTGTTTTTGTCAGATTTGTCAAAGATCAGATGGTTGTAGATATGCAGCATTATTTCTGAGGGCTCTGTTCTGTTCCATTGGTCTATATCTCTGTTTTGGTACCAGTACCATGCTGTTTTGGTTACTGTAGCCTTATAGTATAGTTTGAAGTCAGGTAGCATGATGCCTCCAGCTTTGTTCTTTTGGCTTAGGATTGACTTGGCGATGCGGGCTCTTTTTTGGTTCCATATGAACTTTAAAGTAGTTTTTTCCAATTCTGTGAAGAAAGTCATTGGTAGCTTGATGGGGATGGCATTGAATCTGTAAATTACCTTGGGTAGTATGGCCATTTTCACAATATTGATTCTTCCTACCCATGAGCATGGAATGTTCTTCCATTTGTTTGTATCCTCTTTTTTTTCATTGAGCAGTGGTTTGTAGTTCTCTTTGAAGAGTTCCTTCACATCCCTTGTAAGTTGGATTCCTAGGTATTTTATTCTCTTTGAAGCAATTGTGAATGGGAGTTCACTCATGATTTGGCTCTCTGTCTGTTATTGGTGTATAAGAATGCTTGTGATTTTTGCACATTGATTTTGTATCCTAAGACTTTGCTGAAGTTGCTTATCGGCTTAAGGAGATTTTGGGCTGAGATGATGGGGTTTTCTAGATATACAATCATGTCATCTGCAAACAGGGACAATTTGACTTCCTCTTTTCCTAATTGAATACCCTTGATTTCCTTCTCCTGCCTGATTGCCCTGGCCAGAACTTCCAACACTATGTTGAATAGGAGTGGTGAGAGAGGGCATCCCTGTCTTGTGCCCGTTTTCAAAGGGAATGCTTCCAGCTTTTGCCCGTTCAGTATGATATTGGCTGTGGGTTTGTCATAAATAGCTCTTATTATTTTGAGATACGTCCTATCAATACCTAATTTATTGAGAGTTTTTAGCATGAAGTGTTGTTGAATTTTGTCAGAGGCCTTTTCTGCATCTATTGAGATAATCATATGGTTTTTGTCATTGGTTCTGTTTATATGCTGGATTACGTTTATTGATTTGCCTATGTTGAACCAGCCTTGCATCCCAGGGATGAAGCCCACTTGATCATGGTGGATAAGCTTTTTGATGTGCTGCTGGATTCGGTTTGCCAAACACTTTTGAATGTGTTTGCTCTTGCTTCTCTAGTTCTTTTAATTGTGATGTTAGGGTGTCAATTTTGGGTCTTTCCTGCTTTCTCTTGTGGACATTTAGTGCTATAAATTTCCCTCTACACACTGCGTTGAATGCGTCCCAGAGATTCTGCTATGTTGTGTCTTGGTTCTCATTGGTTTCAAAGAACATCTTTATTTCTGCCTTCATTTTGTTATGTACCCAGTAGTCATTCAGGAGCAGGTTGTTCAGTTTCCATGTAGTTGAACGGTTTTGAGTGAGTTTGTTAATCCTGAATTCTAGTTTGATTGCTCTGTGGTCTGAGAGACAGTTTGTTATAATTTCTGTTCTTTTACATTTGCTGAGGAGTGCTTTACTTCCAACTATAGGGTGAATTTTGGAATAGGTGTGGTGTGGTGCTGAAAAGAATGTATATTCTGTTGATTTGGGGTGGAGAGTTCTGTAGATGTCTATTAGGTCCGCTTGGTGCAGAGCTGAGTTCAATTCTTGGATATCCTTGTTAACTTTCTGTCTCATGGATCTGTCTAATGTTGACAGTGGTGTGTTAAAGTCTCCCATTATTATTGTGTGGGAGTCTAAGTCTCTTTGTAGGTCTCTAAGGACTTGCTTTATGAATCTGGGTGCTCCTGTATTGGGTGCATATATATTTAGGGTAGTTAGCTCTTCTTGTTGAATTGATCCCTTTACCATTATGTAATGGCCTTCTTTGTCTCTTTTGATCTTTGTTGGTTTAAAGTCTGTTTTATCAGAGACTAGGATTGCAACCCCTGCCTTTTTTTGTTTTCCATTTGCTTGGTAGATCTTCCTCCATCCCTTCATTTTGAGCCTATGTGTGTCTCTGCACATGAGATGGGTTTCCTGAATACAGCATACTGATGGATCGTGACTCTTTATCCAATTTGCCAGTCTGTGTCTTTTAATTGGAGCATTTAGCCCATTTACGTTTAAGGTTAATATTGTTATGTGTGAATTTGATCCTGTCATTATGATGTTAGCTGGTTATTTTGCTCGTTAGTTGATGCAGTTTCTTCCTAGCATTGACGGTCTTTACAATTTGGCATGTTTTTGCAGTGGCTGGAACCAGTTGTTCCTTTCCATGTTTAGTGCTTCCTTCAGGAGCTCTTTTAGGGCAGGCCTGGTGGTGACAAAATCTCTCAGCATTTGCTTGTCTGTGAAGGATTTTATTTCTCCTTCACTTCTGAAGCTTAGTTTGGCTGGATATGAAATTCTGGGTTAAAAATTCTTTTCTTTAAGAATGTTGAATATTGGCCCCCACTCTCTTCTGGCTTGTAGAATTTCTGCCGAGAGATCAGCTGTTAGTCTGATGGGCTTTGCCTTGTGGGTAACCTGACCTTTCTCTCTGGCTGCCCTTAACATTTTTTCCTTCATTTCAACTTTGGTGAATCTGACAATTATGTGTCTTGGAGTTGCTCTTCTCGAGGAGTATCTTTGTGGCATTCTCTGTATTTCCTGAATTTGAATGTTGGCCTGCCTTGCTAGATTGGGGGAGTTCTCCTGGATAATATCCTGCAGATTATTTTCCAACTTGGTTCCATTCTCGCCTTCAGGTGCACCATTCAGACGTAGACTTGGTCTTTTCACATAGTCCCATATTTCTTGGAGGCTTTGTTCATTTCTTTTTATTCTTTTTTCTCTAAACTTCTCTTCTTGCTTCATTTCATTCATTTGGTCTTCCATCACTGATACCCTTTCTCCCAGTTGATCAAATTGGCTACTGAGGCTTGTGCATTCATGACGTAGTTCTCATGCTGTGGTTTTCAGCTCCATCAGGTCCTTTAAGGACTTCTGTGCATTGGTTATCCTAGTTAGCCATTTGTCTAATTTTTTTTCAAGGTTTTTAACTTCTTTGCCATGGGTTTGAACTTCCTCCTTTAGCTCGGAGTAGTTTGATCATCTGACGCCTTCTTCTCTCAACTCGTCAAATCATTCTCCATCCAGCTTTGTTCCATTGCTGGTGAGGAGCTGCATTCCTTTGGAGGAGGAGAGGCGCTCTGATTTTTAGAGTTTCCAGTTTTTCTGCTCTGGTTTTTCCCCATCTTTGTGGTTTTATCTACCTTTGGTCTTTGATGATGGTGATGTATAGATGGGGTTTTGGTGTGGATGTCCTTTCTGTTTGTTAGTTTTCCTTCTAACAGTGAGGACCCTCAGCTGCAGGTCTGTTGGAGTTTGCTGGAGGTCCACTCCAGACCCTGTTTGCCTGGGTGTCAGCAGTGGAGGCTGCAGAACAGTGGATATTGGTGAACAGCAAATGTTGTTGCCTGATTGTTCCTCTGGAAGTTTTGTCTCAGAGGAGTACCCAACCGTGTGAGGTGTCAGTCTGCCCCTACTGGGGGGTGCCTCCCAGTTAGGCTACTCAGGGGTCAGGGACCCACTTGAGGAGGCAGTCTGTCCGTTCTCAGATGTCCAGCTGCGTGCTGGGAGAACCACTACTCTTTTCAAGGCTGTCTGACAGGGACATTTAAGTCTGCAGAGGATTCTGCTGCCTTTTGTTTGTCTGTGCCCTGCCCCCAGAGGTGGAGTCTACAGAGGCAGGCAGGCCTCCTTGAGCTGCGGTGGGCTCCACCCAGTTCGAGCTTCCTGGCCACTTTGTTTACTTACTCAAGCCTTGGCAATGGCGGGTGCCCCTCCCCCAGCCTTGCTGCCACCTTGCAGTTTGATCTCAGACTGCTGTGCTAGCCATGAGCGAGGCTCCATGGGTGTAGGACCCTCTGAGCCAGGCGTGGGATATAATCTCCTGGTGTGCCGTTTGCTAAGACCATTGGAAAAGCGCAGTATTAGTGTGGGAGTGACCCAATTTTCCAAGTGCCATCTGTCACCCCTTTCTTTGACTAGGAAAGGGAATTCCCTGACCCCTTGTGCTTCCCGGGTGAGATGATGCCTCACCCTGCTTCGGCTCACGCTCAGTGCACTGCACCCACTGTCCAACACTCCCCAGTGAGATGAACCCGGTACCTCAGTTGGAAATGCAGAAATCACCCGTCTTCTGCGTCACTCATGCTGGGAGCTGTAGACTAGAGCTGTTCCTATTCGGCCATCTTGGCTCCACTGAGTCTCAGATTCTTTTAGAAAAACTGTTAGGATTCTGCTTCCTAAACAATGGCATCCTAAACTTCATGCAACTGGAATTTAGTAAAGAGAAATGGTAAGGTACACATACACATACAGTATTTTACAAGACAAACCCATATACACAGAAGCATAAACATTTGCATATTGAGATCATCCTGGCCAACATGGTGAAACCCTGCTTCTACTAAAAATACAAAAATTAGCTGGGTGTGGTGGCGCGTGCCTGCAATCCCAGCTACTCAGGAGGCTGAGGTAGGAGAATCACTTGAACCCGGGAGGCGGAGGTTGCAGTGAGCCGAGATTGTGTCATTGCACTCCAGCTTGGGTGGCAAGAGCAAAACTCCATCTCAAAAAGTATATATATATATTTTCATAAAGGTAAGTAGATTTGAATTGATGTTACCAGGGAGTGAAGGAGCAAATACTGTGATTTGTTTCGGTGCAGCCAGCGTTAGGCTGATTTTGGAGCTCAATTAAAATATGGATGACTGTATTAGTTTTAACATGTATTAAAACCAAATTGAAAAATAAGAAAACAGGCACTCTTATATGCTACTGGTAAGATTATACATCAGTACAACTGCAGTGGAAGGCAACATGATGATATCTTTCAAAATTACAAATCCATATACCATTTATCTGAAGAATTTCTCTTCTAAAATATATATCCTGTAGAAAAACTTATGAACGTGCAAAATGTCATGTGCAAAATGTGCTTGCAAAAGGTTGGAAACAAACCTGAGTGTTCATTGTGAAGGGACTGGTTAAATAAATTATGGTACTTCTAAACAAGAGAATATTGCATAGCCAGAAAAAAGAATGAGGATTTTTTTCTTTCTATGAATTGACATGGAATGATCTTCAAGATAATCATTAGTTGAAAAAAGTCAAGGTGTAAAAGCGTGTTTATAGTTGGCTACTATTTGTATAAAAGGCAGGAAGAAAGCATGTCAATAGATGAATGTATTTGTCTGTTCTCATACTGCTAATAAAGACATACTGGGTAATTTATAAAGAAAAAGAGGTTTAATGGACTCACAGTTCCACATGGCTGGGGAGGCCTCACAATCATGTTGGAAGGCAAAGGAAGAGCAAAGATACGCCTTAGGTGGCAGTAGGCAAGAGAATGTGTGCAGGGGAACTGCCCTTTATAAAACCATCAGATTTCGTGAGACTTATTCATTATCATGAGAACAGCACAGGAAAAACCTGCCCCTGTGATTCAGTTACCTCCCACTGGGTCCCTCCCACAACACGGGATTATGGGAGCTACAATTCCAGATAAGACTTGGGTGGGGACACAGCCAAACCATATCAATGGATTAGATTGAACCATAGGAAATTGCCATTATTAGACTGTTTTTGACCTGCAACCAATGGAAATGACAGTGGAATGACAACCACATCCATTTGGTTCCACCTAACATTTGCTTGAAGATGCATAAAATCTCTCTGAAAGTGTACACTATAAATTGACAATATTGGTTGTCTTTGGGGGCAGAGCTCAGTTAACTAGGGGGCAAGGAGGAGATTTTGAACATTGTGAATATTTAATCATGGGGATGTACTATCTATTTAGGAAATAAATAAATTACAAAAAAATGTGGCTGAGGAAAATCATTTTCTTATCTTACTACATAATAAAACAGAAATATCATATTTCTACACCAAAGCAACTAAACATTGTTTAGTTTTCTTTTTCCTTCCACTTTGCCAGAAGACTTTAATAATGATCTTAAGATATTGTATCCAAGAAGAAAATACCAGCATCTACAGAGTTTTTGGGAAAAAGAAAAAAATTCTACATCAATAATTCTGTTCACAGAGACTGTTTCTGAGTATTTCTTCCTGGTGACTGCAACTCCTGAAACTACTATAATGACTCAACTACATTAACAAATGGAGCAGTGAAGAAGAATGGAACCATTAAGCCAGATATGAATATAAGCACATTAAAGGAAAATGAATTTTTATTCCTGCTCAATAGAATATTAGTTTTAGTGGACATGTTGAAAACTACTTCCTCAACAACTTGGATGATAACTCAAAATCCAAGTAGAAATGTCAAAAGACAGAAGGTTACACTTAGATTCACCTTTTAATAGCATTTGTATGTAAAGGTAATTAAATTTTATGAATTGAAATTTTCAAGATAGGGTGTATATCTTAGAGACCAGCACTGTACTAAACAAAGCAACTTGTTCTCAGCCAGATGCTCTAACATCAGGGGTGTTGTATCCTCACCTTATCACTGAACATAAGGAGTTTTCGATAAAAATACAACCTATGTGAGGGAATACTAAAGAATTTTAAATATTTTCTACCTCTTAAAAGAACACACAGAAATAACCCAGAAGTTTGTTTAGGGGGGAAAAAGAACTAGAGAAAATGACCTTTTTACATTTCAAATTTTATAGAAATTAAAATTTTAAGGTACAAAATGATTTTTAAGTGTTACCTGCTCAAGAATTAGCATATACTGGTTATAAAATCAGACACGAGTGATGTTCTGAAGAGGCACACTTTAAGGGCTTTCTTCAGCAAGCAAACATCAGGTGGATTTTCTTTCTTGAAATATAGGTGCCAAAAATCTTACAGGACGCAGAGTTTTACTGCAGCCCTGGAAAGTCATGGATCACTAGGCAAACATATATTAAGTGCTACTACTGGATATAAAACATGGTCATTATATCACAAGAACCTGAATGATCAAAGAAACACTGCATTTATTTTGTGTTACACGCCATCTTATCACACTCTTTGAAAATTGTTAACCTGATTTTTAACCCAAGTGTGCTGTGACTTTCAGGTAGCCAGAGTATTAAACTTGTGAGCTCTTTCCTCAATCATTCTATGTAAACCAGAGCTTCCCTATCTCTACCCCAGTGGCTTGGCCCCTGTGCTGCTTTGTGGGTCTCCTGAGACAATCTCTACTCTTTTAGAACTCTATGCTCCAGCTTCACTTAATTAAAAGTGATCACTTCAAAAATGGGCCTAATGTCAAAACAGACCCTTGCTTCCCTCATGGCAGTAGGATTCAAGATAACTTCTTCCTTTACTGTGGAATGAGGTGACCTGAGAAAATACAATTGCCTGTTAAAACTCCATCTGCTTGTTTTCTACTTTAAAGCTCACATAGTACTTTCATGGCCACCCTTTCTCTTCATTCTCATGGTAAACTCTTGTGGCAAAGTGCAAATATTATTTACCTCCACTTAAGGGCAAGGCATAGAGAGGCTCAAAGAGGTCTACAGGCCTGCCCAAATAGTGTGACTGGGATTAGAAGCCAGTCTCTGGAATTAATGCGGGAAGATAGTGGGGACGTGAGTGTGGGCCTTATGTAGCACTTCATACGCAGGTTAGAAAGAATAATTACTTTGTACTTGTCAGGGTATCCATACAAATGTCAGAGCTTGTGTAGAAATCTGTAAAGATGAAATGAGTACAATTATGTCTAAGTGGACTTCCCTGCACAAATGTTACCAGACATTTACTTACATTTTGGATGGCAGAGGTTTCGAAATTGAGCCTGTAGAGTTTGCTCCACACCAAACATGAAACAATTCAGTTTTCTTAAAGGTGCAAAAAGATCTTTTGGCATTTAATAATAATTTTACAATATGACTAGTTTGTACCCTATATCTAGAGAGTGCTCCAACTTGCAAATCCTGGACAACTTTGTAGTTCCTTGCATCTTTGAATTGATGTGCATTGCTTTGTGTCTGAAAATTAATCAAGACCTTTTATTTGCAGTCTACTGCTTATGAAAAGCAATTTCCTGCGATCAGTAAGGACAACTTTGACATGTGCAGTTCAAGTTTCACATCTAGCAAACTCCTTCCAGCTGAAATCAAGGGAGAAATGGAGAAAACCCCTGTGACTCCAAGCCAAGGAACAGCAACCAAGTACCCTGCTAAATCCGGGGCCCTGTCCAGAACCAAAAAGAAACTCTAAGGTTCCCTCCAGTGCTGGACAGTACAAAAACAAAGCTGCTCTTGTTAGCACTTTGATGAAGGGGTGGGGGGGAAGCGGACAGCCCTATGCTGAGCTTTTGTAGCCTTTTAGCTCCACAGAGCCCCACCATGTGTTTGCACCAGCTTAAAATTGAAGCTACTTATCTCCAAAGCAGCATAAGCTGCACGTGGCATTAAAGGACAGCCACCAGTAGGCTTGGCAGTGGGCTGCAGTGGAAATCAACTCAAGATGTACACGAAGGTTTTTTAGGGGGGCAGATACCCGCAATTCAAGGCTGTGGGCACACTTGCTCATTTTTACTTCAAATTCTTATGTTTAGGCACAACTATTTATAGGGGAAAACAAGAGGCCAAATATGGTAATGGAGGTTCCAAATAATTATGTGCACTTTGCACTAGAAGACTTTGTTAGAAAATTACTAATAAACTTGCCATAGGTATTACAGCAGAAGTGCTTCAGTCATTCACATGTGTTCGTGAGATTTTAGGTTGCTATAGATTGTTTAACACAGCTTATTTTAAACGTAGAAAAATAGGAGATTTTGTAACTGCTTGCCATTAACTTGCTGCTAAATTCCCAATGTATTGATTAAATCAATAAAAAACAGATGTTACTCAGCACATTAATTTTTATGTTAACAAGAGGTGAATATAATAAGGTCCACTAAGCCTTTATGCAAATTATAAGTTTGGTCTACTGCTGCAATGGTAGGCACACATCTTTGGGGAAGCTCACGAAGCAAGAAACAGGGGACCATACCTCATTTCTCTTAGCATTATAGACATCTCCTTTCACCTGGGTAACTAATTTTGCCAGTTGAAGTCAAACTGGGTGAATAGCTGCTTTCCTTTGCTTCCAAAGCAAATTCTAAAGAAAGAATTTGCAATTGCTTTTACCTTCATAAAGTCATAACCTAGTTCCATTCCAACGCCCCTTGGAATTGTCAGGTCTCCAAAATGGCCCACATCTGGCCAGCTGAGCATATACTAGTTGCATTTAAATCCACTTGGTAACTAAAAATAGTACATGTGCTTCTTGCAGTTAATTTAGAAGATACTATTGTGATTCTGAATGAGTCAAAGATATCACTGGCCTGTGTTGCCCCACGTGGTTCTGCCAGTATTTTCTTAGTACCTTCAGTGTGCTTCCATTGGGGGAACCTGCTGGCCAAGGCATATCTAGTGGAAATTGTCTGTATTTTATTTTAAACTGGCATTAACATAGCTGCTTCAAGATCTTTCTCCCTTCTTGATGTCTAGTTCCAGTCATGTTAGAAGCCCATAAACCGTATCGTGAGCTTTAAGCTTTCTCTCAGGGTTTAGTGAGCCAGTCTTTAAAGGGCGTGTTCTGTTCACCTGATGAGAACTCTGGCCTCATGAGCTAAGTGGAGCCTTCCCTTCCCTAGTAGTAGCCTCAAAGGCAGATGTGTGCACTGCAGTTCTGTCCCCTCCGGCGGGGAGAAGCAGGGACCTAGTGCACGGTGGCTGCTTGTCTCCTTGCAGAAAAGCCTAACCAAGATGGTGGCTTTGATTCTGCCTATTCCCTGGGCCTGAAAATGAAATATTCTCTATATTCAAAATACTCTTACTTTCACAGTGATATTCTTTTGGGATTAGAAGATCCTATTGTTAGAGTACTATCCACACTTCTCTTGGCCCTAAAAACTAGCGATTCTGCTCAGTAAGCTTGAGCAAAGGTCCAGAACTAACCACTAACTAAAAGATGAAGTCATTTTATAACATTTTAGTGTGTGTTCACCTTTTCCCACCTCACACCAGGCAAGGCCAACCACCCTGCCTATCATATGATGCACTCTATTAACGCCCCTCCATCGAGGCGTTCATTTGATTTGTAGGAGTCATTTTAGTAGAAATTTAGCTCACTCTTTCTAGAGAGAATTTCCACGTCATTTTTGTGTTACTTAGTTGTATTTTTGTTACTTTGTTGTGTAGAACACACTTGGACCAGGCCATGTCTGAGCTTTGTTTTCCAACAGATGTGCCTCTTTAAGGTCTGGAGATATATGGCCTTCCTCCCTCCATTTGCTTTCACAGCTGTGAAAAAAGGGCGCTCTTCCATTTCAGATTGACTTTCCATGACTGATAGGCCAACTCGAAGGCACCAATAACAAACACTGTGACACCTCCTGTGCTCCATAGCATGGGGAGCTGGGTTTTGCTGTGATCCAGCGGGACATAGTCTGTCTGGGACAGCACAGAGGTGTTATTTTCAAGGAATGCAAGTAGTGATCCGCATTCTAACTTGAGTGGCAGATAAGGCAGGCAAAATATGATAAAAAGAGAGGAATGCAGGCAAGCTGGGGACAAATTCATTTGAGGAGAATAGAGGATGATATCAGAGAAGGCCTTACATCAGAGAAGGAAGGAAAATGGGGATATGTGGAGCAAAATGAAAATAAATTATAATTAATAAAGAAGACAGGATGACAACACATGGTTCTGCCAAAGCCGGAAGCCGGAGCGAGAGGAGGGAAGCACTGCTCATAGAATATTTGGTTGTTCCAGGCCATTCTGAGGTAAACTTAGCCCCCTCCCAGGGCCCGTACACAGGCAAACCTAGAAAAAGGCATAAGCTGAGGAAACGAAGACCCAGGGAAACGGAAGCTGATATTTTAAGAGTCAGCCACAAAATTGTCCTTTCATTTTGAGTAGGAATGTTGTGTGGTGCTGCGGGGGTTGGGTGGGGGGCAGCCAAAAAAAAAATCAAAACGTCTTGTGCTTATCACGGAAATGCTTTGTTTAAATAATTCTATTTGACTCCAAAATGTAAGTTCCAGGTTAGACAGATCAAAAGCAACCAGTCTTGAAAATGAAGCTTTTTAAATTCTAGCCCTGCTGTTGGAACAGAGAATAAAGGCTTTGTTTAAACATGCATTCCCAGCAGCAAGCAGAGCTTTGAAATTGGCCAGGGAAGTTGCGTCCTATAATGGCTGCGCTTGGCTAGAGACCAAGGAGCTGTGGCCTCTGGGAAATGATCCTGGGCTGGATATTTTCTATCTGCCCCTCCAGAACCACTCTGCCTGCTCTGCCCTCTCTGCCCAGTGAGGCTGATCTTCAGGGACTGCATTAACACACTCCCTGGGCTTCTGGATTCATTGGCGTTCTGTCAATGAAGGCACCAAGGGGAGATGAGAGAAGGGGAGAGCCAGGTCCAGACGCTGACCCCTGAGTGCCTCCCTGCTCTGGGCCGGGCTGCTGGGCATTTGCTGCCTTCTTTGGTGGGCGCGGCTCCTGCCAGGCAGCCCTCTTACAGCTGTGTCCCCTGCCCTTGCAGGCCAAGACCAGCCTGTTGCCCTGGCTACTATGTCTTCCTTTGTGGGTTTTCCTAAACCCTCTCAGTGCCTTTATGAACAGTCTCTGTTAAACCCTCAGCTTCCGCATTTGAGTTTACCATCTGTCTTCGGCTGCAACCCAAGTGGTGGAGACCCTTTCCTTATCAGTGCTGCATTGTTCCTGACCCAGGGTAGTTTTGTCTCTGGCTGCCAGTCTCCTACCAAAGTACAGTAAAGGGCAAAAAAGATAAATGAGCTCTTCCTGACAAAAAGAGATGCACCTGGGTGGTCACTAAGGGTTGGGGAGGGGCTGGTAGGGAGATGTTCCTGAGGTTGGGACCCAGGTAGAGCAGGATACCTGGAGCGTTGCCCGACACCGAACCCGAAATCTGAAATTGTCTGGGCTCAAGGTTTGGGAGCCTAAAGAATGCAGCACTTCACTGTGACAGCCAAGAGGACCTGGGAGGAGGCCACCCTACACTGGCTGCTGGCTGCCAATGAGGGACCAGGGAAGGGGCTTCCAGGGGACCCCGTGGAGCCCAGGAAGCACAGGAGACCTGAAGACAAGACGTCTCCTGGGCTTCATGTTCGCTTCATCTCTACAAGCACTGAAATCACTTTACAAAAGCATTTTAAGGTAAAAATTTTTACTATTCAAAGGTCTCACATCGTTCAGTTGTACTCTTCAGGATCCTGCATTTTTCTGAGTGAACTGGCTGAGAACTGATTTTGATTTCTGTTCAGTACATTGTTATCACTTAATTCTCATTGGTGAGCCAATTTTCTTTGCCTTTGTTCTTCAAAGCGAGGCCCCATCCGCAGCTGTCTTGCATTTTTGTGGCTGCCTTCTTCAGTCCCTACTATAATCAGCTCAACTCTGTGCTTGCTGGGTCAGTTCTCCATATTTCCCTGAATAATCTAGGTCAGCCCTCAGAGGAGTGGTGGGGGTTTCCACCACTGCCCCATTGGGAAGATTAATAGAACCTTTGCAGTGTCACTATGGCACTCTCAGGGACCTCCCCTTCCCTGTTGCCCAGTGCCATCCCAGGTACCTTAGCCAGATCTGGACCTCCTCCTCCAAACATGCATCAGGTCCTGTCCTGGCCCAGAGAATGGGACTAGAGACGCCGTGCAGACCCTGTCTCCATCCAGGCTTCTGCTGGTTTCTCTCCTAACTAGATCCTGTGGCATCTTCACACCATAACCAGGGCATTGATACTGGGGCCATAGAAGTCTCCCTGCCCTTTGGGGACCAAAACCTCCCTATAGGCAAAATCCTGAAGCCAGGCTATTCTTTAGGAAAGCTCAGTCAGCACAAAAAGTTGTCTCCATCCCCAGGAGCAATTGCAAGGCTGGAGGAGTCAGCATTCCCGTGTGACTGAAGGGTGGATCGGGTCGGGTGGAAGATGGAGAGCAACTGACCCCCTCACTGGACCCTGAGGAAGACGCTCTTGCAGGGAGGTGGCAGCTGATATTTCCTGGTCCAAACACTGGCTTCCACTTAGTTACTAGAATCAAAGTCTTTGCAAGCTGGGCTTTGAGCTATAGTAGTGGATGGGATCCATTTTAACTAAAACCCCCTTTCAGAGTCGTGATGTAACAGCAGCAACATTTACAGAGCACTTACCACATGCCAGACACCATTCTAAGCACTTTACATGTATCAGTTCTTTCCATTCTTACCACAGCCTGTGAAGTTGATACCATTATTATCTCTACAGAGAAATGAATTAAGGCACAGAGAGATTAAGAACCGTGTCCAAGGTCACACAGCTAAGAAGTAGCAGAACGAAAACTGGAACCCGGCCAGTGGGCTCAAGTATCACTGTTGTACTATGCCTCTCAAGGTGTTTGTATTTTTGCTCCCCTACTCTTTAGGCCTAAGCTATGATGAAGTTTGATCCCAGAGTTTCAAAAGACCAAGCAACTCACAAACACCTCTGTCTCCAGCAGGAGCCTAGAGTGATAATTTTGACAGGTTTGGGCTTGAGATTTCAGAAGGGAGTGGAATTATTTTGCATGTTGACAAATTTGGTGGAGACTCAAGCACTATATCAGGGAAAGCTGCATTCTGAAGGACTTTGCGTGATAAAATTAAGTTCTCAAGGCTTTAACTGGTCCTTTTGTGTGGAGCAGTCTTTAGAAGCCTTTGAATATGTTTTTAATTGAAGAGAGAAAACAGACTCCGTTCCTTCCTCAGGAATTCACAGGGACCATCCTTTCTGTGCAGACGTGACAGATCGATGCTTACCAGGAGCAAAGTGTGATTCCCATCTCAGGGCAGCTGGGGGTTAGAATCACTATCATGTTTCGATTTCCCACATCCCTTCATCAGGTGGTGTGAGCAGCTGTGCTGTTGAGCAGGTGGAGTTCAGACGTGGAGTCCACCTCCTCATCCTGCATTCCTCTAGCTTTCGCCATTGCTCACTTCTTTAGAGGACTGTTAGGCGCAGTGACGTTTTGTCCCTTTCGCATTGACACTGTCCTGGTTCAGGGGTCAGCTGTGTTCCCATAGGCTCAGCGGATTCTGTGGTTCAGGACAGGGGAGACGTCTGCTCTGGGCCTAAGCCAGCAGCTGGGGATGGTGCCACCTCCCCCTGGCTGCCCAACTCCCAGGCCACTGCCTGCCACTTGGTCCCAGGAGAAGAGAGGCAGTTCTTATTCAGGATCCTCATTGCTGTTTTGGAACTTTGGAAGAAAAGGCTTCTAGCTACCCAAAACCATGCAAATGGATAAATTTTTATAAGAGTTGTTTTTCTTCCAGAAGCAGTTACCTGGTTGTAGCTTCAGTCCCTTGCCCCCATCAGCACAGAAATTAGTCATGAGACTGTAGTCATTTAGCCACTTAAGTTTCATATCAACTTTCTGCTCACCAACTCTTTTATACCAGTCCCTGACCAGGCTTCATTGTTGTGTAGCCCAGCCCATGTGAAATCTTGGCAGAAATGTCTTACCTGCAGTGATTCTGATTGCTTGGAGGGGAACAGTCTGACCACCACCAAAATCTTTTTCTTTTCCTGTAAGATGACCAGCATCAGACCCCGTGGCAACAGCATGGACAGAGTTGTACAAAAGATGTTCATTAAGAACTGGATTGGCCGGGCATGGTGGCTCATGCCTGTAATCCCAGCACTTTGGGAGGCCGAGGTGGGCGGATCACGAGGTCAGAGATCGAGACCATCCTGGCTAACACGGTGAAACCCTGTCTCTACTAAAAATACAAAAAATTAGCCGGGCGTGGTGGTGGGCGCCTGTAGTCCCACCTACTCGGGAGGCTGAGGCAGGAGAATGGCGTGAACCTGGGAGGCGGAGCTTGCAGTGAGTGGAGATAGCGCCACTGCACTCCAGCCTGGGCGAAAGAGCAAGACTCCATCTCAAAAAAAAAAAGAACTGGATTGAGAGACTCAGTCATTCATTCAAGAAATAGTTATTGGCCACCTACCATGTGCCAGGCACTGATAGGCGCTGGATATAAAACCATGTGAAAGGCAGTCAAAACCATTGCCCAACATAGGGAGCTTGTAGCCATGGGGGCACAGAGGCAGGTGATGGCCATCTATACAAATGCATAAAATAATTATATATTGTGATTAGAGATAAGGAATTTCTATATAGAGTGCTATCATAGAGGATTACAGGATAGGAACCCTCTGGAAAGCCTCTCTAAGGAAGCCAACCATAGGAAGAGCCGGAGAGAGATGTTTTAGGCAGAGGGAACAGGGGAAGAGCTTGATGGAGTCCAGGACTTGGCCCAAAGGCCACGATGATCAGGGAAGGGGAGAGGCAGGGGTCAGGTCCTGCAGGATTTAGGGGGCCACAGGAAGAAACCCTTTTATTCTAAATGCACTGGGAAACCATTGAGGGCTTAACATCTGATTATGTGTTTAAAGGATCCGTTTGTCTTCTGTGTAAATGAATTATGCAAAGTGGAACAAAAGTGGAAGCAGGGAGATTAGTTAGAGGACATTGAATAAGATGGTGGCAGAGAAGATGGAGAGAAATGGGTTGATATGAAATATGTTTTGGAAATCCAATTGATAGGATTCAGTGATGGATTAGAGGTGATGGTTGAAGAAGAATGGGTGAGGAGGCCAAGGATGACTTTGGCTTCAGTAACCGGATTGATGGTGGTTTCGCTTCCTGGGGAAGGCCAGGCCTGGGTTGGCAGTGGAATGAAGAGTTCTAGTGTAGGGTCCTGCCCTACAGGGCCTAGTGGGTGTTCTCTTCGTGTGTGGAGATGAGAGATTGTAAAAAAATAAGAGACAAGACTAAGAGTATGAAAGACAGCTGGGCCCAGGGGACCACTACCACGAATGCGTGCAGTCCGGTAGTGGCCCCGAATGGTGGATGCACTGCTATTTATTGTATACAAGGCAAGGGGGCAGGATAAGGAGAGTGAGTCATCTCAAGTGATTGATAAGGTCAAGCAAGTCACGTGTTTACAGGACAAGGGGCCCATCCCTTTGTGGTAGCCGAAGCAGAGAGGGAGGACAGCATACGTCAGCGTTTTATCTATGCACTTATCAGAGAGATCAAAGACTTCAATACTTAAACTATTTCTGCTACTGCTATCTTCTAGGAACTTAAAAGGAGGACCAGGTGTACAGGCGGAACATGAAAGTGAACAAGGAGTGTGACCACTGAAGCACAGCACCACAGGGAGACGTTTAAGCCTCCAGATGTCTGTGGGCAGGCCTGGCTAATGTCCGACCTCCCGCAAGAGGCTGGTGGAGCAGAGTGTTCTCTAACTCCTCCAAAGAAAAGGAGTTTCCCTTTCACGGTCTGCTGAGTAAAGGGCACCTTCCCAGGCACTGGCATTACCGCAAGACCACGGTGCCCTCAAGCAGCCCTTATCCAGGCGTGACAGAGGGCTCACACTCTTGTCTTCTGGTCACTTCTCACAATGTTCCTTCAGCTCCTGACTCTGCACTGGCTGGTTATTCCTTGGTTATAATAATAAAACAGAGATTAATACTAAAAACTAATTATTATTATTATCCATATATGATCATCTCTATATCCTATTTCTAGTATAACTTTTCTTATTCTAACTACTTTCTTTATTATATTGGGACAGCTTGTGCCTTCACTCTCTTGCCTCGGCACCTGGGTAATTTTCTGCCCATATCTAGCTGGTCGTATGAAGTTTGAGATCTCTATCAGACCTCAAAGTGGAGATGACTACTTGAGATGGATTTAAGGGTTGGAGCAGATCAAGGTGGATAGAGAGAAAAGGGCCCTAAGGTGGAGAAGGATGTGAAGAGACCCAGAGTTAATAGCGCAATTGTGTGCAGAGGCTTCTGGGTGCCTGACAGGGCTCACAGAATCCAGGGAGACCTGGTATCAAGGCACCATCTTGGTCCACACAGCAAGTGTGTCTCCCTCACTCAAGGACTAGGCAGTGACTGTACTTTGGCAAGAAGAAGGATGAGAATGGAGTGGAATGACATGAAATGCCATTCGGAGAAATATCCCTGGGAGATGTGGCCAAATCTCCTTATTGCTTGATTAATTGAATCTGAATAGTGACAGTTTACAAGCCCTCAATAGCTAAATCATAATTCCGTAGCCTTCCATTAGCAATAAATCAGAAAATGGTGGGCCAGGTACTTTGCTGGAACCCATATTTGCAGAATCCTGGACTGTCTGAACTGTTCCTTCAGCCCAACTCTTCCTCAGTGCAGAAGCTGCACCCACAGCCTCCTCCAGTGAGCTCCCACCTCTGATGACACGTTCCTGGGGTTGGGGGCTCCCTACCTCCCAAGGCAGACAAATTCCACTCTGGAAACACCTAAGTGTGAGAAAATTCTTCCTATCATCTGACACCTGCTGCTCACTGGCCCTTCTGGAACTCTTTAAAGGCCTCTCCAGCTGCCACATCCAGCCCCTTGGGTTTGAAGGTGATTCCCACAGCCCTGTGTGCCTTCTCCAGGCTAAACATCCCCATGTCTCTTGGACTCCTCCTTAGTGACATGTTTCTAGGCCCTTCATTCTAGTTCATCTGGGTCTTTTTCCAAAATTGAAGTCAGGCCTCCAAGTGTGGCCCGTCACCCCCAGTCCTCGGAACACTGTGTGTCTCTCACTGCAGTCCATTGTGTTCCTGTTAACAGGGATTCGTGGACAATCTAGTTTGAGTTTACCAGGACAGGCTTTAATGACAGTGTGTCCCTGAAGCATGGTTATTTTCCTATCAATGTCCTTGTGGTGGACTCTCAGTGACCGCTAAAGAGCCTTTTTGCAGTGTGTTGCCTGAGGGGAGCAACAGAGAGTGTGTTGAGTCAACGCTCTGGGGTTGGGTCTGAGTCACAGAGCCCTGAGATTATCCAGGAAGACACACTCATTTTCCTTAAGTATCGGTCTTGCTAATTATCCACTGAGATATATGGGGAGGGAAGAAGGCACAAACTGAATTACAGGTCTGCTTGCCAGAGGATGCCTTAGTGGCTTAGCTCCTGCTGAGGTGGCGGTGGGAAACAGGAGAGGTTTGGCAACCTCAGACAGGACCTGTCCTGGACCCTCCAAACAGGGTGAGCACAGGTGTGGTCTGTGTCTGTGTAAGCTGCACGTCCCCACGCCTCCCGCCCACAGGCACTGGGGCACATTAACTTCTGTGCCTAAATGGAATGGCTCTGAGCCCTCTCTCCCCATGCTACTATCAGGAATCTGAGTCTTTTGCAGGGAAGACTCTGAGCGCCCACCCCTGAACATCTCTGACAATTCCCAGGAGTGTTCACACATGTCCTTGTCCACTTGTGGCTCTTTGCCTGAGGCAGAGGCTCAGATGTGTCACTTTTGATGTCCTTGCCTCTCACTTTCATTTCCAGGGCTTCTGCTCCCCAGCTACCATCAGCGACTGTGCAGCCTCTGGTCAGCCAGGGGCTGTGGTGGCAGCTGCCCAGCAAGATGCCATATGTCCAGTGTGATGAGCGCCAGGCCCAAATCCCAAGTGTCACCCCAACGTAGCATGACACAGCAGCCGGGCTCTGCGATCCTCCATATTCCTCGCTGCAGGGTATCCCTTCATGTGGACTGACCTCGTGGAGTGGAGTGGATGTGGGTGGTAAGGGTGTGCTGGTACATAAGCTGTAGGATGTAGGGGTGGGGGCGAGGCAGGAGTTGGGAAGAGGTGTCGTGTGGGAGAGGCACGGTGCATACTGTGGTTACAGAGGGATATGGGTGGGAAGGAGGTCCCAGCAGAGATTGCTCTGGCCCTTCCCTTCTGGGTCTCAGAAGCTCCCCAGGTAATCCTGACATGCAATGTATCTGTTTCCTATCTGGGCTCCAAACTAAAGGGATTTGTAGGCTATTTCCAAATTGCAAGGAACATAATGGAAAAAGCGTATCTGCCTATGGTGAAATGGCTCAGACCACACTCACCTAAAGTTTTTGGGTAATAAAATATTTCAAGACACAGAGCTCACAAAAGAAATAATGACAGGCATCGTTGGAGGTACAAAAGGTGAGAGGTAGTCCAGCCCCTCACTGTACAGCAAGGCCCAGGGACAGGGTATTCCAGCTGCTCGGTGCTCACTAGACCAGAAGCCAGGTGGGGTGTCGGCTACAAGTGGGATGCTGGGTGCTAGGTGATCTCTCATGTTTCTGCATTCAGGATGTTCGTTGTGGGATAAATCTTCCCCCTGTGGGATCCTTATATGGGGATCAGGGCAGGCACAGGCTCCTGTGGCTTAGTCACTCACAGCCCCAGCAGCTGTCCCTGCTTTCATTCTCCCTGGGTTAACAGCAGGATCCCTAACCCTTAGCCACAATGGAGCGGGAAAGGGGCAGCCAGGAGACTCTCGGCTGACAGATTACTTGGAATACCCCTTACCAATTATGTAGCAGTCCCCACCACTGCCTTTGCAAGTTAGATTTAAAATGAGGTGTGTTTTCTTAATTTTTTTTTTTATTTTAATAGCTTGTGGGTTACAAGTGGTTTTTGGTTACACGGATGAATTGTACAGTGATGAAATCTGAGATTTTAGTGCACCTGTCACCTGAGTAGTGTACATTTTACCCAATATGTAGGTTTTTTATCCTTCACCACCCAACACTCCTCCTTCTGAATCTCCATAGTCCATTATACCACTCTGTATGCCTTTGCATACCCATATCTTAGCTCCCACCTATAAGTGAGGACATAGGGTATTTGATTTTCCATTCCTGAGTTACTTTACTTGGAATAGTGGCCTCCAGCTCCATCCAAATTGCTGCAAAAGACATTATTTCATTCTTTTTTATGGCTGAGTAGTATGCCATGGTGTATATATACCACATTTTTAAAATCCAGTCATTGGTTGATGGGCACTTAGGTTGGTTCCGTATCTTTGCAATTGTGAATTGTCCTGCAATAAACATACATGTGCAGGTGTCTTTTTGATATAATGACTTATTTTCCATTGGGTAGATACCCAGTATTGAATTGAATGGTCGATCTACTTTTAGTTCTTTGTGAAATCTCCATACTGTTTTCCATAGGGGCTGTACTAATTTACATTCCAACCAGCAGTGTATAATTGTTCCCTTTTCACCACATGCCCACCAACATGTATTATTTTTTGACTTTTTAATGACGGCCATTCTCTTTTTTTGAGACGGAGTTTCGCTCTTGTCACCCAGGCTGGAGTGCAATGGCATGATCTTGGCTCACTGCAACCTCTGCCTCCTGGTTTCAAGTGATTCTCCTGCCTCAGCCACCTGAGTAGCTGGAATTACAGGCGCCCATGACCATGCCAAGCTATTTTTTGTATTTTTAGTGGAGATGAGATTTCACCATGTTGGCCAGGCTGGTCTTGAAGTCCTGACCTCAAGCGATCCACCCATCTCAGCCTCCCAAGGTGCTGGGACTACAGGCATGAACCACTGTGCCTGGCCAATAATGGCCATTCTTAAGGCTCATATACTGTTGGTGGGAGTATAAATTAGTTCAACCATTGTGGAAAACAGTGTGGTGATTCCTCAAAGACCCAAAAACACAAATACCATTCAACCCAGCAGTCCCATTACTGGGTATATACCCAAAGGAATATAAATTGTTCTATCATAAAGACACATGCACGTGTATGTTCATTGCAGGATTATTCACAATAGAAAAGACATGGAATCAGCCTAAATGCCCATCATTGGTAGACTGGATAAAGAAAATGTGGTATATATACACCATGGAATACTATGGAGCCACAAAAATAAATGAGGTCATGTCCTTTGCAGGAATATGGATGGAGATGGAGGCCATTATCCTTGGCAAACTAACACAGGAACAGAAAACCAAATACCATATGTTCTCACTTATAAGTGGGAGCTAAATGATGAGGACTCGTGGATAGCACAAAGAGGGGAACAACAGACACTGGGGTCTATCAGAGGGTGAAGGGTGGGTGGAGGGAGAGGATCAGAAAAAATAACTAATGGGTACTAGGCTTAATATTGAAGTGACAAAATAATCTGTACAACAAAGCGCCCATGACAGAAGTTTACCTATATCACAAACCTGCACATATAACCCTGAACTTAAAAGTTAATTAAAAAAAAAGGGCATTCTTCAAGAGTAATGTGGTACCTCATTGTGGTTCTAATTTGCATTTCGCTGATGATTAGTGATGTTGAGCATTTTTTCATATGTTTGTTGGCCATTTGTATATCTTCCTTTGAGAAATGTCTATTCATGTCTTTTCCTACTTTTTGATAAGATTATTTGTTTTTTTCTTGCTAATCTGTTTGAGTTATTTGTAGATTCTAGATATTAGTTCTTCATTTGATGCATAGTTTGCTAATATTTTCTCCCCTTCTGTGGGTTGTCTGTTTACTCTGCTGATTATTTCTTCTGCTGTGCAGAAGCCTTTTAGTTTAATTAGGTCCCATTTATTTATTTTTGTTTTTGTTGCATTTACTTTGGGTTCTTAGTTATGAATTATTTGCCTAGGCCAATGTGCAGGAGAGTTTTTCCTAGGTTATCTTCTTGAGTTTTTATGGTTTCAGGTCTTAGATTCAAGTCTTTTGAGCCATCTCGAGTTGATTTTTGTATAAGGTGAGAGATAGGGATCCAGTTTCATTGTTCTACATATGGCTAGCCAGTTTTCCCAGCACTATTTATTAGATAGGGTCTCCTTTCCCCAATTTATGTTTTTGTGTGTTTTGTTGAAGACCAGTTGGTTTTAAGTATTTAGCTTTATTTCTGTGTTCTCTTTTCTGTTCCATTGGTCTATGTGTCTACTTTTATACTGGTACCACGCTGTTTTGGTAACCATAGCCTTGTAGTATAATTTGAAGTCTGATAATGTGATGCCTCCAGATTTTTTCTTTTTGCTTAGGATTGCTTTGGGTATTTGGGCCTTTTTTGGTTCCATGTGAATTTTAGGATTTTTTTTTTCTAATTCTGTGAAAAAAGATGTTGGTGTTAGGATAGGAATTGCACTGAATCTGTAGCTTACTTTCAGCAGTGATATAGTTTGGCTGTGTCCCCACCCAAATCTCATCTTGAATTATAGTTCCCATAATCCCCACATGTCGTGGGAGGGACCAAGTGGGAGGTAATTGAATCATGAGGGCATTTATTCTCATGCTGTTCTGGTGATGGTGAGTGAGTTCACATGAGATCTGATGGTTGTTTTTGTTTGTTTGTTTGTCTGTTTGTTTTTTTGAGATGGAGTTTCGCTCTTGTTGCCCAGGCTGGAGTGCAATGGTGCGATCTTGGCTCACTGCTACCTCCGCCTCCCAGGTTCGAGTGATTCTCCTGCCTCAGCCTCCCGAGTAGATGGGATTACAGGCAGGCACCACCATGCCTGGCTAATTTTGTGTTTTTATTAGAGACGGGGTTTCTCCATGTTGATCAGGCTGGTCTCAAACTCCCGACCTCAGGTGATCCACCCACCTCGGCCTCCCGAAGTGCTGGGATTACAGGCTTGAAGCGATCTTATGGTTTTATAAGGGGCTTTCCCCCACTTTGCTCTGAACTTCTGCCTGCTGCTGCCATATGAAGAAGGATGCATTTGCTTCTCTTTCCATCATGATTGTAAGTTTCCTGAGGCGTCCCTAGCCCTGTGGAACGGTGAGTCAATTAAACCTCTTTCCTTTATAAATTACTCAGTCTTGAGTATTTCTTCATAGTAGCCCAAGAATGGACTAATACAGGCAGTATGGTCATTTTCATGATATTGACTCTTCCAGTTCATGAGCTTGGGATGTGTTTCTAGTTGTTTGTGTCATCTATGGTTTCTTTCAGCAGTTTTTGTAGTTATCTTTGTAGGGATCTTTTACCTCCTTGGTTAAGTATATTCCTAGGTATTTTATTTTTTGCAGCTGTTGTAAAAGGGATTAAGTTCTTGATTTGATTCTCACCTTGGTCATTGTTGGTATAAAGCAGTGCTACTGATTTGTGTACATTGATTTTATAACCTGAGACTTTACTGAATTTATTTATCAAATCTTGGAATCTTTTGGAGGAGTCTTCAGGGTTTTCTAGGTATATGATCATATAATTGGTGAACAGCTGTAGTTTGACCTCCTCTTTTCCAATTTGCCCTTTCTTTCTCTTGGCTCATTGCTCCAGCTAGGACTTCCAGTACTATATTGAATAGAAGTGGTGAAAGTGGGCATCTTTGTCCTGTACCAGTTATCAGGGGGAATGTTTCAACTTTTCCCCATTCAGTATGATGGAGTACTGTGGGTCTGTCATACATGGCTTTTATTATTTTGGGGTAA
The DNA here is from genome assembly GCF_028885655.2 of Pongo abelii. Classification (NCBI taxonomy): domain Eukaryota; kingdom Metazoa; phylum Chordata; class Mammalia; order Primates; family Hominidae; genus Pongo; species Pongo abelii. The sequence goes on from NC_071994.2 coordinate 68,930,417, forward strand.
GTCTCTTCAATGGCTAGTTTGTTGAGAGTTTTTGTCATAAAGGATGCTGTATTTTGTTGAATACTTTTTCTGTATCTATTGAAATGATCATATGAGTTTTATTTTTAATTATGTTTATATGATATATCCCATTTTGAAGTGTGTTTTAATTGGCCAGTTTTTAGGGGGGATTTATTTTAGACAAAGGTGAAGATTAAGGGGTCTGCAATGGCCCTGCCTAGGCAATGGATCCAGCAGCATCAACCCCACAACTATAGGGGTATCTACTGGTCACTCTCGATTAATGGGGACATCATCTCTTAGCTTCTAGTTTTTGCTTTGGCTATGTCTTGGTTGAAGGAAAATGGAGGTTTGTACAAGGTGCAAAGGGGCACAGTCGAGTTAGTGGTTTTGATAAATGGACCAACATGGGCAGGATATAGGACACTGGGGAGGAGAGAAGTGATACTAGGAAAACAGCTTCAGATTATGCTTCTGAAGCTGGGAGGTTAGGGAAGCTTCTACAGTGGAGCCTTTCCTGCCCAGTCAAACTGTTGAGGACTTCAGGTTTCAGACTATACTAGGGATGGTTGGAGCCAAAGTGTGGCAGCTGGAAGATGTGATCTCACTTAAAAGAAATGCAGAATCGGCTGGGCGCAGTGGCTCATGCCTATAATCCCAGCACTTTGGGAGGCTGATGCAGGCGGATTACGAGATCAGGAGATCGAGACCATCCTGGCCAACATGGTGAAACCTGTCTCTACTAAAAATACAAAAAACTAGCCAGGCATGGTGGCGGGTGCCTATAGTCCCAGCTACTCAGGAGGAGTCAGGGGAATCACTTGAACCTGGGAGGCAGAAGTTGCAGTGAGCTGAGATCATGCCACTGCACTCCAGCCTGGTGACAGAGTGAGACTCCATCTAAAAAAAAAAAAAAAGAAAAAAGCATCAAAGCCTGCCAGGACAAGACTTTATTGCAAATGCCTCTCCACTTGCAGAGATCAGACCTGATGAAGAAAGTGCACAGGTGAGAAGTGGGGAAGGAGAGCTCGGAGAACCAAATTCTGTCTTAAGCCATCTGCCTTCTCCTGGCTTTGGCTAATGGTATTAAATACCCTCCACCCAGCCCCACCCAACATGCACATGTGAACAAACGTGTGTGCAGCTTCTGTCCCTCACTGCTGCAGGGGACAGATTTGAGCTTGCCCCCATGACATGCTTAGACACACATAAAGTCATAGTCACTTCTGCCCCCTCCTGCCCAGGACCCAGGTTCCCAAGGATCAACTGAGATCCCTGTTTCCCAGAGCCATGCCCTGGTGGCTGTCGCTCAGTGATGCTTGGGCTGGCTGGAATCAGCTCTGACCCTGCTCATTCCCCTGGAGCCTCTTTGGAATATTCCCTGGGTGGCTGGCTCTGGAAGGAAGCAAAGGAATGCATTTGCCCTGTTGTAAGTATGGAAATCTAAGTAGCCTGAGTGCCTGGAGATTAGCCTGTATTCTCCAGGCTGAGTTTCCCAACTCTCCTGGCTAGGACCCCTTGTATTAGTCCATTTTCGCACTACTATAAAGAACTGCCAGAGACTCTTTTCCAATTTGCCCTTTCCTTTATGAAGGAAAGAGGCTTAATTGACTCACGGTTCCACATGGCTGGAGAGGCGTCAGGAAACTTACAATCATGGCAGAAGGCAAAGGGGAAGCAAGGCACCTTCTTTACAAGGTGGCAGGAAGGAGAAGTGCCAAGTGAAGGGGTAAGAGCCCTCTATAAAACCATCAGATCTCATGAGAACTCACTGTCATTAAAACAGCATGGGGGAAACCGCCCCCATGGCTCACTGATCTGCCTCCACTTTCTAGGGAAAAAGAATTTGCAAATAAGGAAGTTGCAGACACCTCACTGCTGGCACCATGTGTGAACTGCCTACATTCTATTAAGGAATATAAGCTTAAACACATCCTAAAGCAATTATCTGTGAATTTGAAAATCATTGAGTAGTTCTATTATTTTTGCCTTGACCATATATGGCCAGTTACTTAAATTAACACAAGTTCCAGGAGTACATCACCAATAATAAGTTTCTTTCTGTCAAGCAATGGGGGGAGGAAGTGGTGAGTAATTCCTGCCTCTGAGGTAGCCATGGGATAGACATGTTTCCCATTTGAACCCATATGGATGCCTGCCTTAAATGCTAGTTGTTAGAAAGATGTACATTGGAAACCCTATTGCAAATAAAAGTCACTGCAAGTTGTAGGGTTAACCAACAAGCAACTAAATTGATAATGATGAAGCTAAATTAATAGTAGTCTGTAGTTAAAAGGCAAAAGTAACGTTAATTAAAACCACAGTCACTCAGGATGGCATCTCTTCAAACCTTGCAAGTGTGCATTTCTGTGGGAGCATTAGTGCTGCCAGACTCTTTAGGAGGGCTTGGCATCAGAATCCTCTGGAAACACATTAATAAATTTAGTCTGTGCTGCAAGATGGAGGAAATGTTATCTGTTAAAATTCCTCATAGGAAGGGAACTATACTTCCCTGCCAAATATCCCTTGGTGGGTCCTCGGGCTAGGAGATGAGGCGGCTGCCAGACCAGAATCTGGAGAGAGCTTTGAGGGAGAGGTGGGCTGGTGGAAGGGTGGGTTGGGGAATATGTGTCCACTGCTCTGGGCAAACAGGGAGAAAAGAACAGCGAGATAATTGAAACCCTCTGTCTGCAATGTGACCTCTCTGCGTGAACATCACTGTTACAGGCTAAATGTTTGTGTCCCCTCCTCCAAATTATTGTGTAAAGCTCCAACCCTACCCCCAGTGTGACTGTATCTGGAGGTAGGGATTTTATAGAGGTATGTTATGGTTAAATGTGGTCACAAGTTTGGGGCCCAGAGCCAATAGTATTAGTGTCCTTATAAAAAGAGACACTGGAGACCCCGAGTATGAACTATCCTTCTCTCTCTCTGTCTCTCTCTCTCTTTCTCTGCCAGTGAGAAGGTGGCCATCTGCAAGGCAGGAAGAGAGCCCTCACTAGAAACTGAACCTGCAAGGACATTGATCTTGGACTTTCCAGCCTCCAGAACTGTGAGAAAATAAATTTCTCTCATTTGAGCCACACGGTTTGTGGTATTTTATTATGGCAGCTCGAGCAGATGAAAATAACCTCCTACCTCTACCAACGCCCCCAACCTCCTAGCTCACAGAGTACAAGGGGGTTGGGGGTGGGAGCTAGGGAGGGGCCTGAGCTCTGTGCTCTAATTGGCCCTTGAGTGAGCTCCTGTGGACCCTGGGGCAGGTGAGAGGTAGTGGGAGCCCAGTGGCACAGAGAGAAGCATCAGAAAGTCAGCCCTGGCAGCTTGGAGACATCAGCCAGAGCTCTGCACTTCCACAGGCTGTCTAACTGGATTTGGAGGCAGCAAGGGCCTCAGCTGACAGCTGGGAAGACACATATAAGCACTGCGTTAATAACTTTGGTGCTTACATAATTGGGTATCAGTAAGCAGGCCTGAGATGAAAGAAGACAGGGAAGACCAGGAATTGCATGTTGTCGTGGCTAAGAGCCCAGGAAGGCACCTGAACACTTGGACTGCTGGTGAGAGGCAGGAGGGGCCTCTGGGCCCCCTGCGGCTGCAGCCAAAGCCCCCTCTTTGAGAACCACTAGCCAAAGGCACAGGTTCCAGGGAGGCCCCCAGAAGGCCACCCACTTGCATTTTTCCAGCTCACACTCAGCCATGTTTTTCCAGGAACTCCACGCCCCACAACCTGCAGCCTGGGCCTCAATCACTGGGATGATCCCCCTGTGAAGAGGGTCTGCTTATAGCTGGGTCCATCACGGTGGCAGTGGAGCCAGCGTCACCTGGTGATGCCGCTGAGGACCAGTAGAGCCATCTGGGCCTGAGACCACCCTGAGCCCCCTGTGTGGAGGCCCCTCCTGTCCATTTTCTACTTTTCTGCTGTCATATTCTTCCCAGCCATGCCTGGGCCCAGCCTGGTCCTCATAATAGCACCCCCACTCTCTTCCTCGCAGCTCCCGGGCAACCTGCTACATCCTGCCCCTGCCTTTAACCCAGGGCTCCTGGTAGGTGTAGAGGCTGACGTGTCCTATCAAAATCATCTGGGCAGCGTTCTCTCTCCATGAGGGCTCCACACTCCCAGCAGTGTGACTTTGTAGCCACCTCATCAAGAGCTGGAGTCTGTTTCCCAACCCCTTGAGTCTGGGCTGGCCTTGTGACTCGCTTTGGCCGATGAAATGCCATGCCCAGAAACATGTGGGTTCTGAGCTTAAGCCTTCAGAGGCCTCGCGTCCTTCTGCTCTCTGTCTTGTTTCCCAACCTTTGCTGTGAGAACAAGCCGAGACCAGCCTCCTGGAGGATGAGAGACCATATGGCACAGAGCCCAGTCATCCCAGCCAAGGTCCAGACATGGAAGACAGCCCACCCGAGGTCAGCAGCTCCCCAGATTAGCGTCTGCCGTAAGGGGAACAGTGGACTCTGCAACTGCCCAAAGCACTAAATGCAGAAGCCCTCCCTGCTGCATGGGGTCTTTTCCCAAGCTGACCTTTAGGGTCTTGATGAGCCCTGCCTGGCTACCTCCATGACAGTCCTCACCTTCCAAGCAGATCTTCTCAGAGAGGCTGGTCAGTGGCAGGGTCCCAGAGCCCCCGGAAGAGGCCGCCATGCCCTCAGCCTTGCAAGCCAGAGCAAGACATGAACTCAGTCTGCAGAAAGACATGATCTTGGCCCTTGGATGCTGTCTTAAGGGCTGCAGTGGGCAACCCCACAGATTGAGGCAGTCAGGGAGGCAGTACGCCTGTCCCAGTCAGCCTTGGGAAGAAGATGTGGCTGTGAACTCAGGACTAGCCGCCCTTCAACCAGCCTATGCGGTGGGATGCATGAAGAGCAGGCCTCAAATCCAAAGTCTTAGTGCCAAAGGTTCACTGTCCCCACATTTCTCTCATGAGTGTCTGCCTTTCTACTAGTTTCTAACCGGGAAGCTGAGGTTGTGAGAGTTTTCCTGAAAGACTGGGGTGTCTGGTGTTCATGTTGGACCCCAGGTGGGGTGAGGCTTTCAAGTATGAGCAGTTTCCCTACGCCCTCTCCCACCCACTCTTTCTCCAGGCCTGAGCCAGCCAGGTAGAAACATGGGATCTTGGTCTAAGGACCCCGTGGATCACTCAAAGCCCCCTGCTTTGCAGAGTGAGACCTTACAAGGCCTTACAAGGGCCCGATTGGTGTTCATAGAACTTGGCCTGAGCCTTGCAGCAACACCAAGCTCATGGCTTATAGGGCAGTCTGCTCTGGAATAGTGTGATTCCAGCTACTAGAAAGACTTCTTGGCTGGGCATGGTGGCTTACACCTGTAATCCCAGCACTTTGGGAGGCTGAGGTGGGAGGATCTCTTGAGCCTAGGAGTTAGGATCAGCCTGAGCAACAAAGTGAGCCCCATCTCTACAAAAAATCAAAATATTAGCTAGGTGTGGGTCCAGCAACTCGGGAGGCTGAGGCAGGAGGATTGCTTGAGCCCAAGAGGTCAAGGCTACAATGAGCTATGATTGTGCCACTGCACTCCAGCTTGGGCAAGAGAGTGAGACCCCGTCTCAAAAAAAAAAAAAAAAGGAAAAATAAAGAGAAGGAGGGAGGGAGGGAAGGAGGAAGGGAGAGAGGGAGAGAGGGAGAGGGAGAAAGGAAGGAAGGGATGGAGGGAAAGAGGAAGGGAGGGAGAGAGGGAGGGACGGAGGGAGAAAAGGAAGGGAGGGAGAGAGGGATGGAGGAAGGAAGGGACGGAAATAAAGGAAGAAAGGGGAAAGAAAAAAAAGAAAGGGAGAGAAAGAAAGAAAAGAAAAGAAAGGAAAGAAAGGAAGAAAGAAGAAGGAAGGAAGGAAAAGAAAGAAAGAGAGAGAGAAAGAAAGGAAAAGTCCTCTTGCTCATCTGAACCTTTCTGCCCATGCTTTCTCCCTGTATCAGTTTCCTAAGGCTGTATAACAAATTACCACAAATTCTGTGGCTTAAAACAACAGAAATGCATTTCCTCGTAGTTCAGGAGGCCAGAAGTCCAAATCAAGGTATTTGCAGAGCTACGCTTTCTCTGAAGCTTCTTGGGCAGGATCCGTCCTTGCTTCTCCCAGTTCCTGGTGGCTCCTGGCATTCCTTGGCTCGTGGCAGCATCCCTCCAGTCTCTGCCTCTGTCTTCACACGGACTTCCTTGCTGTCTCTCTGGGTGGTCCCTCCTCTCCTCTTCCTCTAAGGACACCAGTCATTGGATTTGGGGCCCACCCTAAATCTAGGATGATTTCATCTTGTGACCGTTAACTAGTTACGTCTTGCAAAGAGTGTTTTTACCAAACAAGGTCATTTTCTGAGGCTCCGAATGGACATGAGTTTGGGGGAGGATACCCTTTAGCCCACTACACAACTTCATGGTTCCTCCTCTGCCCCAGGCCCCCACTGAGCACTTGTGCTTCCTCAGCCCCCAACAGCCCTCCAGGATCAGACATTAGCCATATTAAACGTGCTCCCCAGCTTTGGTCCAGGGCAAACAGCCCCGCTCCTTCCACAGCTCTCTCCAGCCCTAGTCTCACTTCATGATCTCCAAACTCATCACTATCCTGTTCATCCCGTTCTGGACCACCAGTTTGTCAAAGTCCCTCTTAAAACATGGCTCTTTACATGGAGCCCAGGAACCAAACTCCCAGCCACTTCTCATGCTGGGCGCAGTCCTCCTGACAAGAGAGCCTAGGTTGGCACTGCCTTGGGTGGCTGAGGGTGCGGCACTCTTGGCCGGGGCCTCTCCAGCCCGCTGTTTCTCACAGGAGCTACCTTGTCTCCTCCAGCTGCAACTTCGGCAGTTGATTTTTTGACCCTAAATTCAAGATGTTGCATTTGCCCCACTGAGGTCCCCTGTTGGAGGTCTGGGCCCCGTATCTGTAGCCTCAGGAATGGAGTGTTTTTGGGCCCAGTGCTGCCCTCTGCTTCTCCCTTGCAGCCCTAAGTGGAGAAAGCACCAGGGAGTTGGAAAAAGTCTCAGCTTTGGGGCCTGGCAGGGTGGATCATGTCTGTAATCTCAACATTTTGGGAGCCAAGGCAAGATGATCACTTGAGGCCAAGAGTTTGAGACCAGCCTGGGCAACACAGTGAGACCCCATCTCTACAAAAAATTAAGAAATGAACTGGGCGTGGTGGCATGCTCCTGTAGTCCCAGCTATTTAGGAGGCTGAGGTGGGAGGACTGCTTGAGCCCAGGAGTGGAGGCTGCAGTGAGCTATGATCGTGCCACTACACTCCAGCCTGGGTGGCAGAGTGAGACACCACTTCTTTAAAAAAAAAAAAAAAAAAGCCTTATCTTTTAAGGCCCAGGTTTGAATCAGCCTTTTTTCCCTGTTCCCCCTTAGCTCTACCCCAATCCTCCCAAAGCAGCTCCAAGCCAGCCCTGGCCCTCGGGAGGGCAGGTGGCCCCTCAGACGGGGTCTCCTCCTGCCTTCATTGGTATAGCTGGAGCACTGGAACGGGGCTGTTCTTAATGCAGAAGGGCCTGAGACAGAGACTCAGAGCAGACAACTGCCTCTCTCTAGCATCCCCCATCCAGGGCTCTGAATTCTCACTCAGAAACACTCACTGACTGAGCCTTTGGTGTGCAGGTTGGCGACAGTGTTCCTCAGGCTGGCCCGTTAGGCTAAAGCCCCAGCATCTCAAGCCTCAAAGACTAGCCCCCAGCCCCAATCCTTAGCTGTGCAGAGGGCATGCGCAGCAACCTAGGTCCTGGGGCCTTGCTGGGGCTCAGACTTTCAGGAATTTGCAAGCAGTGAGAGTTCAGAATTCTACAAATAAAGAAACTGGGGTCAGCAGGAAGAGAGACCAGGCCTGCTAAGCTCCACCATCAGAGCTTTCCTTCCCCACTCAGGCCAGCTGCACCCTCGCACTGGCTGCAGAGGCGGAGGAGGAGAGGAGGTGGGAGAACTGAGGCTAGGTGCTGCCTCGCCCTCCCTCCCCAGGCCCCACTGCCCCCACCTGCAAGGAAGCTTTCCACACAAATGACAAAGCAGCTTCATCAGGCAGGACTCCCTTAGCCTCCTCACTCTCTGGAAGCTCCCTCTGTCCCCACTCTTAGGTCTGAAAATCCCATCAGCTCCTCCCACTGCCCCTGGGGCTTCCTGGAGCCGCCTGTGCCATCATATAGCACACCTTGGCTGGATTTTCTGATTATACAAACACACACACACACACACACACACACACACACACGCAGAGTAAAAACTCAAACACCACAGAAAACTGTAAAAATATAAGGTTAAAAAAAAAAACCTGACTTCACTACCCAGAGATGATAAGTGTTCATATTTTCCTGACTTCAAAACACCTGCCTCTTGAGCCTTCTTTCTCTCTCAATGAATACGATTTTATGTAAATGTCATATTATAAATACACTTTAGTAACCTGCAGTTTTGCCAAAACGGTGCATAAAGGACATGTCCCCATGGCAGTGAACCGAGATGTGTATCGCGGCCCTTCCATGGCTGCCCAATAGCTCTCTCTGTCCCCTAACAGGCATTCCATCCAGACGGACACAGACGCTGATGGCTTCTGTGGTGGTAACAGCTCTGTAATGGGGCTACCTCAGCACACTGCTCGTTTGTGTGATCAGCTCCTTTCTATAAATTCCCAGATGTGGATTTGAAGGTGAAAGGGCATGTTTATTTCATGTCTTGATCTGACCACCCAATGTCTTAGGGTGGTTGGGGCCCTCCCCAGGGGAAATGCGGTACGTTATTTTGGATCCTGAGATTAATGGGAAGTCGCTTTGAAGCAGGGAAACAAGGCTAACCAGGCTGGGGCTCCTTGAGGGCAGGGGCCAGGCTCCCATCCAAAGGGAGGCAAGAACCTGCCACTCGGGCAGAGCTTCAGAACTGGAGGGGTTAATTAGAGATGGATCCAGAAATCTATAAACACCCGAAAATGACTGACATGTGCTAATTTCTTCTTTAGTATTCACAATGGTTTTCTATTAATTAAGAAGAGACAGAGCCCAGGGGAGAGGCGACAGGCCAGGCATTCTGGCGCTGGTGGGCTGGGCAGGCTGCCCATCCTGGGTCTGCTGAGGGTGAGGGGGCAGCCAGGGCACAGTTTGACCTTGATGGCACAGGCCAAGGACAGCGTGGCCCTCAGGGACCCTCCTTGGGCAAGAGGCAACATTGTGCATGGGACAGGCAGCAGCTTTCAGGTATCTTGTTTTTGAAGCTCAGTGACTGCTGGCTCTTGAGGACACTGGGGACACAGGAGGCCCGGGTGGGGGATTAGGGTCTCCCATTTCCCAGGGAGTCCTTTCTGTAGCCATGCAGGGACAGGGTGGACAGCATCCTTTCCCCATAGCTGATGGAGGAAGTGAGACTGCATTGAGGTTTTCAAAGTGGGTCCACTTCTTTGGGTGTGGTGGGTAGGGAGGATCCCGCCCTCTGCTGCTCGGCTGCAGGGGTAGGATTAGAGGATGGAGACTACCCTCAGTTATATCCCTCAGTCCCCCTTCATCACATGCTTGCTGCCCTTCCCTCCCGCTCCAACACCCCATGGAAGCTAGGGCTGAGCCAGAGCTCTGGCCCCAGTCACTCTGGACAGATGGGAACACCTGGAGATAGCCTGGGTGTGGGCGTATGCACGTGTGTGTACCTGTGTGTGTGTGTGTGATGAGTGTGTCCACTGTCTTGTCTGCATGTTCATTGTGCATATCACTGTGTGTATGAGAATGTGTGAGTGTATGTTCAAATCCCGACTGTACCATTTTCAAGCCTCATGTGCCTTTGGGCAAGCTACCAAACTCTCTAGAACTCATTGTCCTCATCTGTAGAATAGGAATGGTGATAGTGCCCACTTCATAGGGTTGCTGTGAAGATTGTATGAGTGTGTGTAGCACACTTAGAACAATCATTGTGTTTGAAAAGTATCTTTAGTCTGGAACCCCTTTCCCTCTTCTACTATTCCATTTATTTGGTGAATTCCTACGCATTCTTCAAGACCCAGCTGAAGTTCAGGCAGCATCAGGTCCATGTCACAGTGCAGGAAGATCTACCCTTAGAGTCCTGGGCTCAGGGGCAGAACCTCAGTCCCTAAAGAAGCAGAGAGGAACCTGTGGTCCCCATACATCATAGTCAGAACATGAATGTACAATGATGTGAACACACGTCAGCATGGGCTTGTACACATCTGTACAATGATGCGTGTATATACACAATGTACACCCACACACTCGCAATCTGCATGGATACAGGAGGTACAAATACTTTGTCCTCAGCATTTGCAGACGTAGGACTCACACACGTAACCTTGGCATGCATAGTGCACACAGATATAAGCCCTCCATTGTCTACAAACATGATGTAGAAGCAGAACTTATATACACAGACTTTGTACACATTTAGTACTTTGTTAACACATGTATACAAAACGTATACTTTCTACACATAAACTGTTACCTAAACTCTTCGTATATGCACAATGCAGACATAGAATGCACACCTGTGTACACACATGGCATGGATGTATTTATACACAAGAATAACGAATACACACGCACACATGTGTGTGCTCACACACACTGTATAGTCCCAAATGCAAGGCACACAAACCGGCCTGTAGCTGCCATCCCTGGGGAAAACTCACCCTGAGCCAGTCCCCTCCCTTTAACCTTCAGCGCTGAAGGCTGCATTGGACCCACAGATGGGGAATTAATTGGTGTCATTAACATGAGGCAATGATAATGACTTCTCATCGATCCCTGTGGCAGATGTATGGCCACCCTGAGGTGGAACTGGGAGCTCAGGACTGGGGTCTGGGCCTCTCTGGCAGAGCCTTGATCTTTGGTGGCCACACCGGATGCCCCTGTTCCTGCACACAGACTGTGGTCAGGCCCCACCTTGGGGGATTCCTCTCAGAGCGCAGAGGGGAAATGGAACCCAGGGGAGATAAGCCACTTGCCCAAGGTCCCTTGGCCTGCTAGAGGCTGGGGCCACCTGGGCACTCAGGACTCAGCCCCTCGCATGTGAGCCTCCCCCGACCCCCTCTGTGCTCTCCCACCCCTTCTGTAGAAGTCGCTTTTGTCCCTCCTTCCCCCACTGGCTCTAACTGTCTCCTGTGGCGCTGGTCCTGTTCACAGTCTCTGTCCTGTGTCCTGGGGCCTTCAGTGAGACTGAGACCACGAAGTGGAAGGGCTTGGCTGTAGGAAGGAGAGGGCCTGGGCTGCAAAGAGGATGAAGGTGCAGAGGCTGGCCTGGGACAGACTGACAGACCAGCAAACTCCTGCTCCTCCAAGAGGCTGCCTTCTCCAGGAAGCCTCCCCTGACGGGCCCACTCCAGGCCTAGCTGGATCCCCTTCTGATGCTTCAGCAGCTTCTTCTCCATCCAGCCCTTATCCCACAAGGTTGTAGTGGTCTGCTTCCCCCTTTCCTTCCCCACTGTGCCGTGAGAAAGTCTTCCTGTGTGGACTTTGTCTAACGATCTCTGCAGCTCCTTCAGACTTACCCCAGAACAGGCAGGTAGTAGGTGCCCAATGGATGTTGAATAAATGGAAATAGACTGAGACAGGCAGATAGACGGAAAGGCAGAAAGGATGACCAGAGCTGGAAGGACAAATGGAGAGGGGTGCTGGAGCCCGAGTTCCAGGACTCTGCGGGGTGGAAGGTGGGCGCATGGGCCTTGGGGGCTTGGCAGGGTGCCCAGTAATGGCAGAGAGTCTGTGTTCTCTGGGGCCCCCTAGAGGCTTTGGGTTCCCTTCCTGGGTTGGAGCCAAGCTACTTCCTCCTACCTGTCCTCTCAGGAGAGAAGCGTGGGGAAGGTAGCTGAAGGCCCTGCAGCCGGGAGCTGGGCTGGAAAGTGGCAGTGGGTAGGTGGAGGTGGAGGGGTGGTAACAGTAAATGGGATCCAAGGAATAGGATTCAGACTCTGTGGATTCAGACACGGGCAGAGGCTGAACTCATTCCCAGCAGCCCCCTGGAAGCCCAACCTGGGTCAGGCCCCTGGGGACACCCCCAGACTGGCTGGCTGCACTGAATTTGTTACTGTCACTGCATTTCCAGGGCTTATAATGAGCTGCTAATGAGCTGTCAGCTAATTATGAGAATTAAATGGGGCAGTGGGGCTGAGCTGAGTGTTGCTGAAAGCTTCTGGGGTGTCTGGCGGGGAGGGAAGATCCCCATCAGCTTCCTGGCCCCCTCATGAGGGTGAGGGTGGAGGAATTTGCTCTTGAAGAGAAAGAGGGAGAACTCCAGCAGCCCCAGAATAAGGCAACTCCAGCCCCACAGCTGGGGAGCAACTGCACCTGAAGGCCGGGCAGTGAGGCCTGCGGAGGGCAGCTGAGCGGCCCCAGAGGTTTGACTCTCTGCGTGACCTCAGGCACGTCCCCCTGGGTCTAGAGTCTTTCCTTCTATCTGTAAAATGGGTCGGAAGGAGGAGAAGGGACTAACCAGCTGTTCCCTGCTGGCCCTTCCTCCCATCTCAGCCCAATCATGACACTGTGGCTCCTCCCTCTTCATAGATATGGCTCAGAGTCCCCCAGCTTTGTGAGCATAGGGATTTGCTTGGGGGTCACATGAAATAATTGGTGAACCCAAGTGGAGAAATCTTTAACCAATAGAAATGAGTGCATATGTTGACAGGTGCGAGAACATTCATAGCAACTATATGCATAAGAGAGCAAAACTGGAACAACCCCAATGTCCATCAACAGAAGAAGGGATAAATAAATGGTGGCATATTCATACGATGAAGTAGTACACAGCAATGACAAAGAGCAAACTACATACATAGACAGTCTTCATTTTATGTGATTCTGATATGCACAAATTCCAGTTACCATGGTTTAATTAAGCAGTTTCAGTCTCTCAACAAGGTGGTTCAAACTTCAGCCACCATTTTACTGGCGTATTTTAAACTGTGAGTAGTGGCCTAAGGGGTAAACTTCCCTGCTGGCTCTTCAGTTTGCAAGTTGCTCCATCAATAGCAGATACATATCATGATCAGTGACCAATCACATCACTCTTTCTAAGGCCACTGGTGATTGGACACTGGGCATCTGCCAGGCAGTTCACACACAGCAAAGTGTGCAGTTGTGTTGTCTCTTTGTCTTCAATTTAGAAACCCACATGACACTTTAGAGAAATCTCCAACTGAAAGAAGGAATTAGTTAACAAAGAGGAAATTGCAACAAAGAAATGAAAATGATAATGCTAGAAGTAAAATTCGACTCAAATGTAAATGGAGTTGTAGAAGAAATAGCTGACTGGGAATGTCCACCGACGATGCTGCCACCATTTGGCTGCAGATGTGCAGCAGAGGAACTTAGTGAAGACGAACGTATTGACATAAACGAGGAACGAGGTTGTGATGAAATGGATGAACATGCCCCAGAGAAAGTGACGCTCACAAAAACACTTCACACCAAAGGAACTTCCAGAGATATTTTGCAACATTGAAAACACAAAGGAGGAAATGTTGGAAGCAGATCCAAACTCAGAACACAGTCTGACAATTGGCCAACACATAGAAAAGATGCTTGCCTGTATTATAAGTGACATAACCAGCGCTGTTCAATCCGCTCTTCATAAGCTTTTTATAAAGAAATGCAACACTTTAATTCTTAATGTTTCTGATGTCTAAAATTGCATCAGAATTAAAACTAATTAAAACTAATACTAAATGAGTATTAGTTTTACTATTGTTTTAATTTCCCAACTATATTTATAACTAACAGTAACTGTTTTTAATGTTTTGACAAAAAAACTTCTAAAGGTCACAGAACAATCATACTTTTCGCCCACTGATTAGGATCTCCCTGTGCGATTTCAACTCGCACGGTCGTTTGTGTGTCCCGCACGCACCGCTGTGCAAAGCGAGAGCTGCTGGTACATGCACCTGCACAGATGACTCTCACAGAGACAACGCTGGGAAGAAGCCAGATGCAAAAAACAAGTACATACTTTGTGATTCCAGTCACATGAAGTTCAAAGGCAGGCAAGACTAATCTATGAGGGTAGAAGCCAGAAGAGTGGTTACCTGGGGTAGGTGGGGGTACTAACTGGGTCATGAGGAAGTCCACTGGGGTGTGGGATATATTCCAGATCTTGATTTGGGTGGTGGTTTCAGGCATGTATAAATTTATTTTAGAAATCATCCAGCTGTATACTGAAAATGTGTGTACTTTATGTAAAATATTCTTAAATAAATAAATTTTTAAGTGGAGAAATCCTGTGAATTTTGTGCAGCTCCATCTTCAAGAATTTGACAGTATTCCACGTGGCTGGCCTTTTTCCCCTTCTTCACTCTCTTCCCTCGCCCGCCCCCAGTAATCTGGCCCTCCTGGTTGCCCTTCCCTCTCTCTGTACTCCTCAGCCCATGCCGGACTTCTCAGCGCTGCTCTTCACTTTCTCCCACTTTGGTCACCACCTGCTGCTCTGGTCCCGCCCAAGGGGTACCTGCTCCACCCTGGAGCCCAAGCTCACCCAGAACCCTCCCCAGGCTCACTCCCTTCAGGTGTGCAGTGTGTGACCCTGTCACCCTTGTCTCCTCAGTCTCTCTCAGGAAGGAAGGAAAGAAGGAAAGGAGGGAGGGAGGAAAGGAGGGAGGAAGGAAGGAAGGGAGAGAGAGAGGAAGGAAGAGGGAGGGAGGGAGGAAGAGAGGAAGGGAGAGAGGCAGAAAGAGAGGGACGGAGGGAGGAAGGAAGGAGGGATGGCAAATGGATGGGAAGAAAAGGAGAAGGAAGGTCGGTCTGGCTGCTGCTGGGGAAGGGGCAGCTTCAGGGAGAGGCCGTGCAGGGCAGGAGCTGCTCAGGGAGGATTTCGGCCTGATCCCAGCTCTAGAGAAGCGACACCCCATTAATGCCTTCCCAGCCAGCGACGTGCCTCCCTAATGGAGTCTGGAACTCCACACTATTAGCCACAAATGGCATTTTGAAATGGCTTTTTTTTTGGGCGAACCCCAAAGACATTGCTAAGATTTACATTTTCAAATATATGCTGACCTTTTTTTCCTCTTTCTTTGAGTTCATTTGTCATCAGTGTATAATTGAATCAATATATTTCCCGATCAGCCCCAAGATTGAATAAGGTCACGGGGAGCCGTGTGTGGGCATTAGACATCATTATTTCACTCCGAATGAGCGGCCATGGCACGGAGCATTCCGGGCGCCAAATGAAATTCTATTAGATTCTATTACACTTTTACAATTATAGAGACGTTCCAATATTACAAGGGGAAATGAAGTCATAATAAAAAAGCCCAGAGGTGTATTACAGAGAAATGGGCACACTATTTTTCTAGTTAAAAACTTGATGGAAGGAGCTTGACTGACTTTCAGTTGCCGAGATGTGACCTTGTTCTCAAAGCCCCTCAGTCGCCGGGCCCCGGCCCTCCCTTCCCAAGCCTGTGCTGCCCAGAGAACAGTCAGAGCCAGAGTTTGGAAGCCAGCTCACTCTCTCTAGTCAAACTGAGTCCAGCTCCTAGGCCCCATGGAACACAGACTTGTTACAAACTGATGTCACATCCGGGGCAGTGAGGCAGCCGAGATACTGAACCATCTTGGGGAGGTGCCTGACCGTGTGAGAAAGAGGCAGAGTGGCCAAGCAGGCATGTGAGAGGGTGGCCATGGGCCTGCGTGAGCACAGGCTCCTGCCTGCTGACATGCGGGGCAGGGGATCCAGCAGTGGTGGGGTGGGTGCCCACTCCCTGCCGTGGAACACCCCCTCCATGCCACTGTGCTGCGGTGGCCCAGGGATCCTGCCATCCTGTCCTGACCCTTGCAGAGGCGTTCCACCAGCTCCAAGCACAGATAAGACAGAGCCCATGAGGGGCAGCTGGTGGGGCTTCCTGAAGAAGCAGAGGAGACAAGCTAGGCCTTGAGGGATTGGGAAAGCCTGGATATAGGGATAAGAGAAGAAGAGCCCAAGAGCTCAGAGGGGAGGAGAGACCAGTGCAACAAAAGGTCCAGAGGTTGGGGCGAGCCTGGCACATTGAGAGTCAGGGATTGGTGGGGGTGGTGGAGAGGGCAAATGATGGAGAGTGAGCAGGTGGGTGGGGGCTGGGGTGAAGGGCGGGGCCTCAGCCTCTTGGGAGACCTGAGGGCAGGCAGGGGTCTGGTCAGGTGCGGGTTGGTGGCTGCCCAGGAAAGGCTCACTGTGGGATGAGGTGTAGGCTGGACAACCACCCAAGGGAGGCAGGACAGGGGGCCAGAAGGGAGGCTCAGGAGGGTCTCTGGGACCTGGGTGGTTGTCCTGGACCATCTTGGGAAGAAGACAGTGACAGAGCCTCTTGGGAACAGGCATGGAGCCCTCCCCTTCCCTCTGGCCCTGCCCAGGTGCAGGGATAGCTGGTGGATAGATAAATGAACTCCAGGCTTTCCAGGAACACTGTTACATGGGATAATGGTTCACTAACCTTTCGCTCCCCTCTCTCTTGAGGTATACATTTTCCCACCCAAAAATGTTGGGCCTGGCCCTATGTGGTAGGCAGAATTGTAAAGGTGACCCCCCAAGATTCCTGATCCCTATTTTTCAATGCAGCACTAATTTAGGTACTGCTATGGAGGGATTTTGCAGATGTAATTAAAGTCCTAAGTCAGTTGACCTTATGATACAGAGATTATCCACACGGATCTAAACCAATCAAGTGAGACCTATAAAAGCAGAGCATGTTCCCTGGTTAGCAACACAAAAGGAAGCCAAAGAGTCAAAGCACGAGAAGGATTTGTTGCACTATTGCTAGTTTGATGATGGAGGGGCCACATGACAAGGAATGCAGGAGGCCTCCAGAAGCTGGGAGCAATGCTGGCTGCCAGCCAGCAAGGAAACGGGGACGTCAGTACTCCGAGGGCATGGAAGAATCCTGCAGCCGCAATAGCAGGAATGAGCCTGGAAGAGGAGCCCCAGCTCCAGATGAGAATGCAACAGCTGCCACCTTGATTTCTGCCTGGGCAGAGAGCCCATCACACTATGCTGGACTTCTGACCTACAGACTGGACTCATAAATGGGCATTGTTTTAAGCCACCAATTTCATGGTAATTTGTAAAGCAGCAATAAAAGACTAATATATGCCATGACTTGTATTGGACAATGGACAATGGAAGTGACAGTGTGGATCTGTGGCTAGGCCTTGTGCATTTCTGCTTAGCCTCTCATGCTCCTTTGATAGTTAGAGATGAGGAAGGGCAGGCCCGGGAGCTGTGCCTTCTGCTGGGCCAGAGGAACTGGCCTGAACCCAACAAGACCCTGCAGCCATCCCTTGCTGACCTGCATCCTGAAGTGGAGTCACCCAGCCAACCTGCAGACCTGGGAACAGGCAAATCAATGTTGCTCTAAACTGTGGAGTTGTAGGGTGTCATGCCACCATCATGTTGCAGCAATGGCTGAATTTACAGATACCTGCATCTTAGCAGCAGCCAGGAACAGACTGGAACAAAGAGGAAGGGGCTGCTTTGAGGTCCTGGAGCAGTCCTCTTGTGCAGGGGTGAGCCCTGGAGGCCAAGGCTTGTGCTGAGCCAGCCTGGACCACAGCACTGGAACATCAGCTAACTGTCCTTACTACCGCCCTGGGTGTCTGCATGCCCTTTCTGTTGGGGTCACCTCTGGAAGTCACCATGCCTCACTAGGAAGTCTCCTTTCTTCTAAGAAAGCCGGAGCCCCGTGGCCTTTCCCTTGCTGCTAAGGGGGATGCTTGCCTTTGCCCAGGCAAGTTCTGCTAGACCACCCCTGTGCCAGCTGCATGGGAAAGTGTCAGGCCCTTGTCCCCAAACTCGGGGGACACAGGCCACATCCCCTCAAGAACCCCTCTCTCTGATTGCAGGGTAGTGCTGTCCCAGCCCTGGGGGAGAGGAGGGGAGAAGAGCAGCTCTACATGGTCTCTCCAGAGAAATCCTCACTTGTCTCACCCACACCTGGAGGCAAGTGACTGAGGAGGCGCACAGGCCTATGAGGGTCTCCGCTCAGCAAGCCTTGCCCGGACCGCCCATCATCATGCCATTAAGACATGGGGTCCGGGCTTCTGTTTTCCCCAGCATTGGACCTCAGTTTAGACTAGCACCTCTCCCTGCCCTTTTAAAATTTACTTTGAAATAACCTCAACTTTACAGAAAAGTAGCAAGTCCAGTACACATGACTTTTTTCCCTGAGCCATTTGAAAACACAGGGTGATGACATGGGCCCATCAAGAAAACACTTCAGCATGCATTTCCCTCAACACCTTCTCCTTCAACACAGCAAAATCATCAAATTAGCACTGACATATAACTAGCAGTCAGTCTTCTGCCCCACTCAAGATGCACCAAGCATCCCAACAATGTCCTTTGGAGCAAAAGGACCCAGCGTTTGGGGTCACGCATCTCACTCAGTTGTCATGTTCCTCAGTCTCCCTCAATCTGGGATAGTGCCTGGTCTTTCCTGACCTTATTGCCTTTGTGATGACAGGCTGGTATTGGACAGGCTGTCCCTCAATCTGGGTTTATCTAACATTTCTCAAGGTTCAACGCAGGCTGTGCGTGTTGGGTAGGCCTGTTACTGTGGGCTCATCCTCGCGCTTCTTGTCGGGAGGCACAGGGTTTTGACTGTCCCATTGCTGATGCTCACTTTGATCACGTGAGGAAGGTGGTATCTGCCAGCCTTCTCTCCACTGTAAATTTATTCTTTTTCCATTTGTAATTAATAACTATGTGGGAAGGTATTACGAGACTGTGTAAATATCCCATTCCTCATTACATTTTCAATTTATTCATTTATGTCAGTATGGATTCATGGTTTCCTATTTCTTTCAATGGGTTATAAACTGCTACTATCATTATTTATTTTGAAGTTCACATTGCCCCAGATTTGGCCAGTGGGAGCCCCTTCAGGCTGGTTTGTCGCAGCGCCCGCCCCTTCTCACTCTCCCAGCTGTTCCTGGCTATTCCTCGGGTGGAAGAGTACCTGGATGACCTCAGCAACCATCTCTTCACCCTCCAGGCGCCCTGTAGCAGCACCTTTAAGACTACTCTTCCAGGCTGGCATCCTGAGCGCTGATTTCCCATCCTGATGGTTAGACCTTGGCCGGAGGGCAGACCTCAGCCCCTGCCGTTGGCTGGCACAAATCTGGGCTCAGCACATGGGCACAAGGCGCCCCCACTCACCAATGCCCCCCTCAGACATGCCCCCCCACCCCAAGCTGGGACTCCCCCAGTCTTCAAACCCTGACGTCTTCCAGTGTGGTCTTCCCTGGTGTCCCAGGAGAGGACAGGGTTCAGCCCGGCTCTGCGGCCACTTGTGGGCAGCCGGTGATTTGCAGGGGAAGTGCAGGAGAAGGCCCAGTGGCAGCTGTGTCATAAATAGAAGACATGTTGGCAGAGTCTGGAGAACCAAGAGAGGGCTGCTTTGAGCCCAAGCTAGGAAAAGGGGCTGAGTGACACCAGGAGCCTGTACAGGGAGGTGGGGCCAGAGAGACTCTGGCCATATAGGCAAGCCCCTGTTAAACCAAACTTCAGAGTGGATAGTGGCCAAGCTGAGCTGAGTACCTGCAATTTTCTGGCTTCAGTTCTCATACCTCTTCAGACATTTCCTAATGTGGGGCTCTGGTGACACGCTGGGTGTGAGCTCATCTGAGCTGGTGGCCCCATGCAGAGATCCCCCACTCCAGTTTTCAGGAGCAGTTTTCATGGCTCAAAGGTGACCCTAGGGTGCACCTGAAGGCTGCAATTCCTGGGGGATTCCTGGAGGGGGATTGTGGGCCTCCTCTTCTTCCCCAGCCTTCTCCTAGTGGGGAGGGGTCTGAGGGCAGGAGGACCCTTGGGGAGTTCAGGGACTTCCCTGCAGCCGGCTCCTGCCCCTCCCGCGGTTCCGAGCCCAGGTTCTGGCTGTGCAGAGGCCTGGAGCTCAAGGCTAATTGTGAATTAGGAGCCCAATTATGCCTGGCACAATTGGCTCCGCACTGCCTCCTCTTCCTGACAGACATGTATATTAATAGTTGGCACTTACTGAACCAAATATGAATATTCATCTTCATTTATATTTCAAGGCCTTTCCTCCTGGAGGCCCGCGGGGCTGCAACCAGCTCCAGCCCCATCACGGAGCTGACAGCTCACACTCCTGGGCCCTGACTCCTGGCTCCGCGGGCTGCCGGGCGGGCTCCCAGCTGTCCACAAACACTCATTAGGGGGGCCGGACCCAGCGAGCTGCGGAGAATGTGTAATCGCGCCGCGCACTGCTAATTAGGGAGCTGATGGGGCATTGAGGGCGAGAGGACGAATTCTTTAAACAGAGGACGGGAAACTTGAAGAGCTGTAATTGGAGCAGAGTTCATTTCAGAACTTGGGAGCCAGTGAGTCTGATGACAGCCCTGCCGGGAGGAGGGAGGGGAGCAGGCCGGGAAGGAGGGAGACAGCTGGGGCTTGGGCACCCAGGACCTCAGGCTGCACAACTGCGGGGCAGCGTCTCCACCTTCATTTAATGCAGTCCAGCTGTGTGGGCCCCGCCCAGCTTCAGGGACAGCTTCCTCTAGCTCAGGGCCAACTTGGGGTCAGCCTCCTGTCTCTCTTGCACAGTCAGCTCCAGAGTGCTCCCCTGGCATTGGGGGTCATGCGGAGTGCTCCCAGCTCCACCAAGAGCCTTGGACCTCCATAGACAGTCACCACTGCCGAGAGCCATGAGTCACGGTCCAGCTATCTGACAGCTGGTGTCCCTGTTTCCCAAAGCCAGCGGAGATGAGGGTCTTCTGGCTCCTCAGATGCCCCAGCCGGAACTGGCAGGAATTGCTGTGGACAGAGGGAAAGTTTAGAGGCTCTGCAGAGCCTCCCAGGCATGTCTCTGATACTGTAGACCCTTTATAGGAACTGCTTCCTCCTGGGTGCCCTCATGCTCCAAATCCGCCCCCCTCAGCCCTAAGGTCCCCCCACGCCCGCACCACTGGTCTTCTTTAAACCTCCCTGTCTGACATCCCACCCACCTCTCCCACGAAAACTTCACCACTGTCCGCAGGAAAGGTTGACAGTGGCGAGCCGTCGGTCCTCCCTCCCAGGGCAGGGTCCTCTGTCAGCCAGTCACTTTGGAGGAGTTTGAGGCCCCCACTCTTTCTTCTCCCCCTCCACAGCCCCTTCCCCTAAGGTCCAGTGCCACCTGGGTCTCACAGGACTGCTGTGGGCAGGAAGAGCTCCAGGCTCACAGTCAAAGGTGGACGTGGGTGCTCCTGGGTGGATTTCCCTGTCTCTGTTCCCAATGGGGTGAGCTTCATACCTGTAACTAACAGGCAGATTCCTGCACACCTCCTGTAAGTCCCACTCAATTTTCAGCAACTGTTAGATCTGAATCTGTGCTCTGAAAGGATATACTTCCTCAGTTAGCAAGGTGTAATCCTCCACCCCCAGCTCCCCACCCCTGCCACCCCTGTTACGGGGTAGAACGGCGTTTGGTTTCTTCCCTGTCAGCCTTTACTCCCTGTTACTCAAGGAGAAGCTCCTGACTCAAACTCCATTTGTCAGGTCTGCAGCCTTACTGCAGAACAGACCTATCAGCACTCCTTCTCCATGTGGCTGCTGTTTGTTGCATGCCAACTGGTGATGATGATGGTGATGGTGATGGTGACAGCAACAAAAGCTACCATTTATGA
Organism: Pongo abelii; assembly: GCF_028885655.2. NCBI lineage: Eukaryota > Metazoa > Chordata > Mammalia > Primates > Hominidae > Pongo > Pongo abelii. The sequence continues at coordinate 68,951,981 of NC_071994.2, forward strand.
AGCGCTTCTGACATGCCGGGCACTGGTCTAAGCACCTCGTGTACTCACACGTTCAACCCTCGCAGTAACCTTCAGTGGAGAGTATTAGTATTTATTATCCTCATTCTACAGATGAGGAAGTGGAGGTTCAGAGAAGCTTAGTGGCCTGTTGGTGAGTGGCAGAGCAAGATTTGAAAGCCAGTCCACCTGGCCCCAGAGGCGGTGCTGCTGGCCTCAATCCCTGACTGTACCTGGAAGGGCGGGCCTGGGGCTGCTGCTCAGGCTGGACAAGGAAAGGAAGGAACACCCCGTTTTTGTAGATGGAGAGGACAAGGTCAGAGGACAGCCAAGTCATTACTCCAGGTCTCACCCAGCTGGGCACCAGTTGTGCGACCCAGTGGGAAATCTGGGCAGCATCTCCTGACTTCGACCTAGAGCCGTCCAGTACCGTAGCCACTAACCCCATGTGGCTATTGAAATAAAAATGACAGATGTGATTCCTCAGTCACACCAACCACATTTCCATGCACAACAGTCATGTGTGCCATATTAACCTCTGTGGTTATCAGTCACCCCATACTCAGTGCATGTGGCCTGCCCAGCTTGGGGTAGAACTTTGAGGCTAAAACCTTTGGGAATCTTCTCCCTGGCACCCTCCAGGCCTCAGAGTACTGACTGCCTGGTGAGGGCAGCATGGGAAGGGTCTCTGTGGGAAAGTTGATGGGAAAAGCCCTACCCTCACACCTGCCTCTGCAGCCCTTGTTCAAGCCTCAGAAGCCGCAATTAGCAGGCAGCAGCCGCTGCTTGAACCTGTCGTTCCCCTCCTCCCAGAAGCTGGAGGCTGGGCAGCTCCAGCAGCTTTGCTCTTTTTTTTTTCTGCAAGAAGAGATCAGAAACAGAAGCATTCAGGCTGCGCCTGGCTGGCTTCTCTCTCGGCATGAAGTCTGTGCCCAGCCCTGCCAGGCTGGGCTTCCAATTACGGAAGCTCGGCTTCAGCTGCGGAGGGGCCGGCGCCCAGCCAGCAACCCACCTGGCCCCCTCCTCTAATCAGAGCCTAATTGATGTGGGCTTGCCTGCAAGTCTTGCAGCACTTCTCTTGCTTCCCCAGCCCCAGCTGCTGCTCCTCAGGGAGCTCAACCCTTTGTCCCTGCAAGTTTGAAACCATCTGAACAGAAGGTGGCAGCTCTGTGTTCGCAGCATTCTGGACTTTCTTCATGCCCCTGGGTGGAAGTGTACCTGGATGGTTTCTGGGAGAGGATGTTCAAGTCACCTCCCCAGTTGCTTCCTAGACCTGTGCTTGAGCTGGGTGGGGCTGAGCATGATGTGGGGTGTATGAGGGGTGCGTGTGTGTGTGAGGTTTTGCAGACATGTACTCTGGAGTGTTGATCTGCTAGGGAATTAGGCTTCTAGCTCTGAGTATGAGCACCTGCCTTCAATCTAGGACACCTGGATGCCCTTAGGACTGTACCTTAGGATAGGATATTTTATCTGGGGAAACAGGATGAGGAGGAATGAGGAAGGGAAATGAGGGTGAGAGCGGAGGCGGGGCAGGGGTGGGATTATTCTGGGAGGCAGTTCTGGCCAGGCCTGGCAGGGGTTTCTCCTAACTGATGCCACCTCGTCCCTGGAGCTGTTCCATGTGGAGAAAGGGCAAGGAGGAGAGGAGGAGACGCGGTGGGTGACAGTGTTCTCATCTTGGTGGCTCACCTTGCAGTTTGCAAAGTGCTTCCTCTGGGTTTATCTCCATGGCTCTGCAAAGCAAGCAGGGCAGGACACTCATGCCCAGTCTGCAGAAGGGGAAACTGATTTGATGAATGTCACATAGGGCCAGAGGTGACATTCTGGTCTAAGCGCCTTGTGTACTCACTCGTTCAACCCTCGCAGGAACCCTGTGGATAGTATTAGTATTTATTATCCTCATTCTGCAGATGAGGAAGTGGAGGTTCCTCTGACATTAGGCCAGAATGTCACACAAGGGCCCAGCACATAGGACCCTTGTCCCCAGGCTGTAACCACCCAGCTGTGGCCCATGGCTGCCAATAGAAATTCCAGACCTTCATCCCACCCTGGGAATGCCGCTGCTAGAGTGGTCACATTTGGTTCCAAATGGCCTGGATTTGGGGCTGTGGCTGTTTTATTTGCAGTTTTAGGAAGAATGGCACAGATGAGAGACTTTGAGTTCAGTCAAAACAACCTTGAACATGACAGAAGAATTCCATCCAGGCTGCAAGGGTAAAAAGGCACCCCACACTTCCCCAGGCCTCCTCCGAGGAAGACCCCCTCTATTTGAGACAGCCGAAAAACAATAGGGAAGGGAGAATTTTGGACATGGACTGGTTGTAACTTAAGGTGGGGAAAGAGGAGGGGGTGGTGGCAAATTTTTGGCTTAAATGTCTAGGTGGCCTTGGAGTCCATTAATAATGTCCTGTTCTAACCGATTTCAGCAGTTTGGGGACTGCATCTGCTCTAGTAGGTATCAGTGGAACTAGAAACGGAGCTGTGTGGATGGGCTGCTGATTGTCCCCCAAGGGAGGCAGCTATGCTCCTCCCTTGTCAAGAGAGACAAAACCGGGTGACTAGAGACAAAAGGACGCTTTGACCACTGTTCTCCCAGCTTCCTTCAAAGGAGGGCTTTGCCAAGCTGCTTAGTCAGAATCCAAGCTATTGACTGGGTGTGGCCACAGCGTTAGCCGGCACCAACTCAGGTTCGTGGCTTCTTGCTGACCCGGGCAGGGTGTGAGCCCTGGGTCCTGAGGTCATCTCTCCTCTGCTCCTCTCCTCTCATCCCTTCTGGTTCCATGGCCTGGGAGGATATGTGGGCTCAGAACCTCTCATGGGGTTTCTGTGTGTCCTCCAGGCCCACCTGGATGTGCTGATGCCACAGGTAGATCTAGGGAGTGAAAGGCCCCGCTGAGGACCTCAAGCCGCTGCTGCTGGTCCATGTTCCCGTCAGCTAGCAGCACTTGGGGCCAGGGCCGTGGGCATTCACACAGCACAGGTGCTTATGAGCCTGGGCTCTGATTTCTGTTCTACTGTTGCTCCCTCTGGAACCCCACTGGAAGAGTGGTGGTATGGGGGCAGGATGCAGGCATTCCTGGGTCCCTGGCAGAAATAATCTCTAACAGCACCAAAACCTCACCCTTAACCTAGAATGGTTATTAACATATTAATTAATATTTAAAAACTCATTACGCCTTGATGATGGCTTCCTTAATCTGCTTTTATATTAATTGCAGCCACCCAGGAGCCATAACCATACTTATGTGGCAAAATGGAGTCATTCTACTTAATTACTGAGGCGGTTTCACAGGCAGTCTTCAAAGCCCACAAACAATCAGAGACTTGATGTGATGTCTTCTTTTTAGATTTTCTTTTACACTGGATGCTGTGATGGTTGGAAATTTTGTCTTATATTGGAATAAAATGTTCTGATCGACACCCCTGCTGCCCTCTCCATTATAACACCCTGGAGCACCTGGTCTCCCCAGATGCTGGCCCCTAGGAGAGCCTGTCCTGAGGCTGTGGACCTTGGAGGGTGAGGAAGCTCTAACACTCACTGAGCCCCTTGGGACTGCCACCCCCAGACAATACCACAGTCCTGGGAAATCCTCTCCTACTCCTTTTGGCAGGTTCTGCTTTTGAGTTCAGGGCTGAAACCCTAAAGCTCTGTCCATGGTAGCATCAGTCTTCAAGGCACACCGTGCCTTCAATGTTTTCAGTTACCTGGGGGGTCATCCTGCTAGGCTCTGACCACAGCATCCCTCCTCCCTGGCACCTGCTGGCTTATTTCTAAACCCCTTTTCCTCCAAACCACTGCCCGGCTTTAAAATGGGTCACACAGCCACCACCCGCCAGCTTTGCCCACTGCCCAGGGGGTGCTTTGACAGCAGTCGAGGCAGCTCGTGCTTATTTGTTGGGACAGTTGCAATGGGGAAGGTGATGGGACAGAGGCCACATCAGGCCCTGCTTGTATTTCTCCTGCTGGTATGGGAAGATCTCAGTCCTCCAACCCTGAGCACCGCTGAGGATTTTAGGGTTTCTCTCATTTTCCAGCTGGACTGAAGGCACGGCCCCTGGGCGGGGAGCCCTCATGGTATGTGCTTCACCTTCCTCCGTCAGCTCCAAGGGGATGGAGGAGCTCGTGGTGGTATCCAGGTCTCAGGTGAGCCAGGAGTGCGAGGCCGAGGTGGAATGGACCAGGCATGGCATCTGTCTTTTAGGACAGCAGCAGAACATATAAGCGCTGAAGCGTGCGCCTGTCCGCTTCCGGACGACGCTCCCACACCCAGCATGCCTGCTGGGGCCTGCCCCGAGAAAGCCTGCCAGAGCAGGGAACAGAGTCAAATGGTGTCGAGAGATGGAATCAGCCTCTTGTGCTTTAGAAATTATGGTGAAGTGACAGGCAGGGAAATTGGTGACTCCCTCCTGTGGTGCTGATAACACCAGAGCTCATCCATTACCCGTGCAGGGATGGCCAGAACCATGCAGAGCCCCGGCTGCCCTAAGGGGTCCCCTGTGGCCCTCATGGCGGGGTGGGCAGAGGCTGATGGCCACCGGGTCCTGATGAAGCCACAGCCCTGGACACGTGTATGCCACAGTAAGTGTGGACTGGGGTCAGGACCCAGCTTGCAGGGTAGGGAGACATTAAAAGTAGAGGTAGGGGCAGGTAAGGTTTATGGTTTGGTTTGAGGCCAGTCAGAGTGGGTTTTTGGGTAAGGCCAGATTCAGGTCAGGGGTCAAATGAGGCTTCCAGCTGGATTTAGTAGAGTTGTCAGGACTAGGGAATAGAATTGGCATTTGGTTTCGGGGGGAGGTGTTTTGTTGGAGGTTATGGGTGTGTCAGGATGCTGGGGCTCTTCATTTAAGGGGTAGTTATTGTCCTATCTGGGGACCCCAGGAGAGGAGGACAGGACCAGGCAAGCCATCCCCAGGGCCAGCTTCTGCTCAGGGAACACCTGGGGTTTCCTCTCCTTGTTTCCAACCTGGAGTTCTGAGCTTTCTTATCCCTGTCATTGTTCCAGGGCCCTCTTCTATCCCAACCGTTTTCTGCAGCAAGGGATGCTGGGGGCTGGTGACTCTGCGGAAGGGCTTGAAACTGAAGGTCCCAGTCACTTCCGTGGCTACAGCGTGGACAGCATGTGCCATTTCTAAAGGACAGTAATTCTTCAGCTCCCCTTGTCTCTTCCCCTCCCTGCCTACAGGCACATACCAACCCGCACCTGCCACTTAGCTGCAAACCCTGTCCCTCATTCTGGTGCAGGTTCCTCTGTGATGGACTGGCCACTCCTGTCCTTTCTTTTCCCTTCCTGATCCCCACTTTCCTGCCTATCCCTCTCTCCCTGAAGGCCAGAGCCATTCTCAGAGCCTTCTAGTGCAAGATGAGGGTGGCTGGCACCAGGAGAGTGGCATGGGGGAGACCAAAGTCCCTGCACAGGAAGGTAAGATGGGAGCTGTCACCCCCTGAGCTTCCTTGTTGTGTGCCCCAGAGGGTGTGTGTCAGTGTGGGGCAGGGCGGGGGCATCCGATGCTTCTCAGCTGGCTTAGCCTGTTCCTAGCCTCATTTGTTGGCTGAGGTCTGCCTCTCCACCTCGGGTGCACTTTGAGCTCTTTATGTGTTGCTCTCCCCACAATTTCTCCATAAAGGCTCTTGCTCTGCCCTTGCGCTAACTGCCTGGCCTCCTGCTCTGGGAGTCTGGGCCATGCTCCTGCCCCTGCATCCCAGCGTGGGGGTAGAAGGCATAGGCTGCAGAGTCCCATAGTCCTGGATCCAAATCCTCTGCCACCACAGAGCCACCGATGGCCCTCAAAAGTGAGTCACATGGCTGTTCTAAGCTTCAGTTTCCTTATCTATAAAATGGACATACTCATGTGTTCCATTGAGCAGTGCCACTTTTAGGATTAAGTGACATGAGGCATATGAAGTGCAACGCACACAGCAGGCTCTCAAGAAACAGCTTATCCTCTGGCCTAACCTGTGCATGATCGCAGCTCTGTGGGGCCTTGGTTGTCTCAGGGCAGGGCCCTCAGAAACAGATCCTGAGATGAGGATGCGCATGATTTATGAAGGAGGGTTTCCCAGGAGAAATCTGTAAGGAGTGGGTGAAGGACAGAGAAGGGGAAGAAGCCAAGCTGGTGTGGGGTGGGAGGAGTGTGGTAGAGGGAAGACTCCAGACAGTTTCAGTCCCCTCGAGGGTAGCATCACTTTCATCCTGCATGGGGAGCTCTGGGACATGATCATGCTTCCTGATTGTCCCGACTGGGGGCAAGGGAGCTGGGCTTTCACACTCCAGCCCTTGGTCATTGGCCAAGGCCACCCCAGGGATGTGAACTCCAGACAGCTGGCTCAGCAGTTCCAGAGAAGTCATCCAGAGAATTGAATGTGAGGTGGTCAGAGGCACATTCCCCTCAAAGGTGGGGAGGAGCTCACAGAAATGGTAAAGGGGGCGTGAGGGTACTGGGGCAGAGGACTCCCAGAGCCCCTGTGATGATTCTGAGCGTGGGCCCTGCATGTGGGGCCTGGGATGACTGAGAGGCAGCCAGCCAGAGATGAAGCAGGAACTAACTAACTCTATACTAGGCAGGCCTGGGTACTGGGATAAAAGGCTTCAGGGCACAAAGGGTTCGCCAGGAAGAGAAAAAATGGAAAAATAACAATAATCATAGTAGCTAACACTTGCATGGCACTTATATGATATCAGACACTGCTTCAAGGGCTTTATTTAATTTAATACAACAGTCCTAAGAGAAAGAGGCTATTACTGCCCCCAGTTTACAGGTGAAGAAATGCAGTCTTGGCAAAGTCAACCAACATGTCCAAGGTCACACAGCTAGAAGTGGAAATGACCCGTGGGATCAGCCAGAGAACAGAGGGAGCTGGCGGTGGGAGGCAGCTCTGGAGAGCTCCTCCGCAGAGACAGGGTGCTCCACAGCTGGGCAGGGAGCCAGCCTGGACTGAGGCTCCATCAGTGGAAGCTCTAGATGCTGGGTTAGGTGACTTACTCAAGGTCAGACACCTGGTACAATTCAAACCAAAGTTGAAGAAATGATATTTTAAAAATAAAGTCATGTGATTTTTTTTTCCAGTTTATTAAGTGCTCTCCAACCCTTTTCACTCAGCCAGAGGCATCACTGTTTCAGGGATGCTCGGGGTTATTGAAGCAGGAAGGCAAAGAGAGGCAGACTCAATGTGCAGACTTCCAAAACAGGGCTGTGTCCACAGTGGAACAGACACATCAAGAATCAGGCTTAGTGGAGACAGAGAAGGTTTTCTAAGTTCCTAAAGCTCCCTTTACACAACTGAGTCAAGCCTGGTGGACTTAGAGTTTTACTCTAAGCCCCAGCATAAGGAGAATGGAGGATGAGATGGTTTGGCTGTATCCCCACCCAAATCTCATCTTGAATTGTAGTTCCCATAATCCCCACGTATCATGGGAGGTATCTGATGGGAGGTAACAAAATCATGGGGGCAGTTACCCTCATGCTGCTGTTCTCTTGATAGTGAGTGAGTTGTCACGAGATCATGATGGTTTTATAAGGGGCTCCCCCTTTTGCTTGGCTCTCATTCTTCTCTCTCCTGCCACCTTGTGAAGAAGGACATGTTTGCTTCCCCTTCCGCCATGATTGTAAGTTTCCTCAGGTGTCCGCAGCTCTGCAGAACTGTGAGTGAATTAAGCCTCTTTCCTTTATAAATTACCCAGTCTCAGGTATGTCTTTATTAGCAGCATGCGAATGGACTAATACAGAGAATACAACACAAGGGAAGTTCCCCCTGGCAGGAAGAGGAAGTGGAGGGATCTGAGCCACTAAAATGGCAGCAGGAAAAGAGGTGAGGGGTCAGCTGTTGCGGTCCTGGTTGCCCCCTGGTGTTCAAGCACAGGGGAAATAGAGTCAGTCACCCAGATGGGGTTGGGGTCTTCCCAGTGGGAGGCATTGTCTCTTCTCCTCTCAGGGACTAGACCGGGAACAAGACCAGCTCCTTAACAAAGCTCTGAGATCTACAGGTGTTAGGCAGGATGCACCATCCAGGCAGTGGTTTAGAAATGGCAGGGGAAGGTGGGTGAGCCAAGGGGCAGCCTTGCAGGGCCTCTGCCCCTTCTGCCACAGTGGAGAGAAAGCACTTTAATGTTTCTAGACCCTTGAAGGGGTCCTGGGGAGAGAAGAGTGAGGGTGGATTCAGATAGGTCTGGGGTCAGGTCAGATATTAGAGGCTTGTGCTGTTTGTCAAGTATTGCAGTTTCACTCCCCTTCCTGACTCAGGGCAAGACTGAGCTTCTGGCTCCATGGTGGAGCCACATGACTAGTTCTGGCCAGTGTGCTGTGATAAGAAATGGCTTGTGCCATTTCCAGGGCGGAACATTGAACCGCTGATGTGAAGCCCTCCATAGCGCTCCTTTCTCTCGGCTGTAGTCACCAGCAATGCCCCAGACAGTGGCTGCTTCATCAGCCCGGATCCTGGAGTGTTGATAGGGAACAGAGCCCACCACTGACTTGTGATGACATGTAACACAAGCAAGAAATAAACCTTTGTTGCCCATCACTGAGATTTGGGGAGCATTTGTTATCAATCACCTAGCATCACCTGGTCTATATGTGGCTGATGCAGACTTCATGACCAAAGGCCAGAACAGGGTTTCAAGGACTCAGCACCTAAGTGGGCACCGGGGGCTGGTCCAGCCACGCTGTCTGAGACCAGTGAAGCCCAAAGGGCAGCAGTAGGCCGGATGTCCTTCCCTTTGCCACCGTGAGCAGTGTGATCCCCCTGCATTCAGCTGCCATTTTAGGAAGAAGGAAGTTGAATGAAGATATATCAAAGGGGGAGAGAAACAGTCCTGATAGAGAGTTTGAATTTTGAAAGACTGAGTATTTATGCAAAAGATGTTGAGTTAACCTGAAAGAGACTGTTTTAAGCTGGAAAAGGCTGAGCTATCTTTAATTAGTAAGTTAAAGTATTTCCCCTACTCCCTTCCCAGTCATCTGTGGGAATATGAGCTCAAGAGCAAGATGAAATGAATTATAGAAAATAAAGGTCTATGATTTTGCACATCTTGAATGTATAAAATTGTACAGTTTTGTGCCTGCTAAACTCAATTCTGTCTGACTCCAGAGCTTGGGCCTTCCTGTACCTTACTGTCTCCAGATAGCTCATCTTCCCCAAAATGCTGCCCACGTGGAGGAAGGGGCTACAAGGGGCCATGTGCCTGGCTTGAGTTATGGCAGCAAGAAAAATGAGAGTAGGGGTCAGGGTGAGAAGACACGAGGAGGCCGTCTCATGCAGCTGGTAAGTGCTTTGTCTTCGAAATAAAGAGACCAGGGCAAGATGAGGCTGTCGCCAGAATCACAGAGCCAGCCAGTGTCGTGCGGGAGCCTCAGGTGGAAGCAGGGCCTTTCCTCACAGATATCCTGCCCCACCTTTCTCTTGGGCTCTATCTCAGAGCACCATGCCACCATCTGCCACCAGTGCCCATGCCAGAAACCTGGGACACCCTGACTCTTCCTCTTACCACCCTCACATTCAGCCCCCAAGCCCTCTGGCCTTGCCCATGTCCTGGGCCCTCCAGGCTCCCTCCAAGCCCCATCCTGCCCTATACCCCGGGAGGCTGACCACAGGGACTGCCTTCACACCATTATTGCTGCTCTCCTCCCACCTCTCCTTCCCCGCAGGGTCACCTGGGGCTCACAGTGCCCCATAACTAAAGGGCAACACCTCCTGTGTGGCACGACCTGGCTCCTTTCCCTGGATTCCAGTGGCTTCTCCTCTGCCACACACAGCTCCTTTTTGGCCTCGCAGTGGTAATGACTCCCCACTGTTCCTAGCTCCAGGGCATGACACCACTCTTGATAGTTCTTCTCGAGCCTGGTCACACCTGCAAGAATAGTCCATTGATAAAACTCTTCTCATGGCACTCAGTTTGAGGGTGCCATCTGTTTTCTGCCCGGATGTGGCTGATAGAACCTCCCTTGAAGGATTTCTGTAGGGACTAGAGATGACGCACATAAAGCAAAAAGACCAACCACCTAGTGCACGGTTGCCACTCAGTACGTGGAAGCTATAATTGTTTCCTCCTAAATCTGGCTTGAAGCAACATTTCTCCCCATCCCTACTGCTGCTTTCTTGAGAGAGGTCTCTACCATCTTTCTCTCATTCATTTTCATTGTCCTCCTTGGTCTCTGCCTCCAGCCTCACCCCTGTCCTCTTCAGTCAGAATGATCCCACTGAAGCCCATGGCTTCACCATGCTACTCCCCTGTGGGGAACCCTTCAGCATCTTGATGGAGTTCAAACTCCTCAGCCTGGCCCTCAAGGCTCTCCCTGACTCTCTCTGCCTGTCCCACACATAGGTAAAGAGCCTTGCTCAACCACTCCCAGGGAGGAGCCACGTTCCCCTACTCCCTGGCTTGCTGGCACACCCAACCCGCATGCTATGAATGGGTCTTCCTGCCTGTCTCCCTCATTACACCGTTAGCTCCGTGAAGATCCGTGTACTGTCTTTCAGCATTTTCCCCAGCATCCCGCCTAGGCCTTGGCCCACAGCAAGTGCTTAATGCGTATTTGTGGAAGGAAGGAAGGGAGACGAGGGTTTAATGGCATCTTCCCTGTGCCAGGCTCTAGGTACATTATCTTCTGTTTGCCTAAGAGAGCCTGGCCTTTAACAGTGCTAATATAGACACAGTGGTTTTATGACTAATATTAGCCAGGACTTTCTAAGTGATGTTAAGATTAGAAGTCTGGGGTTGTCAATAGTTGGACTGTAATCTCTAGCAGGACAATAGATTTTAACTGGGACTCTGCGGGGCCTCTCAGGTGAAGCTCTGGAGATGCTTAGAGTCTTGGGGATCCAACTTCATTCTACTCTGGGGCCAAGCATAGGGGGAAGGTGGGAGTGGGGAAGTGGAGAGATTTGGAAGGGGAAGAACCGTCCTGGGGTAAGTCACTGGACCAGCCTTTCTGCTGGGGACATTGAGCTGATTTGGGAACTGTCAGGTCCACAACCTTGGGGTCTTTGCCGGGCAGGGGAGAGGCAGCTCTAGAGGCACATGGGAAGTGCCCTGAGAAGACCAGGTGCTGGGAGGGAGGCAAGGAGGCTGGAGATGGTGCCTGGCAGGGTCTGCACCGCACAGGATGCTGAGCAAGGAAGCACAGCCCTGAGCTCCAGGAGCGGAGCCTCCCCACCTCCAGGGTCATCAGCCAACCGTGGGATTTGAGCCCGTCTCAGGCAAAGGGGTGTGCAGTAATGTAGACATAGGCCCAAGTACTCCTTTCCACACCCTAGAAGGAAATATAACCTCTAACTGACACCTAAACCTATGGATATAAAATAATAGTCATTTTATACCCATTGCAGGAGAAAATAATCTTGGAGCCAGGCTGTCTGCGTTTGAATATCAGCTCCACTCCTTGCTAGCTGTGTGACCTTCAGCACATTACTTAACCTCTCTGTGCTCAGTCCTCTAAACTGTAAAACAAGGATGATATAGTAACTACCTCATACAATTGTAAAGATGAAAGGAGTTAATGGTAAAGCTCTTGGACTAATATTGGCACCTAGTATGTGCTATGGAAGTGTTTGCTGTTATTTTTATTTTTATTTTTTTGGAGACAGGCTCATGCTCTGTCACCCAGGTTGGAGTGCAGTGGTGTAATCATAGCTCACTGCAGTCTCAGACTCCTGGGCTAAAGCGATCCTCCTGGCTTAGCCTCCTGAGTAGCTAGAACTACAGGTGTGCACCGTGCCCAGCTAACTGGGGTGTGTGTGTGTGTGTTTTGTTTGTTTTAGAAATGGGGCTCTCCCTGTGTCGCCCAGGCTGGTCTTGAACTCCTGACCTCACTCGATTCTCTCACCTTGGCCTCCCAGAGTGTTGGTATTCTAGGCGGGAGTCACTGCGTCCAGCCCCTATTATTTTTATATTATTTCCTGGGAGCTCAACAGAGCAAAAAAAAGGACCAGAGCGGACTGCTGGAAGAAGGAGCCATGGACTGGGGCTCTGAAGGACTCACATGAGTTCCTGTGGAGGAGTGGAAGGGCAGTCAAAGCTAAGCTGGTGATTAGATTCCCCTGGGAGGAATGGGAGCTATGTGAGGTGAAGGAGACCAGGGAGGCTGGCAGGGGGTGAGGGGTGAGAGCTGAGGCCAGGATGAGGGGCTGGGGCACTGCCCTCAGGGGCTAAGGAGCCACCAGAGGCTGATACCAGGGTCAAGGCATGGTGAGAACTGTGTTCTGGAACAATCAGTCTGGGGCAGTGGAGAGGAGTGGAGATTGGAGAGGGGATGCTAGGGAAGGGGAGAGGGAGAGGCCAGCTATGAGACTCGCCCCAGCCTTGGTGAGGGCAGGAGCCCAGGAGTGAGGCGCGAATGCATCTCTGCAGCTGCCATGGTGAGAGTGCCTTGTGGGCGCCCAGTCCCCACCCTCTCCCTGTTCTTTCTGCCCAAGTGTGTGGGGGATTTCCAGCAGTACTTTATGTGGTTTGGTACTCACAGGGACAGCTGAATGAGCCACAGTCCTGCCAGGCTTTCACTGCCACGGCCACCACCACAGTCACCTCAGAACTCATCGTGCCAGGAATTTGCTGCTGTCCCCACTGCCAGTCATATGGCAAGGGAAGCCCTCCCCCACCATCTTTGGCCCTCCCCCACAAAGCGAGGGGTGCTCCTCTCCAGTTAGAGGACCAACAGTTGGGTGACAGGTTTCAAGGTGTATGTGTTGTGACTCAGTCTGCGATGGCTTCCTGCCCTAGGGCACAGCACACACTGCTGCCAGAGTGGCCAGACAGGCGCTGCCCCTCACGCTCATTGGCCATGACCCACGCTCCCACTGGGGGCTCTGTCCCGGCTGGGTTTGCCCTCTGGGCCATGAGGAGAGTACTTCCATCTCTGTCAGGGCCCTGGAGCCCTACAGGAAATGATTGTATGTGGTTTAAGTTCAAGTCCTTCTCCCAGCGGACTTCTTAAGTCTTATGTAAATCAGTGGATGCAAATGCCTGCCTGGGGATGAGCCTCAGTGCCCCCACCAAAAGCATCAGAGCCAGCTCATGCCTCCGCCTCCCTGGCTCGTCGCACTTTCCCTGACACACACCTTTATTGCTGCTTTGATCCTGCAGTGGCCATGCTCCTTTTGCTCTTTGGTCTGGCACAAGGAAAGCCAGGTCTTAATAATAACCGTAATGATATTTATCAATTACAGTATGCCAGACCTATTCTATCCATTAGAAGAAGGATGCTTACTAGCTGTGTGACCTTGGGCAAGTCACTGAACCTCTCTGTGTCTTATTTTCCTCATCAGTTAAACAAGGAAATAATACCTACCTCATAAGCATGTCATGCAGATTAAATGATTAAATGAATGAGTGGATGTAAAGTGTTTAGAATAGTGGTTGATACATAGCCAAGTGTGGGGCACCAGCCCCGAGGCATGAAAATAAAGAAAAATCTTGAGTTCCTTCAAGGGGACCTAGCTAGCACTGAGAAGTCAATGAGCAACCTGCTAAGCAAGAAGCTAACAGTAACTTAAAACAATCACCAAGGAAGACAGAGTCACAAAATGATGGTTCCTCTAGAAACTAAAGATGACATCTTACCATATGTCTCTGAGTTGTTTTTCAGAAACCCAGACCCCAACTAAATGAGAAAGGCCAACTGCTGGCAGATAGACCTCACATAAGGAAGAATTGAGGGCTGAACTCTGAGCACCATTCTTTGTTCTAAAGTTCTTCCTGAAGGTCGTGGAGGAAGTCACACCCACAGGCCAGAGCTCAACATTTCTTTCTGCTGACCCCCAGAATTTTAGCTGCTTAGCCAATCACAAATGAGAATATCTTTGAATCCACCTACCCTTCCTCCCCACCTTCAAGGTGTCCAGTCTTTTTAGGTCAAACCAATGAATCGCCTCCGTGGACTGACTGATGACTTTGCCTGTAAAGTCATATACCTGCCTCCCCACCTTTAAAAGCCCTTTTCTGTGAGCCATCAGGTCTTAAGCATGAGCTGCCCCATTCTCCTTGCTTGGCATCCTGCAATAAACGCCTCACTTTCTCACGCTGCAAATCCTGATGTCAGTGTTTGGCTTTGCTGTGCCTGGCAGGTGGGCCCAAGTTTGGTTTGATAACAAGCACTCAAGAAATGTAAGCTCTCATGATCACAACAACTTAGCAATTTACACTCTATTTATCATTCCATTTTCCAGGCAAGGAAACAATCTCTGAGAGGTGGTGTGTCTTTTGAAAGTCACTCAGTTGGTTAAAGGAAGGGGAGGGGTTACATTTGGGTCTGACTTCATGACATGCTCTCCTAACCCCCAGCTTCTAAACTGCTTCCCCACAAAGTCCTCCCAGGACATGGACTCCTTGGCTCTGGTATTCTCTGGGGCAGGCTAAATGCCCCCAGTTTTTCCAGCTGCTGCCCTAGGCTTGTTTCTAGGTAGGAGTAAAACTTTGAGGGCATATTGCCAACACGTTTCCTTTCCTATTAAGCAAAGAAGCCACAGTCATTGAAATCCTGAAGGAAGCCAATGAGTGGGGAAGGTGATCTGGAAGCCCAGGTGCGGGAGCAAAGAAGAGGGTTTCAGGGAGTCAATGAGAGTGGTGTGGTGCTGTCTCCCTTAGGTTGTCTGGAAGCTGCTGGGATGGGGTGAGGGCAGTAGAAGGCCCAGGAATTAGAACCCAACGGAGGCAGCCTCCCTGCTTTGTGGGGTTGCTGTCCTCTGATAAAGCAGCCTTGTTAGATACAAGGGGACCAAGCACTGCCACCCCCAAGAGGACCAAAGGCAGGGGTACTTTGCCCTAACTCCTAGGCTGCATGTTGATGCCTAAGAGCAGGGAAACAGGCCCCTCGTGGCTGGGTGCAGTGGCTCACGCCTGTAATCCCAGCACTTTGAGAGGCCCGGGCAGGCAGATCACTTGAGGTCATGAGTTCGAGACCAGCCTGGCCAACATGGTGAAACCCCATCTCTACTAAAAATACAGAAATTAGCTGGTGTGGTGGCAAGTACTTGTAGTCCCAGCTATTGGGGAGATTGAGGCAGGAAAATTGCTTGAACCCAGGAGGCAGAGAGGTTGCAGTGAGCCAACATCGCACCACTACACTCCAGCCTGGGCTGCAGAGCGAGACTCTGTCTCAAAAAAACAAAACAAAACAAAACAAAACAAAACAAAAGATAGGCCCCTCGAAGTTTGACCTGGAGCAAGACCCAGCTCTGCGAGCCTGTTTCCTTGGCTGTAGAACAGGGGTGCATAGAGCTCCAGTGCTCTCCAGTGCTCTCTGTGGGCTCACTGCTGGGCCCTGCTGCATGTGTCATCACTCAGATGGGGATCAGGCTGGTGCTGGAAGGCAGCAGGGACTAGAGACATTGGAGCCCTGGAAGCTGGAGACCAGGTTCTGGTCCTGCTCCTACCTCTGGCCTGCATTGTACCTGGGACAAGTTACTTAGTTTCTCAGAGCTTCCCCAGGTGGAAAAAAAGGAAGAGGATAATCACAGTTCAAGAGTCCACCCCTAGTGTCTTGCTCAAGGTCTGAAGAAAGGCTGTGTGATGCAATGGAGGAGGGGTTCTCCAGGAGTTCACTTATGTGAACAATATTTATTGAATATCATTTCATGGCAGGCACTGTGGTAGGAACTTGGACACATCGGTGAACAAAACCAAAGTCCCTGCCTTGGGGACCTTAGGGCAAGGTCTCCCAAGGACCTTAGAGATCACCTAAGGCCAAACCTGGATTTGGGGGCATTGAGTTGTACTAGACATAGAAGGAAGAACCTTGCCTTTCAAGTTGGAATTTGTAAATCAAGGGAAGCCCCTTCATTCCTTTCCTGAAAAAAGACCCCAGAGTTTATAAATTGTGTTTGCTCAAATAGAAGCGATCAGAGACCAGCCTGTTTCCAGGCTGTTGGTGGTACTCATTTGCATATGGATATGCTGTTTATGAACGCACTCCTATTCATTAAAGCAGGTTCCCCAAGGCCCTCAGCTGCTCAACAAGGTGCTGGCTGCGCGGCGCGCCTTCTACGCAAAAGACACTGTGCCCTCGGGTTCTGCACAAGCCCACCAAAGGCAGGGAGAAGGTAGGCGGGTCGGGTCAGGGCCAGGCAGATCTGGAGAGAGAGGAGGTGAGGACACCTGATGGAGGGCATGGCGAGGCGCGGTCAGGGAGGAGATGGGAAAGGAGACCCGGGAAGAGGTTGGGCTTGGAGGCTGTGTCCTGCCCCAGGCAGAGCCGGAGGTGGCTGCGGAAGCTTTAGTCCTCTCTCCCTGACATGGTGACCATGGCCAGGTGACAACCTCCCACCCACCCTTGCCCTAGCTCTTGCAGCCCCCGCCGTAGAGAACGTCTGGGCCGGTCCTTGTGGCTGTGCACGGGTCAGCCCAGGAGGCTTCCCCTGGTCACCAGCCGGGCGCCTCTGCCGAGCGCAGGGCCATCCCTGGCCTCTGTGCGCCACCCTGCACCCTCTAAGCACACATCTTTCTAATGGGATTAGGCTTCACACGGGTCAGGGAACAATTTATTATTCTGCTGGCTAGAGCCAAGTTTCCCTTTGAAAAATGGTTACTCCCGGAGTCGGCAATTACTTCAAAATAAATTTACCAAAGACAAAATTGTGCCTCTTGGGTCAGTAAACGACTTGCCTGTTTGGGGCTGAGGAGACAAGGTGTTTATTAAGGACCGCCTTCGTTTCCTGTGCAGGTTTTTGAGTTTGAATAATTGTCCAATTAAATATAATTTGGAAGTCGGTGCTAACCCAGTGCCTGGATTGCAGGAGGAAGAATCACTCGGAGGCGTGCATTAATAAATCCCTCGGAGGCCCATCACTCCCCAAACCTCTCCTTTGGTTTAATTTTGAGGAATTTTTTTTTGTCTTCCCACAGCCTATATAGCCTCCTGTTTGGAAATGAGCTGCTTTCCCCCAAAGAATTCCTGGGCCTCGCTTGCTTCCATCTGTCTGTCTGCTTCTCTCTAGCAAGCCGATGCATGGAGATTTTCAGCTGGGACCAACACAGTGATGCTGGGGCCTAAGGTCCATTCCTTTATGGGCCTGCATACTTGTAGATTCATTCATTCATTCATTCATTCAGTCAGTCAGTCAGTCATTCAACAAACACCTACTAAGAACTTACTTGGAGCCAGGCCCTGGGTGGATAAGGACAAAAATCAGAGATTGTCCTGGCCCTCAAAGATGATTCAGCCCATTGAGAGAGAGAGGGACACATGAAAAGGCCATTGACAGACTGACAAAAGAAGGGGTCTTCTGGTTCTTTGGGTCACCTTTTCCACGTTGCAGATGGGGAAACTGAGGTGAGATGGAAAAAGCCACCCAGGGAGTAACTGGGGAGTCAGGTATCCTTTGGCCAACGAGGGTGGTTTCTACAGTAATTATTAGACCCACCACCCGGCCTAGGGTATAGTAAGGGAGGCACGTGGCAGCCCTGGGGTCCCCAAAGGTGGTTCCACCCTCTGGGAATGGCTTGTGGGAGGCAACTGAGGGCCCAGAGCCTTGATGTGGCACCATCCTGGCCGGCTGGGTCTGGTGGGGTGAAACACCCTCACAAGGGGCCTGTTCCTGATAACTGATGGGATCAGAGACATCGTCTTGGACATAGAAGCCATCTGTTCTGAGGCCAAAGCTAGGGCAGTCAGTGCCCAGGCCAAACCTCCGGCCTGGGGAAGGTCTGGATCCTTTTTCTGGGAGCCTGCAGTGATTTGGAGCAGAGATGATCCTCCCTGGAGGGTCGGGGCTGGGCATCCTGTGTGGCGCCCTCTGGAGGCTGGTGCCTGGATCACAGAAGCCGGGATGCTGGCCTCGGCCCGGCCCTCTGTGTGGCCTGCGGTCACACATTGGACAATTTATTTGTTAATCACCCCTGTATACTGAGCACTATTCTAAGTACTGGTGCCACTATAGTGAACAAAAGGGGCAGAAGCCGCTGCTGACATGGAGATTTTAGTGAAGGGAGACAGACAACCAACACAAGCAAGGAAAAGAAACAGTATGTCAGTTACGATGAGTGAGGTGCAGAAAGATAAAGTGTGTGGCGGCGGGGGCGGCATGGAGTACGGGGGATGGGCTGCAATTTTAAATGGGGTGGCTCAAGAAAGTTTCCCTGAGAAGCTGCATTTGAGTGGAGACTGGAAGGTGAGGGCATGAGCCTTGGGGATGTCTGGGGGAAGAGCTTTCTATGTGTGGGAAGACAAATGCGAAGTCCCTGAAATGGAAATGTGTGTGGCATATTCAGCCAAGGGTCAGGGCTGGAGTGGGGTGAACAAAGTGAGGACTGGGAGCAGGGGAGCCGCAGACGAGAAACGGTCAGAGGCACAGGAAGTGAGAGAGCAGGCTGAGGGCAAGGCCCCCCTGGCCGTCATCAGGCTCCCTCTGCCTGGCCCACACTGCAGGCTGCCTCGTGGCTCTGTGGCTCCGCGGTCCCAAAGCCTCCCTGTAGGCCTGCGGTGGCCTCCTGGCTCCTCCGCAGAAAGTGCTGGCTCTCAGGCAGGGTTGCTGAGTCCAGTGGGAAGTGGGTGGTGAGGAGGACGCAGAAGCCCCCCTAGGCCGGCCCTGTTGGCTGCCACCGGCATCCTTCCTCAGCCCCACAGGGAAGGAAGGAGCGGGATTTGTCTGCCCATATTCACAGCCGTGGAGGTGATCCAGGTTGAAAGAAAATCAATAAGATGTGTCCATTTATGTGGCACAAAGGAAGAAAGGTCTGCAGACAGAAATAGGCCGGGAATCACACGCAGGCGACTTAATAAGACTTTTCCCCAGTCTGAAGAGGACGGTAATTTAGATTTGCCTTTGAACATCTCCTTTCTTGTGCCTCAATAACTCTCAGGATCAGCCTGCTTAGGAAGCAAGGGAAAGGAGATTGGCCGCCTTCTTAGAAGACAAGCCCGTTTGGGAAGGCCGCTTGCTCAGAGAAGTTCAAACACCAGCCTTGAGAAAAGATGAAAGTGCCTCGTCAGCACATCCTCGGCCCATTGATCACGATTGAGGCCTGGGCCTGGTGCATTTGGGCTGGAGCAGGACAATGAGAACAAGGCCAGGCTGCCAGGAGGCCTCCTCTGAGCCACGGTGGTGCAGGAGATCCTCATTACCGGCCTCGGGGCTTAGTGGCCAGGTGTGGGCAAGAGGCAGCTTGGCCCTGCCTGCAGAGCACTGGCCTTGCAGCCCGTGGGCCCCACAGCCACCGCCCAGCCTTGGCCCAGGAGGCAGACTGGCTCCCACCTCAGGTTGTGGCAGGCAGAACTCAGGCTGCCCTCCTGCCCAAGCACAGATCCAATTTATCCCCTTACACCTGGAATTTCTGCCAAAGAAGTCTGGAGTGCCTGCAGAAAAAGGGGAAGGGCTAGGTCTTGTTCTCCTGAGGCTCTGCAGAGAGGGTCATAGCACCATTTGGCAGGGCTGGGCCACCCACTTTGTGCTGCCTGAGTGCACTTTCCTTACCTAGGCTGTTCACCTGACAGGAAAAACCAGGATCCTGGAGTTTTAGGAAGCTGGGTGAGTCAGAAAAAGGCCCCTGGGCAGATTTTCTGTCCCTCTCCACAGACCCAGCTCAAGTACCACCTTTCCCATCTCCCCGTGAATGGCAAATACTATGTCCTCAGTGCCCCCACAGTGTCCTCTGATTCCTCACTCAAGGCTTTATTACTTGTGCTGCCATTGTCCCACCCACTACAGGCTCCTCCGGGGTGGGAACTCTGCCCCCAGCCCACAGCCCGGTGCCTGGCACAGAACAGGTGCTGTCATTGTCTCCATTGGCCCTCTTTCCTCAGCTGGCAGGGCAAGAGGCCCGGGTCAGGTGGGGCCCCTGTGTCCAGTGGGATCCCAAGGTCATACGAGGGCAGATGAGCAGCAGGCCCAGCTTGGGATGCCAGCCTCTAGCACCAGCCCAGGGCTCTTCCACCTCAGTGCTCTGGGGCCACCTCAGGCTCCAGCAGGACAGCAGGAGGGCCGGGAGCTGGAGTCAGGGGACTTCATCCCAGAGCCTGGTTTGCATTTGGCCATGAGCAAGTCCATTTTCCTCCTTCCCAGCATCCTCCTCTGTAGACCCAGCATGCTGGTCTCTGTGCCGCCCAGTATGATAGCCGCATGTAGCCGTGGAGCAGCACCTGAAACTTGGCTCGTAGGAATTGAGCTGTGCTGTGAGTGTAAAATACACACTAGATTTCTGTGATTCATCACCAAAAAAGAATGTAAAATATCTCATTCATAGTTTTTATGTTGATTACATGTTGAAATGTTAATGTTTTGGGTTTTATAAACCCAGTAATAATATTGGGTTAAAGAAAATGTATTATTAAAATTAATCCTTTTTAAATGTGACTCCTGGAAACTTTAAAATTACCTGTGTGGCTCAAATTGTATTTCTATAGGACAATGCTGGCCTACGCAGTCTCAGAGCATGAAAGTGTGAGGCGGCGTCTATGTTATGAGAGAGTGGACATGAAGGTGCTTTGAACAGATCCACCTTCACAGGGAGGACACTGGCTGTCAGGAGAGACCAGACTTGCTTCAAGAAGGGTTAGTGCCCAAAGCAGGACCTTTTGGAGGTCGTCAGCCTTCGCTAGTACCAGGAGCCAATGGCCATTGTCCTTCATGAGGTAATGCCTTCAAGAGGTCCCTCTCATTGGTGGCTGGGAGCATCAGTGGTGAGCAGAGGGGGGAGCCCTCAGGAGTTTCCTTCTTTCCCTGTCTGACGTTCATGTGCCATCCAATCCTGTTAACAGAACAGGTAGCCAGGACCACCTGGACTCCATAAAGGGCCTGGGGCCAGCTAGTGATCAGGAGGGGCCTAGAGTTGCCTGAGCTGAGGGTCTGGGTCCCCCTCAGCCCCAGGCACTTCTGGCCTCCCTGCGATTTGCAGGCTGCGGTCTCCACCCCAAAGGCCCTTCGTTCCTCCGCGCACCTGATGACTCCCTCCTGAAGCTCTGAGACCCCACTTCCTGGCACCTCCTCAGGGTCTGCCACAGCATGGAGTTCTCTGTTCCCTCTGTCAGAGACCTACAGCCTGTGTACTGCGATGGCCCAGCCCTCCTGCTTGTGTCTCCCACTTGGCTGGAAGCAGACCAAGAGCAGGGTATGTGCTGGGGTGCCCAACCCAGGGCCAGGCACAGAGCACACCCACACATTGAAGGAGGGTGTGACTGCATAGACGGAAGCTGGTTCCGGATCAGCCTTGGAGGTGGGGAGAGGGGTTGGTGGGGTCTGGATAGATGAGAGGGATGGATAGAGCTTGGGGGTGATGCAGAAAAGCAGTGTGTATTGGGGGTGAGGGGCTACAGGAAAGACAGAGGGCGCAGGGAACTTCCATGGCCCCTATCCTGGCATCAGTCCTAAGGTATGAGGTCCTCCCTGCCGTGCTGACACCAGAAACGGTTTGGGGCAGCCTGGCCATGGGATGCAGAAGGGAGCTTTGTGCCTACTGATGGGCGCTGCCACCTGGCTTCCTGGCAGCCCAAGCGGGAGCCAACAGAGCAAGTGGGGGAGCTGGCCCAGGAGCCAAGGGGGCCCCGGGAGCCCTGCAGGTACCTGAGCAGCTTCAGAAAGGAAGGTGCCAGAGGAACTGGGAGGGAGGAGTGTGTCTGGAGATGAGTGGCTCCTCCCAGCCTCGGAAGCCGGGGGCATCTGGAACAGCGGGGTCCCTCAAGAGAGGAAAATGCCAAGATGACACCGGTGAGGGAGGGCTAGAGAGGCCTCCTGGGGTGGGAAGGATGAGTTAAGGGGTGGGGTGGGGCTGGGGTGAAATCATCCAGCAAAGGGACAGGTCAGGCGTGGGGGTGAGTGGAGGCTCATCAGGAGGGAAGTGTCAGAAGCCCAGCCCTCCTGCAGTTCCCTGATGCTGCTGTAACATGGCAGGGGTGTTGGTCAGTCAGCTGGCTTCACGCTCTGCCACTCACCTGTCCTGGGATACATGCCAGTGTCTCCACCTCCTACAAGCACTGCCAGTAGAGAACACCACTGCAGCCTTCAGGCAGACTGACCGGCAACCCATCCTGCCATGCAGGCCCACCCCAGGTGCAGAGACCTGGTTTCAACTGCAGCTTAGTCACTGATGGCCAGGGCACCACGGCCCTCTCTAAGCCTTGAATTCCTCATCTGCACAATCCTTTTGGGGCAGTGGCCACTTCCTGCCCACCCTGGGGGGGGCAGGCTGCAGACCAGCCTTTGCCCCTTTATGGAGAGGGAGCTCCACATCTCAGCCAGCAGGGCAGATCCCCAGAGCTCCTGGGGTGGGCAGATGAAAGGAGCTCGCCCCCACCTCCTTCCCCCAGCCTCCGGGCCAGTCACTTCACCTCTCCTCCTCTCTTCTGCAGAACTGTAAGAATTATTATTTTTTAAATCCTCATTGGAATGCTAATTTTGATTTTGAGTGTCTGTCATGGGCTCTTTGAAGTTTTTCAGACAAAATAAGTATCTCCTTAACAGAGGGGATTAGCGCCTACTTGTTTAGAATCCTCTGACTGAGAGTGACAACCAATTTCAAAATCTGTGGGGTTTAGGGAGGCTGCAGGAAGAGGGGCCGCCTCCCTCCCTGGTGGTCAGCTTTCCATAAATGGCTTAATGGGGTTAGAGTTTAACCCCTCAAACAGGGATCAGAGCCCCCAGCTTGAAAGCCAATGAGCAGCAAGGCAGATCTTGCTATTTAAATCCAGCAGGACTTGGTTAGAACTCTTTTATTCTTTTGAGCTTAAAGAAAACAAACCCATTTCCCTTGCAGAATTTAGGGCCCATACCAGCCAGCTGCCCCCAGCCTCCTCCCCAAAACGCAGGCCTTTGCTCCACAGGTAATTCATGGCCCAGACTTAGCCCAGGCTGAGATGCTCCTGGCTTTATGATTCAGTTCGATTCAGGAGTGCTAATGGGGCAATTTGTAAAGAAAGAAATGTAATGAGTTATCACAAAGCCCAGCAAGGACTCGACAAACCAGGCACTTCCCATCCATCAAGCATCCTAGCGTGGTCGGAGACCAGCAGCGCCAGAAATCTTGTGAGGCCCCTGGGAATGCGCTTTTCTGGGCCTGGACATGCACACATATGGCAGCCACTGCAGCTGCTTCCTTCTCCCTTTGCCCGCCCCGCACTCCCCACCACCCTGCACCCCACCAAATCATGGTCCCTAAGGGCCAGATGACCTGGGGCGATGGTGTGGGTGGGGTACGATAGAGGTAAAAGGAGGATACTTAAGAATTTCTTTGCTGAAGCAAAATTATCATGCAGGCCATTTTTAAAAAGAGCATTAATACCATGTGAGGGCCCACAGAGTCCCACATGTCGCAGGTAGGCTGCAATATTTCCCCAGGACTCTCGTTGCCAGCCCATGGCAGGGTTGCTGAAGCTGGGGCTTGGCCTGGCATGAAGCCTAAGGTCATGGAGATGATACTGGGCAGCCACATCCATCCAGTGTGTCCCATGAAGTCAAACTTCACCCAGCCTGGGCCTATGAGATACCCTCTGCAGAGAGCAGGTGACATGCTGTGTCCACTCTGCTGAGACAGCAGGCTGCTCACTTGAGTCGGAGACCCATAGGCAGGCAGGCCCCTCCTGCGCTTCTTTCAGATGTGCACAGTGGGGTCCAGAATGGGGAAGTGAATTGCCAGAGGACTCGCATTAAGGAAGTGGCAGCTTGTCACAGTGTGTACATGATAGTCTAGGACAGTGTGGCTGGGGCTGGGTGGCTAGCAAGGGGGAGTAGGAAGGGTGAGGCCTAGAGGGCAAGTCCAGAGGCCCAAAGGCCAGGCACCTGGGCCCGGGACTGGCCCAACTTGCTCAGCCTCCATGCTGGGGTCCCTAGACTGGCCCTCACCCTTCCCTTTCCAGCCACCACTGCCCTGTTCTAGCTCAGACCTGAAGGATGGAGATTTTGGTCAGTCTGGTAAGGAGGGCTGGCCCACAGAGAGATCTCTCTGGGCTGAGGCGTCCCTGTGCTCTCTCCCTGTGCCCTACAGCCTCTGCTGCCCTCCCAGCTGGCCTGGACCCTGGGTATCTGCCCCACCAGGTACCTCAGGAGGCCCCTGGCCAGAGCTGCAGCATGGGAAGGCCCCATGGCCAGCAGATGGGACAGAGAGAGGTCTGGCTTTAGTAGGGACTGCTTGATCCCAAATACAGAGTGATGTGGTCCAGAATGGTCCTCAGCATGTTTTAGGTGGTCCTGTCTCACCCACTCAGGTCCTGCCTCCTTTTTTCCTGTTTTTGTAGGCAATCTGGAGATATCTCAAGCCCAGAGAAATCAATCTGCAACCTCAGAACAGGCAGGTCCCACAGAGAAGGACAGTCACCTCCCTCAGAAGGATAGCAAATAATGACAACAAGCACAGCTAGTGCTTCCTGTGTGTCAAGTGTGGTTCTGAATGTTGTACACTGATGGACTCATGAATCCTCCTGCCAGTACCATAATGAGGTACTCTTGTTATTATTCCCATTTTGCAGATTAGAAAATTGAGGCATGGAGAGGCTGAATAACTTGCTTAAGGTCACCCAGGTAGTGAATGGCAGAGTAAGAGTTCAAACCCAGCCAGCCTGGCTCCAGAGTGTTCTGGTGGTCCAGCAGATGTCCTAGACCTAGATCTAGTGGCTACTGATGCCCAGCATTCAACCTTGGTACCAGCTCCCACTCCCAATAAGGTCAGGCTGAGGGGCAGATTACTAGACAGAGGGATTCTCCTGATAGGGGCCAGTCCTGGAGAACCTGTTGGGTCTTGAGGCCATACGCTGAAGTGTCCCCTGCTCTGTGAGAGATGGGGGAATGAAGTGTCCCCTGCTCTGTGAGAGATGGGGGAATGGACAGAGAGAGGGCAGTGGACACAGGGCATTGACTCAGGTTTCGGGAAGACTCCAAAGAGCATGGGGCTGACCCAGTAAACACCTGCCATGTGCCAAGCACTATGCCTGGCACTTCCCCCACGGTATTTCACAGAAGTCTCCCAGTAGCCCTGCAGGGTAGGAATTACTGTCTTCATTGAACTGAATTACAATGGAGACTGAGAAAAGTTAAGTAACTTGCCCAAGGTCACCCCGCTAATAAGGAGCGCAGCCAGATTTCAAGTCAGCTCTATCTGGTTTTACAGAGTCCATGATGCCATGGTGCTAGAGAGGGGCAGGTGGGGAGGAGGGATGGAGGAAGAGTGGGAAGGAAGCTAAGAACTTACATCACATACCCGAGAGAGCACTGATGGTGGCCCTTCTCCAGCTCAGCAGAGCAGGGCACGCGAGGAAGTCACACTCGGAGCTGGAGGGCACTGGGTCAGTCTGGCTCACGGCCAGATGGGGATTCTTTAAAAAAAAAGAAAGAATGCAAACTTTAGCAGCTGCAGATGGGGATTCTTAAGAGAAGTAGAGACCCATCCTGTGGGAGGTGGGAGGGTGGAGGCAGGGGGCTGCAGGGATTGACCTCCTCACTTCTAGGTTGCCACTCGAAGCTTCCTCCGGGCAACGAGCCCTGCTGCTTCCCAGAGGGAAACTGCAGCCCCCAGACCAGGGGAGAGGCCAAAGCACCTGCTCCACATCCACATCACCCCAGGCTTCTAGCCCCCAGGGGCTTCATCAGTGCTTCAGCGCTCTCTCCCACCCCCCACTCCCCATGTCCCTCGTGATCTGAACTCCTAGGGCTCCGTGTCCCACAGGTCACCACTTCCTGCGTCTCGGGTTCCCACGTCCTATGGCCCGTCCTGGGAGCGGAAGGGTTACGGCTTCTGCTGCTGAGTGGAGGCTGCTGTTCCCCAGCGTTAAGCAGCTTTAGTGTCTCCTACCCCAGCCCTGATTTAAAATTCATAAATGCTAATCCTTCATAATTTACGGTTTAAAAGCAGCCCCACTCACAGGCCCCGTGGCTACAGCTCTGTCAGAGTAATTATGCCGCCAAGCTGAAATTGGACTACTAACTGAGATATTAAACGGGCGGGGGGAAATCCTCGCGCTGGCAGCCGACCCAATTATTCCAAATAAGCAAACAGATTAGTGAGTAATTTTCCAGTTAAATTTGGTGATTGGTGCCAGAATTGTATGTTAAATATTCAGAAGTAAATAGATTAAAGATGAAATGTGCCCCCCTCCCTTTTTCCAGGCTTAATTTACTGTGTGTATTAAAACTTTTTCATGAGGAGAAAAAAAGTGAAAAATGATAATTAAAAAAATCCAAATAAACCCCTCTGGGCCTCCTGGTGTAGCATGGCAGAGGCCAGGCCCTCCAGCCTCCTTGACTTCCTAGCGCTCCAGGGCAGGGCCAGCTACCTCCCCTGGACCCAAACTCCAACCCTCTCCAGGGGAGAGGCAAAGAGGGTGTAAGATTCTGGGAACCTGGGTGGGCTGGGGACCTCCCGGCCCCTGTGCGCTGGGGTTGTATTTCTTTACAAAGAGAAATCCCAAATCTATTAGTCCTAAAGTCAGACAGAGCTGAGAAAATGCAGGCGGGGTGGAGGGAAGAGAGGCAGTTCTCGAGTGGGCACTCGAGGCCCCCGGGGTGCTGGGCTCCTCCTGGCACAGAGTGCTGCCTGGTTCTCAGTGACCAAGTGCCCAGGGCTAGGACCCAGGCCACCGGACACCAGCATGCCATCCTGGCCTGGCTGTAGCCGCTGGTCTGCTGTCCTGGGGTGGGGGTGCTGAACAGTGGCTGTCCCCAGCACACTCGCCTGGCCAGGCTTTGCCACCGCTCACCCTCCTACAGTCCTTCCCACCTCCCGCTTAGGTTCTCTGCAGCGGCTCAGCTGCAGCGGTGTCTCTGACAGGGAGAGGCCGGTGAGTCACCTCCCCCATAAGCAAGCGTACAAATGGAGGCCTGGAGAGGCCATTGGATTGTCCCAATTCAGGGACACAAATGAATCATCGGCTGCTCAGCCTGTGCTCTCTCTGCCGCCCCCTAGAGGACTGGGCTTCTGGCACAGGCTCACCCTGGGCAGGTGGGCAGAGCCACACAGGAACAGGTGCAGAACAGGGAAGGAAGACTTGTGCCAGGCCAGGAGTGAGCAGAGAGGATGGGGAGGGGGTGGGGGGCACACCTAGGCCCAGCCTAGGAAGAAGAAGATATGGGGAAAAGGATCTGCGGATGGTGAGGGGCAGGTGAGGCCGATAGGCTCTAGGAAGGGCCTGGCACCAACCTTGGGCACAGCCTCCTCCAGGGCAGCCCCTCATCCTCCCTTTGTCTCAGGGATCCCCTTCTTGTCGGTTCCAAATCACAAAGCACTGAGAATGTGGATGGAGGGGGAGATGAGAAATACGAGGAGTGGCGTCACCCTCTCCAGGGGCCCCACTTCCCTGCCCTTCAGAGGCATCTCTGTGGCCCCAGCCATGCTGAGAGGACTCCCTGTCCTCTTGGGGTTGCAGAGAGCTCTCTTCTTCTCCTTTAGCCTCTGAGTGGCACGCCTGAGGGACAGGGGACGGTTCCAACCACCCCTTCCCAGCATGGACATGCTGCACCTGTAATCCTAGGAAAGCCTCGCCCGGGCCACCAGGACGGCACCTCATGTAAACCCAGGACATGCAGGCAGGCCTCTGAGCCCACAGATCAGTCACAGCAAGATAGTGTGGGCAGACAGAAAGGGCATGTTTGTCCTGTCCTTGGGACCTGTCCAGCTCAGCCTTCTCTGAACCACTAGGCTACTGGTTCTCAAACAGGGCATGTGAGAACCGCCTGAGACTCTTTCACAAAATACATACAACCCCTACCCCCTCACACACATGTGGAATCCCCTATGGGTTATTAACCAGCTTACGCAATGCAGTGAGGATTGCCACTCCTAGACTAATGACTTGCAGGTTTTAAAAAGTGGCCAACCCTTTTTCAAAACAAATCTTTTGTATAAGCCCATTATGCAAAGCAGATAACAGTTTGGGGTAAATGTCTTTATTTGCCACTCCCCTTCCCTTTCCCCACATTCTGAGTCATCTCAGGGGTTGGGGGAACCCCTAGAATTCTGCCAGAGAGCAGCTGCCCAGCACTAGGAAGCCAAGCCTCTAGTTCGTGGTCTCTGGATTGGTTCCTCCCAAGTAGCCTCCTTTATCAGTGGCTCCAGTGAGCTGAATGTGCTGTCGTGTCCTGGGTTGGCAAGGGATTGGAGGCAGAGCCAAGCCCATCCAAGTGCCGCTGAGGACAGCTGCTAAGGCCAGGAGGGCTGGTCCAGCTGGTGACCGGTCAGCTGTGGCCCCACTCTCTTTCTCAGAAAGTTTACAACAATCTTCTCTGAGAGTTCCCAAAAAGAGTGGCCAGTTAGGATTAGAGAGTGAGTGGGCCTTAGCCTGAGAGTCGTGCCCTTCTAGTCACCCTTTCTGCAAGTAGAAGCCTTCCCTGGCTTCTTTCCTTTGGGACCAAAGCGACAAAGTCCTTCTCAGGCCTTCGGGAAGATGGGAAGGGGAAGAGGGGCCTGGGTCCTTGTCTTTACATCTTGGGATCCGACCAGGGTCCAGGGGACCCAAGGTATGCAGACATCTCAGGTTTTATTGTTTCTTTCTCTAGAAAAAAAGTTCCCAAATAAAACAATATTACAGAAAACATTTACTGAGCACCTGCTGTGTGTGGCCAGCATGGGGGACATGGCACTGTTACTTACTCATTGGCCCTCCCATTTGCAGACGCCCCCAGGTGTACCTGGTAACTTTTTTGACTGAGAGAAAAAGTTCCCACTTTGTTCCACAAGCGCCTGGCTCAGCTGAGTCCTGGCCTGTCCGCACCTGTCGTGGTGAACAGAGCCACATAGAAACAGGCCCTCCATTTCTGCCTCCTCACTGATCTGTTCTGGATTCACTATGAACACCATTTGACTTGGAAAACTACAGATTATCCCTTCACTAACCTCCAGTAGTTGTTGTTGCTGTTTTTAAACTGCTTTCTATTTAAGACTTTCCAAAAGGACCAAACTTTGTTTCCCATGAGGATTAAAACATCAAATAACAACCAAATGCATCAGAACACAGCTGGTGAACAGAGTTAGCAAGTGGCTACTGGACCAGGTGCTGTGACTCTGGAGCCGCGATTGGATTTCGTTCCACAGAAGCCCCAGCCCTTTACTATACAATTACAGCCAAGGCCCCCATGGATGGGTGAAGAAAGCCTGCACCATCACAGGGCAGGCTGTCTGTGCTGAGCTCCTTGCTAGACCTCTAGAGGACAATTCTCCTACAATGGGAAATTCTTGCCATGGAGGATCCACTCTGTTGGAACACACAGAGGGACACACAAATGCACATGCACTTCATGCATGCTCATGTATATACGTAAACAGATCCATACAGGGACACCCACAAAAGCAAACACACACAGGCACATACACATGCACACACACACACACACAAAATCCCCTAGGCCTTTCCAAACACTTGGCCCATGGGAACGGGGCAGTGGTATGTTACTAAATCAGTTCTCCAGGTGGGGAAAAGGTCCTGGTTTACAGTGTTTGCCAATTTCCTTGATGTAAATACCTCCACAGTAGCAGATTTTAAACAACTAACAGTTTAATAACTGACTCAAAAAATTCCTGAATATTTTCCAATTTTTCTCTTACTGACTCCAACAAACTATTGTCTTCAGGACCCCGTCCCAGGCCTGATTGCTGTAGGAGGGACCTGGTTGAGGTGGTCTGAGCAGATGGGAAAGCAAGGCGGGGTGTTGGCCTGGAGCAGGCCAAACCTGGTTGTCAGGGAGGAGGGTCATTGAGTGCCAGGTGGCATAAGTATTCCACAAGCCCTGGGAGGCTTCAAGCGGCCTGCTTAGACTATGAAGGGAGGAGCTACAGTCAGGTGGATGGTGTTACTGGGCTGATAAATGACATTATCACAGCCATCCCAGGAGGCTGTAGGCTCCCTATCACTGGAGGTTGGAAGCAGGGCCAGAGGACCACTCAACTGGGACCCCAGGGAATAGTTCACACCTGCCTTCTCTTCCCCTCTCCCAGGAACCTGCATGTAGGTCTTTTGCCCCTGAATCATACCACAGAGTAATGAAGAGTTTGGGTTGTTCTTGGCCGACCTTCTGGAATTAGGAAACCCAGTTCCCACTGCTAAAGCCAGGATGCCTGGCCTGGCCTGGCTTCATGTGACACCAGGGGACCACTTGCTACTTGCTTAGCTGAGAGCCAGGCCCCCGCCTCTGTTTTCTGGCTTCTGCGCATGCCCTTTGTTGGCCTAGTGGGAGGGGCGTGGGCATCCTCTGGCTGCAGCAGCCTGGCTCTGGCTATTCTATGTCCTTACCAGGCCTATGTTCCCCAGAAGTGACCTTTCTAACATGATCCCGGGCCCCTGAACTTCCATTGCCTCAGAAGGCAGGTTCTCAGCTGAGAGGCTCACAAACAGATACATGTATGTGATGATGAGTACAGCAGTGTGGGCATGTGTGTGAAAGAAAAATTATTTTTGAAAAATTATTTTTAAAAATAGAAAAATAAGCCAGGCACAGTGGCTCACTCCTATAATCCCAGAACTCTGGGAGGCCAAAGCAGGAGGATTGCTTGAGCCCAAGAGTTTGAGGCCAGCTTAAGCACAAAGTGAGACCCCTGTCTCTACAAAAAGAATACACAAATTAGCTGGGCATGATGGTGTGCACCTGTAATCCTAGCTACTCAGGAGGCTGAGGTAGGAAGATTGCTTGAGCCCAGGAGTTTGAGACTGGTGAGCCAAGGTTGTGCCACTGCACTCTAGCCTGGGTGAGACTCTGTTTCAAAAGAAAAAGAAAAAAAAACAACAACTATCATCTTACTGAGCACTTATTTTAACAAACAAGGCAGAATGATTATGAACACAGATCTTGAAGCCAGATTACCTGGGTAGCCTGCTTCTTCCATTTACCAGCTGTGTGATTTGGGGCAAGTTCTTCTTGTCTCAGAGCCTCAATTTCTCCGTCTGTAAAATGGACATAAGAGTAGGACCTGTCTTATAGTGATGGGAACTAAACACACTGATATAGAAGGAAAGCACTGAGGATAGTACCTAGCACAAAGTAAGTACAATAAAAAGTGTTAGTTGCTTTTATTATTATCATTATCCAATAGCTCTGCACTACAAATTTGGAGATTTATTTAATGTCATCCTCACAATGGTACCATGAAGTTGGTGCTATTACTGTCCCCCTTTTGTAGAC
Organism: Pongo abelii; assembly: GCF_028885655.2. Lineage (NCBI taxonomy): Eukaryota > Metazoa > Chordata > Mammalia > Primates > Hominidae > Pongo > Pongo abelii. The sequence continues at coordinate 68,982,993 of NC_071994.2, forward strand.
AAGGAGTCAGAAGTTCAGAGGTTAAATAACTTGCCCAATGTCCCACAAGGGTACATGGCAGAGCCAAACCTCCAACTCTTAATTCCTGGAGTCACCTCACTGAAGGTCCTAACAGCAACCTAAGCCTCAGGTAGGACACAATGGTCTTTTTCAATGGGCAAATCCACAAAAATGGAGCCAACAGAGATCTGCCCACCGCTGAAGTCTGCAATAAATAGCAAGGATAGAGCTTTCTCTTGTTTACTCCATGGCGGCCACAGCAAAGCAGAAGCCAGAACAAATTGTGGGACAGCCACGAAAGGGCCTGCCTTGTTTTGCACCCCACGTGCCTCATCTGTCATCCTGCAAAAGGCCCTTTGCCACCTAGTACCTAGGCATGAGGATATTTGGGATGGGAACCCGTCTCTGCCAGCAGGGACTCTGTGTGGTTAAGACTGGGACATACATAGCTGTCTCTTATTTCACGATGTTTTTTCCTTTAGCCATTGGTCAAAAGTCAATCCTTGACCCCGTTCTAGATGGGGGCACCTCCATCTGTGTGATGTTGCTGATTGGGTGGTGGCATTTTTCACGGGCATCCATATGAGTGATCTCCAAACTGTCTTACTTATTGTGCATGTGATTGCTAAAGTCTTCAGGGCACATACACCCTGCATTAGAGAACACTGATCCAGTCAGGAACCATTACATAATTTTCTGAGACTGATGCAAAATGAAAATGTGGCCCCAGGCCCAGATTTGGGAAGTCAGCCTCCCCTTTTCAGAGGCCCGTCACCGCAACCCACAGCTGGTAGGTGACGCCCAGGGATTACGACCTCCATGTCAGGGCTTGCTCAGTACCTGATTCTGGGACGAGGGAGAGGCCCCCATAGAGCTGACTGTGGAACACGCCTTAGTTTCTCAGACCAGGGTGGATGGCTGCCACCTTGCCCCACCCTGGAAGCTGTGGGCACACACCTGGTCTTCCCTGCTTCTTTGCACGGAACCCTGCCAGGGTGGAAGGCAACCGTGGAATGGGAGCCTTTCCTTGCCACTCTGACGGACCCTGCCTAGTGTGGAGGGTGGTGGCGGGCACATCCCTAGGACAAGGAGGCTGAGGAGGCTGGGGCACTAGGTGGGAGGAATTGAGCCTCTGAGACGTCCTCCCTTCCAGGGAGGTAGTAGGAAGCAGGACTGTGCTCCAAGCCCAGGCACAGCCTCCATGTCCCATTAGGCTTCGCCACAAAACACACATTCAAAGATAAAATGATAATAATTTCAAGCTGGCAACCGCAGGGCATGAAACTCTAAGCACGGGGCCCTTCTAGGAATGGGCCACCACATCCAGGGCACAGCTCTCTGTTCAATAACCAGATCCCACAGACCTGCACCCAAATGCCTCCCCTTTTCCAGGCCCCCTGAATCGTCATTCCCCTGACCAGCTAGACGAGTCCTCCTCACTTACAGGATGAAGTCCTCACTCACTGTCCTCTGTGATGAGAGCTGGTTTCCTCCCCAGTCTCATCTGCCCCCTCCCACCCCACCCCTGTGTCCAGCCATGCCAAGAGTTCTCATTGCCCTATGCTGCTCCTTTCTGCCTCTCCTCCTTTGCCTGTGCTGTCATCTGCTGAATGTCCTTCCCCGCTGCACCTGGAATGCTCCTATTCAACCCCAAGAGTTTGTCTACTTTGCCACTAGCCTGGTGGAGTCTTTCCTGACCTCCAGGAAGAGGTGAAGTTGGTTCCTTTTCTTTTGTCTCATTGCGCCTTATGCATGAACCTATTATAACACCTACTACATTTGTCCACCTATTTATTCAATATAGATTTGTGGAGCATCTATTATATTCGGTATCAGCCTGGCTGACACTCTCTGTTAGTCTGACTCTCTCTTGAGGGATAACCAGCCCCAGCAGTCACTGTCTGAGTTCTAGTCATCTTCATATCTTCAGAGCCTGGAGGCGAGTAATAAATATTTGTTGAATTAAAGAATGAATGAAGGAATAAGTGAATGAATATGTACTAGGGCCACCTCCCAGTCCCATATCTACGAGTATTTAGAGCCAACACATTGAACCAGCGTCTGGTTGCAAAGCCTTGCAGGCATGAAATAGGGTCCTGTTGGGGTGGGGCGGGCATTGAGGAGTAGTGTGATTGGGACAAGGCTGCAGTGGTCGGGGAGGCAATAGAAGAAAAGATGGGCAGATGCCAGAGCAGGCAGGGTCTGGAACGCCCAGGTAAGGATTTTGCACCTGACTCTGGAGGCAATGGGGGCCACTGAAGGTTTCATTGAAGGACCTTTGGCTCCTGTCATAGGATGGGTTAAGGCAGCAGTCCCCAACCTTTTTGCCACCAGGGACTGGTTTCATGGAAGACCATTTTTCCACAGATGGGGTAGGGAGTGGTGCAGGGTGGATGGTTTGGGGGTGAAACTGTTTCACCTCAGATCATCAGGCATTAGATTCTCATAAGAAGCGCTCAAACTAGATCCCTCGCATGCCCATTTCACAATAAGATTCACGCTCCTATGAGAATCTAAGCTGCCGCTGATCTGACAGGAGGTGGAGCTCAGGCGGTCATGCTTGCTGCCTGCCACTCACCTCCTGCTGTGCAACCCGGTTCCTAACAAGCCATTGACCAGTACTGGTCTGCAGCCTGGGGGTTGGGGACCTTTGGATTAGGGGATGGGGAGACAGTTCATTCATGCAGATGCTGATACAGGCGGAAGGGTAGTTTGGGCTCAGTAAGGTTCACTGCCAGGGCATGAGAGCAGCAGGGTGCGAAGCTGGAGAGAATATTCTAGACCCAAAGGGTCAGTCTTTACCACCTGCCCCCTGTCGCATTCTCACTGACTGAGAATATGTCCTTCCAAAGCCACCAAGGACCAAAGGTCATCTCTCTCCATATCACTTCCCAAGTTCTTTGGCCTTGATAAATTATTAGAAAACATAATAACACTTAGGAACCAAAGATAATGGGATGTTTGGTCATGGCTTTGAGGAGTGTTTATCTAATTTCTGATTATAATGCTAGATTCATTCTCCAATTTTGGAGAAAAAGTGCATGCACATGCACACTATACAAAATATGCACCCTGTGTCACATCCACAAGGGAGCACATGCATGCAGTCTCAAAAGGACGTGACACACACACACCACCCAGCTGTGTATACATGTGCACACAGGGGCTGGAGAAGGGGCAGGGCAGCTGTCATCACAGTCACCACTCAGAGTGACTATTCCTACCCACTCCTGCTAGGGTCCCACCCACCCTGACTCCCCCGACCACACTTACCTGTTCAGCACTTGACTCTAACCTCACCGTGTTCCCTTGGGGATGTCATGCACCCTGATCTCACTCCCTTGATACCTGGACCCTCTAATCTCACCCCACCCTGCCTTTGTCTGACCCCATCCTCGCCTCCCCACTCCCAGTGACCCTACCCTGACTTCACACATCTTGACTCCCACCTTGACCTCATCCAACTCTGATTTTGTCCCCACTTTGATTATGGCCCGGCCTCATACACAGCACGTGCTCAGGGCCATTTTCCACGCAGGCCTTTGAGGTGGGCTGCCCTTCCGGCGATCGTGAAAGAAGTGAGCCTGGCCCCACATTTGTGTTCTCTCCTCAGCTCTAAACATGATCACATTTTCTTCAGCTGCCTTCAATAATTTTGGAAAGAAAGTAGGATATAAATTAAATCAATAGGTAACTATATATACTCGTCTCCCCAATCATTACCAGAACCCACTTTTTTCATCTTCCTTTCCCCCGGCTCCCTCCCACACATATGAACCCCTTCCCTTCCTGTCAAGTCTCTGCGGGCTACATGGCTGCCCTGGCTTCTGTGAGTTCTTTCCTGCTTGTGTTCCCTGACTCCTGCCCCACCCACCCCTGCTGCCCCACCAACTTCCCCTCTCCTCCCTGCCTCGCTGGCTGCTCCTTCTCACTCTCCTCTTCTGCCATTGGCATCTGAAATGTTGATGTTCCCCGGGGCTCTAACGCAGGCCCCTTCCTTGCATCAGACATGGCCCTCCCGATCTAGCCCATCTCATGGCTCCTCACACAGTTCAGCTGTGCACTGAAGCCCCCGCATCTCTGTCCCCAGCCCTGAGCCATCCCCTGGGCTCCACACCCTCGTAGCAACAGATTCCAGACATTTTCACTTGGAAGATCCACATTCAAAATGCAACCCATCACTTTCCTCCCACCCCAACTCACTGTCCTTGGTCCAAATTGCCCTTCCTCCTATATTCAGCATCCTGCCAAATGGCAATCCCATCTCACAGGTTTGTCTGGAAATTCTCCACAAGCTTGGCATCGTGCTAGGCCCTCCACCTCTCTCTTTTTCTCTTCACTCAAACTCAACAGTCATGAGGTCCTGTTCATTTCTCTTCCTTAAAGAGCCTGTTGGATCTGGTTCCCCTTTTCCACTGCCTTCGTCACCCTGGCCTAGCCACCCTTGGCTCATCCAGAAGACTAGCTGGAAGCATTTCCTGTCTGTTCTGTCTCTCCTCCACATTTCCCCAACCCAGAGCAACCTTTCTAAGACAGAAAGCAAATCATGTCTTTGAACTGCATGGAACCTTCAATGTATTCCCATTGCCTGCAGAAGAAAGTGAAGCATCTTTACCATGCCATTCTAGTCTCTTCACAAAGTGGCTCCTGCCCACTATTTCTTCTTCCTGTGCCTTCCACCAACTCTGTAGCTCTGCCCCAGCCACCCTACTTCCCATCTCACCACACTCCCAACAGGCCACTGCTTCATGCCTTTGGGGATTTATCATTTTATGAGCCTGTTTTGTTCCAAGCTCTGTGCTAGGAACTGGGGGTGCAGTGGTGAAAATCCAATGGCTCTGTCCAAGGAGCTCACATTCCACTGGGGGAGACCGACAGGAGGACAGGCAAGGACAGAATAAAGTTGGGAGGGGGATGGTGTTACTGAAGACATTAACTCAGAATGTGAGGAATCCAGAGTTGCTTTAGACATGGGTGTCAAATGCAATGGAGAGGGAGGAGTGGATTTGGGGAGGCCAGTCTAGAGCTACTGCAGAGACCCAGGAGAGAAATCATGGTGCCTGGGCGGGAGAGGAGGCAATGGGAACGGAAGGATCTTCAGAAAGTGGAACAGGCAAGACCAGATGACTAGTTCACTGTTGGGGGAGAGAGAGGAGTCTAGGACCATCCCTGCGTTTCTGCCTCAGGCAATTGAGGTGATGGCAGTCCCATTCATGAAGGGAAAGTCGAGGGGGTGGGAACAGAGGTGGCCCGCAGCTCTGCCCTATGTCCTTGGTTTCTGTTGCTATTGTTTTAGCTAACAGCCATGGGTACATACTAGAGCCAAGCCAGGGCTGGGTGTTTTGCCTGCTTTATCTGATGGAATCCTCACAATACAACAAAATCTCCATTTTATAGATGGGACTGCTGAGGCTCTAGAAAGTTAACTAATCTGCCTAGGTTCACATAGCTGGGCAATGAAAGAGTGAGGATGACAGCCCAGGCCTGGCTGACTCTGAAGACCCCTCTCTTACCAGTTGCATTATATCACCTCCCCAGATGGTAGCCCCTGCCTGCGGGTGTGAGGTTTTGTGGGGCCGCACTGGTTTTGCATCCAGGGCTACTCACTGGAGTTTTCACCTCCATTCACTGCTCCCAGCTCCTAGCTGGAGCTTGCTCTTCTCCCACATGGCTCTGGATTCGTGCAGGGACAGGCTTAAATGCTGGTGGCTCAGCTCGGTGCCTGGTGGCAACTTGTGATGAAGGGCAGGAATCCAGAGTTGGGGCAGCGATCTGACTTCTGTTTACATGTCTCAGAGCCAAGAGCTGTGCCCACCCAGGACTCTCCTGTCCCACCATCACCTCCCTTCCACTCTCTCAGCAGGGCCTGTGGCACGGAGGGCAAGGTGCTTTGCAGAACTTGCAGAGGCTGGGTTGGGAGAGCTGGCCCTGTGGAGTGGACACACAAGGCAGGCAGGGGGCGCCACAGACCCTGTGGGCCCTCCAAGGCGAATGGACCACGCCTGTAAGGCTGCACCTGATGCGCTCCCCTGAGCATCAGGCACTGGAAAATCAATACCAATTTCCACTTTCAGTGCCCAGCGACACCCTTTCATCACATCTCACGTTTCCTCTGCATTGTTGGGACTGAGACAGTTCTCTGGCCACGGCCCCAACCCTAATCTCTGCGCTGGCTGATATGCCCAGTTAACACCTGGCCCTTGAACCTGTGGTCTGTTTCTCACTACCTTGGATCTTGGGGCCGCCCACATGCCTGTCATGTCACCTGTAGACACACCCATCCCTGCCTCTCCTTACACACATGCTTGACCCTCTGGGAATGAGTTTTTCAAGTGACCCACATTTTCCAGATAGTGTAATGTGTGGCCATTGAAGCATCAACAGTTTATCATTTAACCCTTTGGATGAAAATCATCCCCAGAAGTTTTTAGATCTCCCTTTACATTAAAAAAAATCTATACCTTTATTTCTTTTTATTAAAATAATAAATATGCATCATACAAAATTTGGCAACTGTAGGCCATTATGAGGAGAAACCATTTCATTCAGGAGTCATTAATGAAGAAGAAAAGGTACACAGGTGTGCATGCACATGGGGTCTGTAAGGATTTGCGTGCGTCCACTAAGAGGAGGGTATATATTTATTACAGCTCAAACACCACCTCCTCAGAGAAGGAAGGAGACCCAATGTCTCCAATCAATTTCTGTTTTGTACCCCATACTATTTTCTTCATAGCAGTTATCCCGCTCCAAAAGTCTCTGACTTCTTTGTTATCTATCTCGCAGAGCTGTGACATTGCACAGCTTCAGGGAATGCTGTTCACATTACATTCTTCATGCAGGGTGCACTGCTCTCTCAGAGTTGTGCAGTGTGCAACTGTGTGACCACACGCAGCAGCCCTGCTGCCGTCTTTCATTAAAGTGTAAACTCCATGAGAACAGGGAACTGTGATCCACAGTGAAACCGCCTTTGCAAAATTATGACTGAGGCAGCGAAAGAGATGTGACCTAACCGACTCCATCTTGGTTCTAACCTTTTAGCTGTCCTTGTTCCTTCCTGGGCGTAAGCCAATCCAACTTTGGGAGGAACTTAGTTTACAGTTTTTTGTTTAAAACAAAGATGATAACAGCTCTTTCCCAAAATAAACCTCCTTCTTGCCTAGGACTAGACTGCCTTTGTAGGACTAACAAATTATCCACAAGATTGGAAATTATGGTTTAGGAGTCATGAAACTGGAAGCTACAAGATTCTGACCCTCCCTAAATGGCTTCTAAGATCAGTGCTTGAGATATTTTGCAGACCTGCACTTGATGGATCAGCTGGCACCATCCAGATGGATAAACTTCTGGCCCCCACCCAGGAACTGAGTCAGTGCAAGAGGACAACTTCAACTTCCCATGATTTCATCTCCTACATAACCAATCAGCACTCCCAGCTCTTTGGCTTCCCCCCACCCACCAAGTTGTCCTTAAAAACTCTGATCCCCAAATGCTTGGGGAGACTGATTTGAGTAATAATAATACTCTGGTCTCCCACACAGCCGGCTCTGCATGAATTACTCTTTCTGTATTGCAATTTCCCTGTCTTGATGAATCGGCTCTGGCTAGGTAGTAGGCAAGGTGAACCCCTTGGGTGGTTACAACAGTGCCTAGTATATAGTAGGTGCCTAACATACAAAGTGTTTGTTGAGTGAATGAACGAACACACTTCTGCCTAAGGATGTAGCTTCTTATAGCCTCTATCTGGTCCCTCTCCTAGCTCCAACGTAACTGAGAATCAGGCAGAAAGCAAAAGGCTCTGATCTTACTTTGCGGACAGTTCCCATGCTCTCAGAGCCTATTTCATCTTCTTTCTCAAAACATTTGTAAGGTTTGGGTTTCTAGTCTTCATGCTCCAAAGTTGATTTCCTGGTCTCCAAGCTCCCTAAAGATTAGGAATAGCATGAGGAAGTGAGGGTGCTGTGGACAGACACCCCAACTATAGCCTGACATTAAGAGAAGGGACAGAGACACAGCACGTATCCAACAGAGCTCAGAACGCGGTGCTGGGGCGTTCTGCAGCCATGATAGCCTCAAAGTGCATCAATATATTACACCTCCAAACACAACGGTGACCTTGGCTATCACAAGAAGATTAAATCCTGTCTAGAGTGCTGTCTTTAGAAAGCATGGGAGGCATATGGTATTCATTTTTTATTCAGTTCTTTCAAGTGGCTCTTCACCCCAGCCATTCTGTACACTCTGGCCTATGGGCCCACACGAACCTATTTTGAAGACGAGAGGAACACAGCCGTGTTGTCTCCAGTGGTATAGCTGATCTGGAAAGCAGAATCGTGGTTCTGCTCTCCCCTGTCCCCTGCACCCTCCACACCAGATTTTCTGCTGTTTCTCACCCACCCTGGCTTCCCAGGGAGTGGATTCTGGTGCACCTAAAGCAGATCAGCCTTTGCAACAATGATTAATTGACACCAGCAGTTTAAGGATGCTTATTTGCACACAGTTACGAAGTGTCACAATATGTCTCAAATGCAAGCGGCTTCTATTAGAAGCAGAACGGCAGAGCGGCAAGCGCCAGCAATATTTCCTTAAAAGTTCATCATAGGCAATGGGGTAGTGTGCGAAGCTAAACAAATCCGGGCAATAATGGAAATGTAGCATGAAATTACTTCTGTAAACAACAACCATTCATTATTTGAACATTTTTCATAAGCGAGCAGGCAGGGAGAAGGACAGGGGCAGCGGGTGGGAGGGAGGGGGCTGTGGCGGACAGGGCCCGTGTACCCACTGGAATTTCTGGGCAGAGCTTTCTTGGGGCTCCCCATGCCCATCTGTCTTCAGAAAAATGCCGAGGCCAGGCTCCGTTCTGCCTAGCGCCTGCCGTCAGGTTCCCTTTCTTCATTAAGCGGGATTGGCGCAGGCAGAAGGAATGTATGATTTAAGGAGGAAAGAGAGACCCACTACTTAATGTTGATTTGGCGGAGTGTATAACCCCGGAGAGAAATGTAAATAGCAGCCTGCAATAACATGACAGCCCACTAATCATATTTACAAACGATATTAAATCTGTCCGCACACAGGCCTGCCTGCGGATTGGCCCGGCCGTAATTGTCATTGTAACCAGTGCCGGCTTATGGGAGGATTTAACTGCAGTGATATAAGGTGAGTCGCGGGCTTATTATGACTTTATTATTACCCAGTTTATGTTTATTAAAACAATTTGTCATGCAGAGCAGGAATGGAAGGATGGGAGCATTAAATCGTGCCGTACTCAACCTGGAGAGATGACTCCAGGGATGGATGGCAGCAGGCCCCGAGCCTCTACTCGGTGGCTTCTGGAGCGGTGGACCCGTCAGCACTGGCCACCCGGAGCCATGGCCTGGCTGAGGAAGGCCACTCTAAAACCTCAGAGCCGGGCAACACACAGCTGAAAGGCAATTCTGTGGCCCTAACTGCCTTTCAGATAGGAGTTGACTCAGGACAGTGATGGGAAGGACGAGGCCCCGAGTTATTGCCGGTGTTTGCAGGGATGGCCGTGAGGGCCACACCTGGGGCTCCTCTAGATGGCTGGGAAAGGAGCCAAGCCTTGGAAGTCTCCGAGAGAGCCTGCAGAGGCTCAGCACGAAACGTCTTGGAAGAAGTTTAATAAAAGCTGTTTTATTTTCTCTGGGGGTCCTTATTGGTTATTATCAAATTTATTTCATCCCCAATCTTTGTTCTTTGGCAAGGCAGAGAAAAGGGAAGGTGGTGGGGGGCGGGGGCGCTGAGAGGAATAGATCCATACGACTAGTAAATAATACTCCCTTTCCCCAATCCAATTACCTAAGGCAGAGAGGCTCCAGGAGGTTGGAGGGCCGAAGTAGCAGCTACAGGTGCAACTGGGGCTGTAGCCTTGTGTGCAGACATCACAATCTCAGACACCTGCTCTTGCTGCCAACCCCAGGGAAGGCCCCACATGCAAGGGATGGAGGGGCAGGAAACCAACCATAACTGGGTCTGTCACAAAAGCTTCAGAAATGTGACCCTTGGTCAGAGTGCCCTAGAGAAGCTAGAGCCAAACTGTGGCAAGGCCAGTCTTCATGGGCGAGGTGGCTAAAAATGTCCTCCTCTCTTCCGGGCCTCCACTAGCCCTTTCGGTGCCTCTGTATTACAGTACACACACACACACACACACACACACACACACACACACACACACACACACACACACACACACACACACACACACACACACACACACACACACACACACACACACACAGAGTTCCTCTGTGTATTACAGTATATCAAATACAGCAGCAGTGTATGTAATATATTTACATCTATATTACACAGTAATATACATACAGTGCCTCTGTGTATGTTAGAAAAAGGTGCCCCTTCCTCTAGGCAGGGGCAGACCATGTGTGCCCAGGGACTGGTGAGCAGAACAAAGTCTGGATTCCATTCTTCATTTGCCCCCTTAGTCCTTGTGTAGTGCACAACCTACACAGCTGTACGTGATGGCCCTACTCCCTGCCAGCAGCCTCATGGCCTGAAATGCGACTATTTCAGGAACTCACAAGCCACATAATGTCTCCAAAGCCATTAGTGTCCTGGGCAGCAAAGTAGAGGGTCTCTGGAGGGCACAGTGGGGAATGAGAAAGGATGTTCCCATCATCACCGTCTGCCACAGTGTATTTCTCAGGTCTTGAGCCTCATGGTGGGTGAGTGAAGGATGGGACAGACAAACTGTGCAGCCTCCTTTCTGAGACTCTGAGCAGTGCTGCCTGTGGGATATGATTCTGGGTGGTCCCAGCAAGGCGTGCTATGGGACACGGTGCCACCTCTCCCCAGGGGTGTGGATACCTGGCTCCCAGTGGCTGCCTCAGTGGCAGGGTGTCTCTGTGGGGGTCACCACATTCCTGTGCTCTGCCTTCTCTCTGCCCAGCCAAGAGGGTCTGCTTGGGCTTCCTAAGTCTGGCCTTTGGGGCACCGGAAGTGACCTGCTCAGCTGGAGCCCCACCTTCCCTCTGGGTGCCCTCCCAGCTCATATGCTCCCTGTGGTGGGGAACTCTCTCCCTCCAGAGATGCCTCTCTGGCTGTTGGAAACCTTTCCCGGGACACCCACTGCACCCAGGGAGGACCCTGACCACAAGGCCCATCCCCGCGGCTCCCCTGCAGCTGCTCTTCTGTATGGTGCTTCTGCAGGGGGCTCTGGGCCCCTCCTTGTGGGAGTCCTGTCTCCTGGTGCCCTGGGGTCCCCACCGGAGAGTATTTCCCTGCTGACAATGTCCCAGGCTTGTGCTCTCCTGTGAGTACAGCCTAGACAGGGGCTGAGTTGGGCCCCCACCCCCAGAGCCTGACCCTGGGGGATGTTAGCTAATTGTGGGCCCCGCTCTCTGGGCCTGGGGACGCCTGTGGGCCTTGGGTTCCCTTTGTCTCACTTAAGAAAGGAGTCACAAGCAGTGGTTCAGAGAGGAACAATAAGCCTTTATTGCGGCTGCCCTTCTCCACAAACGCTCAACCTGCTGGCCAGCGGAGAGCCGTGCTGGCAAATTAAAAGTCTCTAAACTTTCTTTATGTCTCCTTGGATGCTCCAGCAGCTTTAACGCTGAACTGACTGGCCTGGCTCAGAGACAAAGAGGCCAAGCTGGGGTCAGGGCCAAGGCCGTAGGACAGGGAGGATCTCACTGAATGGTCCCCCACTGGCCCGTGGATGCAGGTGGGGTGGGGTGGGGTGGAGCAGGTGTGGGTCTTGGCTGTGGTGCTAGGGGTCTGGGGCCCATAGGCTTACAAAGGCCTCTTGGGGCAGTTGGCTGGACAGGGGTATGGGATGCTGCTTCCTAAGTCTCCATTGTCTATGGATGGCAGACGTGGAGGCTCCTCTAGCTGCCTCTGAAGTCCTCTTAAGGAAAGCACAGCCTGAAGCCAGGGGCAAAGGAAGCCTGTTCTAGACCCCAGAGAGCATTAGCTCCCTTACCGCCACTCTCCTGGCTGAGTCCTGAGGCTGGGAGGCCACTAGAAGGGGCTGGAGGACCAGGTCTGTGCTACCACAGATGAGCACACCGCCCCTGCCACCTCCCACCAAAAACTCTGGCTCACCAGGGCCGGGTTAAGAGGTGAGGCTGGGACAGCCCCTGTTAACCCTTGTCATCCCGGCATTATTCACAGCACCTCTCTTCACCCTCCAGAGTGCCAGGGTTTCCTGTTGTGTGCCAGCTGGGTGCTGGGCCATGCCATCTTTGCAGGACAGCTGAGTTACAGCATCAGCGGGGAGTCACCTGGGCCAAGAAATGTCACCCCCACCCCACAAAAAATGTGCCAGGATTCGCAGAGTAGAGAGGAACTCTGTGGGGGTGTACTGACTTGGAGGGGGCATAAAGGAGCCTTCTGGAACGCTTGAAGTCACCGAGACCTTGATCTGGGTGGTGATTCCATGGGTGGGCACATACATAACAAGCCATCGACTCGCATGCTCTGCTATATGTATATTGGACACTACGGTGATGAAAAGCAAATAGACATAGGCCCTGCTCTGGAGTACGAATGAATCCCAGCTCTCCCACTTCCCAGCTGGATGACTTTGGGCATGTCATCCAACATCTCTGAGGCTCTGGTCTTCATCTACAAATGGGGAGAACATCACCTACTTCTTTCCCACTAACCTGAGCCCTCTGTGAGAACAGAGACCGCACCTGACTCTCCTCTGTGTCCTCCTTGACCCCTGCGAAGGGGCTGGCTCAAGAAATTGCCGATATAAGAGCGTCCCCCAGGTCAGAGGGACCTCACAGCTCCCCAGGAAAACATCTTACCCTGTTTTACCAACATCCTGGTAATAACATCTCTCTTGGTGCCTCCTCACATCCCTCCAACTACTCTTTCATAAGGGGCTTGGGGTTACCTCTTTCTTCCTTGGAGAAGTGGGGGAAAAACTAGGGCACTGAGGCTGAGGCAGGGCCTGGAGCCCTTGGGGGTGTTGGGCCAGCAGGGCTTAGTTTGGAGAGGGGCCAGAGAGGGGTTTGCTTTGCTTGGCAGGGGAGGGATGGGGTAGAAGAGTGTACCTAGGACAAGGGCCCAGCAGTGAGACCTTTGCTGGGACTGATTCTCTGGGACAAAAGAGGACTCGGGTTTAGGTCATGGCTGAGGAGGATGTCTCCAGCACTGTGCACACCCAGGACATGGCCCCTGCCCGCCGGCACACCCCGTGTCTCCCAGGCCCCATCAGGCTGGACGGCCCAGTCTCCTCTTGGGGGAAGGGCCCCTTCCCTCCATCCCTCTATCTGATTGTCTGCTAGGCTAGTTCTTGGCAATTTCTTGCTCCGTTTCTTTAATCCCTGATTCTCTTCAAGCACAGAAGGAAGAGGAAAAAGCCAAAGGCCGAGGTGGAGAATAGGGAGGGGGATGTGGGGGATATGGGGGAGGTATGAAAAGAGATAAAGGAGGTCACTACAGCCTGAAGCACCCAGGCTTGATCCTGGTGGGGACAGCAAGTGCCCTCGAGGGTCCAGAAGGGAGCTGGAGCCCCAGGCTGGGGCTGCGTCAGTCCTGCTCTTCAGCCTCTCCAGTGCTGGGAGGTCGGTGTAAATGGGCAGTGTGCTGACACTGCAGGGCTACAGTCATTTCTATAGGCCAAGAACAGAGCCCTGGGGTGAAGGTACTGTCACCTCACCTTAGTTCAGCAACCTCCTAGGCCCTGTGCTGAGACTCAGGCAAGACTCGGGCCAGGGCTCAGACACAGGCTAGGCCAGTGCTGAGGTGTGCAGGCTCCGGAATGGCATCTTCCCTACTGGCTGCTGAGAGCTGAGGGCCCAGGAGGGGCAGGGAGGGCCCTGAGAGGTCAGCTGAGCCAGCACACCTGCGCTCCTCCCGTGCCTCGCCCTGCCTCCCCGCTCAGGCCTCAGAAGCCTTTCTGCTTCCAGGGAAGCAGGGGCGGTGAGGGTCTGTGGCACAAGGGCGAGCCCTGGAGAATGGAGCTTGTGTGGCGTCTGCGGCTTCTTAGAGGAAAAAACCTATTGAGAAGCTCAAATCATGGCAGTAATTAGGCCACTTACTTTGTAAAAGTCCAAATTAAATGGAAAATTTGGTGCTAATGAGAATGTTCCATTTTCTCCTTTTATTAAATCTAGCTCTGTGCCTTCCAAGAGTTTGGGAATAGCCAGCCCCTGATGTCTTTCTCACAGCCAGTTCATATCCTCTGATTGTGGAGTTGCTGAGACAGAACACACTCGCAGGGCCTCCAGTTACCGGCTCAATTGAAAAATGTCCTTCATAAGGCAGCAGCATTAACCCACCCCCAGCCACCCACACCTCCAGCCCTTCCCCCCATCTCCACCAACCCTCTCTGGCCTATCACCATCAGCTGCGTGGGCCCCCAGAAACCCACACCCAACAGGGAGGGGCTGGTGTGGGTCCAGGAAAGCTGGGCTTCTGGTCTACCCCTTCTGGAACCCAGCTTCTTCTCTAAAGAGCCTGGGACCCTACCACTTCCAGCTGCCTGCCTCCTGACAACAGTCTCAGGGAGGCTGAAGCCCACAACTTTCTGATTAGACTTGCACTTAGATCCCATAATTACCAATTAGGGGCTTCAGGCAATGTAGTTTGCCTCTCAGGGCTTCAGGTCCTCACCTGTAAATTGGGGGTAGTGCTACTATTAGCCTCATAGAGTGTTGTGAGTGTGAGTGGAGAGAAGGCATTGCAGAGCACCTGACACACAGCAGGGTGCAGCACCTGTCTATGGCCAGGTCCCTCTGAAGCCTAGTCTCTAGCGAGAGTAGGGATATGCATTCTGTCACTCTAGTCTTTCCAGGATTTCCTCTGGAAGGTTTGGCAGGGGTGGGAAGGGAGGAACTAGAGGAGGAGAATGTCTCAGAATACAACCCCATGCTGGAGTACGTATTAGGAGGAACAGCCTATCTGGTCCTGGCCAGTAGGATGCCTGGGCTTGGGAACCTGGCTGTCAAGGATAGGGAGGTCAGGGGGTGTATGCGAAAAATCATCCTGTTCAAACAAAGAGATAGGAACAGACACGTAGACAGACACACACACACAGGCTCAGTCCCAGCTCTCTTCAGTGGGGCTGTCGAGGCCTTGGCGATGGGGTCTCAAGGAGACCTGCAGCTTGAAGCATAAGCCACGCTTAGAATCTGCATTTCAATTCAATTCCCGGTTAGTCTACCCATAAGGGTTTACCAAGAACCTCATGCGTTTCTAACACCAGGCTAGAAGCCGGGGAGAGAGCAAAGCCATAGCCATCACAGAACAGGCCCATCAAACTCAGGCTCCTCGTCTTGGTGATAACGCATCCTCACCTGCAACTCCGATGTGAAACGTGACTGTCACTTGACTCTTCTCTCTTCATCATCCCGTCCTTCATTATCCCCATCTATGGTGTGGACTTCTTTCTTAGTTTCCTACCTGATCATGCCCTGATCCCTGCCCCACAAGGCTGCCTTTCCTGCTATCTCATTTCAGCCTCCTCACCAGGATTATTTTAACAGTCTTAGCACTCCAGCCCTGTCTCCTGCAGGCCCCAGAGGGAGCCTCCTAAAATGAGCATTTGAACTTGTCACCCTCTTCTTCAATCTCTCCAATCACTGTAAAACCTCTGTTATGTTCAGCATAAAATAAAACTTGGTTGTCCACGCATTCTGCATCTCTGTCACCTCCCCAGCCTACTTCTTTTCTGATCATATCCCCCTTCAGCCTGCCCCCCAGTCACACCAAAGAGCTTGTGGTTTCTCAAATGAAAAGTGGCCTCTCATACTGCAGGTGGACTCCAGTTGCCTTTGCCTTCTTAGGATTTTTTCTCACTTCTGGGAACAGAATCCTTCTCTCATGTGAGGAACCAGTTCTATGTGGTTTGGATAAGATGGGCAGGTGATCTAGTCTGTGATCTAGAACAACAAGAACACCTTATTCTTCTAGGGACAATGATTAATGTAGGAACATGGACATGGCCCAAACAGGGCCTGTTAGAATCTTCTCTGGGAATTTTGGCTTGAACTTACAAAAGAGAGCACCACTTACTGGTAATGGTAAGCCAACAGGAAGTGAGTCTGATGTTTTTGAGGACCATCTGATTCACTGTGTAGAGAAAGTCTATCTGATAGATATAGAAAGAGATAGAGGCCAGGCACAGTGGCTCACACCTGTAATCCCAGCACTTTGGGTGACCAAGGCAGGAGGATCGCTTGAGCCCAGGAGTTCAAGACCAGCATGGGCAACATGCTGAGGCACCCCCATCTCTATTTTCTAAAATTAAAAAAAAAGAGATTAAAGCTGGCAATTAATTAAGCTTCTGGATCCAGTCTTGCCTGAAGTCATATCACATGGACTGTTCACTTATGTAAATTTTTTTAGCTTTTTTTTTTTTTTGGTCTAAGCTAGTTTGAAATCTTGACTAAGACAAGGCTGAATTGATCTACACTTGATGTTCACACTGATGGCAATTCTTATCTTCCTTGTCTTATAGGAAAATAAGGCAAATCATTTTAAAATTAATTTCAACTGTCAACTCCTTTAAGAAGTCTCTTTTTCAACAACATGATTGTGATGTGATACCCCTACTCCACAGCTTAATTCCTACTGTGGCAATTACTATTTCTGCAACCAAATATGATCATTTTGATGGGAGGACTCCTGTCTAATTCAACTCTATATTCTCTGTACCCAGCACATGACCAGACACCAGGCAGAGGATAGAAAATATGATTCCATTAACATAAAGATGAAAAACAGGCAAAACTCATCAACACTGTTTAGGAACACATACACAAGTGGTAAAACAGTAAGAACAAAGCACAAAAATGAGTACCCTAAAGATAGGGCAGGGGATGATTAGATTCTCATAGGAAGTTTGCAACCTAGATCCCTCACATGCACAGTTCACAATAGGGTTCGAGCTCCCGTGAGACTCTAATGCCACGCTGATCTGACAGGAGGCAGAGCTCACTGGCAGTAATGCTCACTGGCTCACTGCTCACCTCCTGCTGTGCGGCCTGGTTCCTAACAGACCACAGACTGGTACTGGACCGTGGCCTAGGGGTTGGGGACCTCTGCCCTAAGAGTCAGGGTGGTGGATACCTCTTCCTAGGGAGCAGGAAGAGAATACAACTGGAAAGGGATATACATAAGGTTTTGAGATCCTGGAAATGTATTGATTTTTGTTGTTGTTGTTGTTGAGACAGTGTCTTGCTCTGTCGCCCAGGCTGGAGTGCAGTGGCATGATCTCGGCTCACTTCAAGCTCCGCCTCCCGGGTTCATGCCATTCTCCTGCCTCAGCCTCCCAAGTAGCTGGGGCTACAGGCGCCTGCCACCACACCCGGCTAGTTTTTTTTTTTTTTGTATTTTTAGTATAGACGGGGTTTCACTGTGTTAGCCAGGATGGTCTCGATCTCCTGACCTCGTGACCCGCCCGTCTCAGCCTCCCAAAGTGCTGGGATTACAGGCATGAGCCACTGCA
This sequence comes from Pongo abelii, assembly GCF_028885655.2. NCBI lineage: Eukaryota > Metazoa > Chordata > Mammalia > Primates > Hominidae > Pongo > Pongo abelii. The sequence goes on from NC_071994.2 coordinate 69,000,433, forward strand.
CCCGGCCGAAATGTACTGTTTTTTAATCTAGGTGACAGTTACATAGATGTTTATGGTATATTTCTTTAAATTCTGTGTATTAAGCATATTCTTTAATACATATTATATAGTTCACTACAATAAAGAAAATAAGTGAGGTGTTTTGGACACAAATTTTATTGTTTTATAACTTTATTGCACTGAAGTCATAGAATCTGTCACTAATATATCAAATTTTTATTATCTGTTAACGCTTCCTTTGTGTCCTATTATATAGTCAGTTTTTATTTATTTATTTATCTATTTATTTTGAGATGAAGTCTCACTCTGTTGCCCAGACTGGAGTACAGTGGCACGATCTTGGCTCATTGCAACCTCTGTCTCCCGTGTTCAAGAGATTCTCCTGCCTCAGCCTCCCAAGTAACTGGGATTACAGGCCCCTGCCACCATGGCCATCAAATTTTTTTTTTTTTTTTTTTTTTAGACAGAGTCTTGCTCTTGTTGCCCAGACTGGAGTGCAGTGGTGCTATCTTGGCTCACTGCAACCTCCGCCTCCTGGGTTCAAGCGATTCTCCTGCCTCAGCCTCCGGAGTAGCTGGGATTACAGGCACGCACCACCATTCTCAACTAATTTTGTATTTTTAGTAGAGACCAGGTTTCTCCATGTTGCCCAGGCTGGTCTCAAACTCCTGACCTCAGGTGATCCGCCCACCTCAGCCTCCCAAAGTGCTGGGATTACAGGCGTGAGCCACCACACCTGGCAAGTTTTTAAATATTCCACTTGAAAACAAAGTGTACTCTTTAATTATTGGAAACAGAGTTTTATATATGTACGTCAAACAAATGTTAATTGTGTTGTTCAATCATATTCAACTCTATATGTTCTTATTAATTTTATCTGTTTCATCAATTTCTGGAAGAGGAGTGTTAAAATTTCTCATTACAAATGTAGGTTTGTCAATTTTTCCCACAAGTCTGTCAATTTTGCTATGTATTTTGCTTAATATCCTCTGTCAATTTTCCCTGATAATTCTGTCATCTTTAAGGAGGTTATAGTATTATGAGCAATCAGGTTCAGCATCACTACAGATTTCTATTCAATTGTTCTTCTTGTCAGTAAACAGTCACCCTCTTTAAATCTCAAGTTTTTTAAAACCATGAAATCTCTTCTGGTTGCTATTAATGTCACTACATCTCATTTCCTTTGGTTAGTATTTATGATCTTTCCCTATCCTTCTACTTTTAAGCTTTTTGTATAATTATGTTTTAGCTATTAGGTCTGTTATGAACAACTTATAACTGGATTTTAAAAATCTCATCTGGGAATATCTCCGAACAAATGTGTCTAAGTCATTTAAATTTATTGTGATTACTGATAAAATTGGAGTTTTTAATACCACCTTTTAAAATTTTTATCATGTATTTTTCTGTTTCTTCCACTTTCCTACATTCAGCTGGATTTATTGGGTTCTTTTATTACCTTTTTTCTTCTCTCTACAGCTTTGGGTGTTATAACCTTTTTAAAAGTCTAATTTAATCAATATCTTTATTCGCCTCCTATAATACAAAGATCTTTAAATGTTTTAACTCCAATCCTCCTTCCCATCTTCTTGCTATCATTATAAAACATTCTAGGCTGGGCGAGGTGGCGCACTCCTGTAATCCCAGCACTTTGGGAGGCCAAGGTGGGTGGATCACGTGAGGTCAGGAGTTCAAGACCAGCCTGACCAATATGATGAAACCTGTCTCAACTAAAAATACAAAAATTAGCTAGGCATGGTGGCATGCACCTGTAATTCCAGTTACTTGGAAGGCTGAGACAACAGAATTGCTTGAACATGGGAGCCAGATGTTGCAGTGAGCTGAGGTTGCACCACTGCACTCCAGCCTGGGCAACAGAGTGAGACTCCATCTCAAAAAAATAATAATAAATTCAAAATAAATTAATAAATTAATAAATTAAATATTTCTGCTTTACACTGCTTTTAACTCTTTCAAAAAATGTCTTTTTTGTAGTCAGTGCTTATTTAGATTAATGAAATGTGTTTTCTAATTTATTTGTTCATCATTCCTTTTGGTTTCAATTTCCTTCTTAGTAAGGTACACTCCTTGTCTTTTAATTTACACAGAACTGTGAATAGTAAACTCTCTGGATTTTTCTCATGTTTATCTTGCCTTTTCTTCCAATAAATTATAAATTACCTGTTATTTTCTTTTGGTACTTCACAGATGTTATTCCACTGTCTTCTGGAATCAATTTTGCTGCTGAGAAGTCTGCTGCCAGCTTGCTTTTTTGGCATTCTGCTGCCCCTAGTTGCTTTTGTCTTTTATTTGATGTTTTGAAGTTTTCTCATAATGTATGTACTATGAATTTATTTTCTTTATCCCTCTCATGATTTAAGAGATTTAATCAATTTGAAGACTCAACTCTTTCTTCAGTTATGGAAAATTCTTAGGCATTTTCTCTTCTAATATGCCTTCTCCCATTCTTTCTTCTCTCTTCTTTTGAAACTAGTATCAGAAATATTTGAACCATCTTATTTCTGCTGATTCTTCCTTGTGGTGTCTTATTTCCTTGTGTCATTTGTAAATTTTTATTGAGCTTGTTTTTAGCAGGGGTTGTGCTTTTATTAGAGTCCCATGTGTTATAGTTGTCAAAATATTCCTTCTGAGCAGTTTCATGATTGCTGTTGCTGGGTTCCCTAGACCAATTCTTATTCTCTCAGCTTGTGGACCCTCTCACACAGGTAGTATACATTCGAATTTTATATCTACTTCTGTCCCATTCCCAAGGTTTCCGTTTCTTATGGACTATTTATTTTATTTATTTATTTATTTATTTATTTATTTATTTATTTTTGAGATGGAGTTTCGCTCTTGTTGCCCAGGCTGGAGTGCAATGGCGCAATCTCAGTTCACTGAAACCTCCGCCTCCCAGGTTCAAGTGATTCTCCTGCCTCAGCCTCTTGAGTAGCTGGGATTACAGGCATGCACCACCACGCCTGGCTATTTTGGTTTTTTTTTTTTTGGTGGAGATGGGGGTTCTCCATATTGGTCAGGCTGGTCTCGAACTCTTGACCTCAGGTGATCCACCCACCTCAGCCTCCCAAAGTGCTGGGATTACAGGTGTGAGCCACCACACCTGGCCTCTCATGGACTTTTTCCCCATTCATTGCTGCAGACATACAATACACTTTCCTGTTGCCTCCTGAGCTTGTGGGTTTAGTTTTTCTATTTCCATTTTTTTTTTTTTTAAAGAAAATAGATGACAGCCTTCAGTGCTTCCAGCCACATACAAAAGACTTAGTTCCAGCTCTGTGTCTTTCATGGGCAAGAGGCTAAATCTCCAGTCCCTGCTTGGGTGTTAAATACCAAGCCAGCAGCCCCTGTGCCATATATTTGTGTTTGAATTCTCTTACCACCACCACCAGCAGCATGGGATCCTACAGCATCTTTCTTGATTGCCATCTGAGTAATAAATATACTCTTTTTCTGATCCTGGAGATTTCCTTTTCTTGTTTTCATGTGGTGCTATATTGGACATCCCCATCCATTTCATTATCTTTGTTTAGAGGTTTAGTTTACACTATAGAAGTTAGTTTCTCTAAAAAAAAAAAAAAAAAAAAAGCTTCTTTTAAGCATAAAAAATATAGGTATTATTTTTATAGTCAAGATTTAATTGAATTTACCAACATGTTTTTTATCATTTCCTGTGGTCATCCATGGTTTCTTGCAATCCATTTGCTTTTCCTTTGTGTCTACTTTTTACTACAGGGACATCTTTATGTCAATGAGGGGCAATGGGGGTGTATTCACTTAGTCTTTGCATGTCTATAAGGGCTTTTATTTTGCTTGCACTTTTGGATAATAGATTAGCAGGGTATAAAATTCTAGATTGATTATTATTTTTCCTCAGCACCTTGAAGATATTATTTCATTTTCTTCTGGCATCTACTGCTGGTGAAGATAACCCTGTGTATTGGTCTTTGTGGTTTGTTTGTTTTTTTTTGCGACCTGTCTCTTCCTTCTGGTAGCTTTTTAAATGGCTTTTTAAATTCTTGAAGTTCTGAAGTTGCACTATAATGTTTCTAGATGTGGATCTATTTGAAGTTGTCTCACCCACTACAGAGTATAATTTTGAATATAAAAACTTACATCTTGATTCAATTTTCAATAATTCTTGACAATTATCTCTTTATATATTGCTTCTCTACTATTTCTTTCATTTTCTTCTTATGAAACTTTTATTAGATGCCTGTTGGCACTCTTCAATGTAACTTCCATGGTTTTCAATTGCATGCATGTGTGTGTGTATGTGTGTATAACTCTGTCTCTTTGTGATGCAATTTGGGTGAATTTCTCCAATAGTAGTTTTCAATTCAATTCTCTGTTTCTCTCTTTAAGTGTGCCCAGTCTGGAGTTTATTTCCTCTATTGAACATTTAATTTCAATAATTGTATCTTTCCTCTCCCAGATTTTTAATTGATTCTTTTTCATAACACTTGATATTTATGCCTGTTTTTATTTTGTAACTTTCTTGTTTTCTTTTAATGAGTCTTTTACCTTTATCTCTTTGACCAATTAAACATGCCCAATGTCACTGTCAGACTCTTCAGTCATATTAATTTTATCTAGAGTGCATTTCTGTTGGGATTGTTGATTTTTTTCTTTGCAATAAATCCCTTTATATATACTTGGAATATTGATTTTGTAGGCTCATTTTAAGTGAGGATTTTCTCCCTTTCTTTTTCCTTCTTCCTCCTTTGTCTTTTCCTTCTCCTTTCTTCTTCTCTCTCCCCTCTCTGTTTTCACCTATTCCCATCCCAAACCAGGTCTTACATAGTAGCTTGCCGTTCCTTTCCCTTGGATGTAGTGGGGGATGTCACACTTATAGTCACAGTCACAGAGTCAGCAGGCAGCTAGCCTTTGTTCCTGACCACAGAGTTGCATCTTTACTCCTCCCACCCTTTAGGAGCACCCCGTCTCCTCTAACCTACTGGGATTGGACTGTCGACCTCATTGTTTGATGCTAGACCCAGAGCCCAGCAAACTTATGGCCTTGGTTCCATTTATCATTTTAAATTTCTATTCCATTTCTGGTTCATGGAGATATTAATCTTATTTTTGAACATGGCTATGAACTTTGGTGTTCTCTTTAAATAATTTACTGTCATTGTTTCTTGTATAGACCAGACCAGGTGATCAAAGTGTGAACCAACTATACCATCCTAAAGTTGAAAATTCCCTTATTTCTGTTCAGAAAAGGTGGATCAGGAATGTGATGGGCCTAATTTGTGTCACCGGGTCCAGGGTGTGCAGTGGAAAGACTAATTCATCTTGGGCTGAGTGCTTACCTTGTTGTGGAGGAGGTGCCAGGGCACCTAGGCTGATAGCCTCATCATGGCCACATGGGGCAGAAAAGTGTTTCCAAAGGAAAGGAGGAATAGTTCACCAAAGATAGGAGATAGGATCATGTGCTGAGCAGAACACACTCATGGCGGCCACAGTCAATGCCCAGAGCCCTTCTCCTAGTCTGGAGCTCCTGGAAAGCTAAGACTTACCTTCATATTTGCATGTCAACACTTTGAGTGCCTGAGGAGGGCTGAGTGCACAGCAGGAGCTCAGCCAGATAGATAGGCGAATACATGAGTGCACCACAGGAGAGAACCAACCTGGAAATGCCCCCTTCCCCTAGCTTTTCTCCAAGGACAACAGAGGCTGAGAAGCAGGGCAGTAGGCATGGTCAGTAAATAAAGGTCCTTCAATTGAGATATTTTCTTTTCCTCAAGCCCCAGAGATATGTAAGTAGACAAAGAGGCCAGGGGTTCCAAAACATAGGCAAGAGGGGCCTGGAGCTGAGCTCAGAGCTCAGGTGCCATCTTGTCTTCACGTAGGAACAAGCACTTGTTTAAGCCCTGGTTTGAATAACCAGCCCAGAGTCATGGGATGCTGAGCAGGTGGGCAGGAGCTCTGGTGGCAGGGCAAGTGGGCCATAGATCCTGGAGAGCCAAGACACAGACCCCTGGCACCCACACCAGGGTTCTTGGTCGGGGGGAGGTTACAGGAGATTGGTGGGCTCCCAGGCAGGGCTCTGGGGTCAGCTTCTACCCTGTACCCCCAGTCTCCCATTTCCAGGCCTGCTCAGCACTACCACTGCTGCTGTCTCAGTTAATGGCATCTTTCATTTCATTTAGAGCTTGATTTGTTTACAAACTAATAAATATGATTTATAAAATGTGCCCATGGTTTGCTAATTACTGCACATATGGCGTTTTCATTTTGTAAAACTGGCATTTGCATTCTTTGTAGATTATGACTTTGTGTCCCCAGTGCTAATTAGTCTGATTAGGCAGATAACTTCTCTGTTACTAGGCTGAGAGGCTGAAGGCTGGGGCACTGGGGGCAAAGGGGCTGGGGGTATGGCCAGCTTTGTGGGGAGGATCCAGGGAGGCCCCAGGACTTTGCTGAGGACCCTGGAATGTCAAGCAGCCCATTTTGTGTCCTTCCCCAAATCCAATTATGCACAGTTCATTAGTGCAAATTTCTTAATCAGGCCTAATCTTCCCACTGAATGCACAATTTCTGAATTGTCACAGAGCTAGGTCAGCTTGCAGGGGATCAAGGGGCTGGTCGGGCCTTTGGCAGGAGAGCAATGAGACAGCAGGCTACCAGGCCCTCCTTGGTGGGCCAGCAAGGAGGGTGCATGGTGCCAGGCTTGTCCACAACCCAAGACCTTGGATGGCCAAAGGGGATCCCCAGGCCTCTAGACCAAATTATGAGCTTCAGATGGGAGGTCCCTCAAGTGTTCTATTCCACAGGATCTGTCTTCAAGCCCCAGGACAGCCTAGAGATAATGCTTCTAGCTCCAGTGGAGGAGCAGTGGAAGGCTGAGAACCAGGCTCCAACCCCATGGGAGTGGGTCCCAGCAGAGCCACCTGCCTTTAAATGGGCCTAGATCAGGAGCAAACACAGCTATATCTAGGAATGAAGCCCTCTTTAGTTTTCTGGGATGTGTAACCCCTGAGTTTCTGTAAAATTAAAAGGAGGAGAGAGATAGCCCCCTACAAATGACTGGTATTGAATCTCCTGCCATCTTGGTGAGCTTGGCCAGTGCCAGATTTAATCTGTGTTAGACAAATAAGAAAACATGTCATTGCCTGAATCTGAAGTAACATAGAGCAATTTGTACCTACTTCATTACCTCTAAGGGAAATGATATCCCCAAAGCATTTAGTGTAAAGCGCAGCACATGTCTTTGGAGTATTCTTCCCAGAGATAGTTATATTTTAAGCACATTGATGAATGTGCAATGGTGGAATTGCATTGGATATGCAGTGGAATCAAGGTTAATGGGCTTTGGATGAGGCCACACCAAGGTTTCCTAAACTCTGAGGGCACCCAACAGAGGCAGTCCTTGGGCCCCAGCCTCCCTCCCCCTTGACCTCCTCAACCAAACATATTGAAGGCACCTGACCACACATCATCCAATCTCCTTTCTCTGTTCAAGTGCCCTCTCCTCTTCTCATGGGCTGGCTCCTTCACACCTGCTAAGGCTCAGGAGGCCTTCACCCCTAGCTGGATAAGTGACTCTGTGCTCCCTTGGTTCCCTGTGCTTTTCCTGTCACAACACTTAACACACTGGTTTGCAGTGACTATGTCTTCTCAAGTCCACGAGCGACTTGAGGGCAGAACTGTGGTTTCCTTACTCTCTGCTGCAACCCACATAGCTGACCTTGCTGGGTGGATGGAAGGATGGATGCATGGATGGATGGATCTCTATGGGTTCATCTCCTCCTGCCTTTCTCCCTGCTTGGTCCTGGGATTTGAGAGGGCCCTTGCAGGAGAGGGATGGGATGGAGTTAGGGTGGCAACATTCACATGGGCTCTACTCCTTTGTCTCTTTGAGCAGGGTGGGGTCGGAGGCCTCACAGTCTCAGGCCCACCTGGGGCCAGGTTGGCCTTGTTCATGGAGTCAGGAACCAAGGAGGAGCCTCAGGACTGCTTATTGGTCCGGGGAGTTCTAGAGGTAGAGTCCTGATCTTGGAAGGCGAAGATGTCAGCTCTGGTCCTGGTCGACCTTGGAAGAGTTCATTTCCCTGTCTGAGCTTTGATTTTCTCCTTTGAACAACTGGGATCAAATAGCCACCCAGGCTTCCTCCCTGGCCAATACGATGATTCAAGGAAGTAGCTGTTGACAGGAAGGGGCAGTGCGTTTGTGAGTGTGCATGCATTAATGAATGTGGGTGCATATGTGCAGGGGAAGGAAGTGAGTGCCGAGCCGCCCTGGCAAGGCCAGCCCAGGCGGTGGCCTTTAGGAGAGCTGCTTTGCTTTTCAGTCAGGCACTTCCTCTGGACTCTGAGGGGTGGGCCTGAGCCTCTCCCCCATCTGTAAGAGGATTGCCTTGCCCCATCCATTTGAACTTCATAACCAGCATCCCGGTGTGGGGATATGCTTCTTTCTCTTTCTTCAGAAATCTTAATGCATTCTGCCTTAAAATTGTTTTGAAGTAATAAAGAGATTTTCACAGGCAACAAACGAGTCTCTGGACAGACTTAATCTGAGGCCAAAAGCCAGCGACGGGGATTTACCTCCCATAATGGCTCCTTTCAAGTGAGACAAAGAGGAAGCCCAATTTCCACTCCTCCCCAGGAGGAGGAGCAGGAGAGGGCACCCCAGAAACCCCTGTTCTGGGCCCAGAAGCCTTGTTCATGAATGAAACTCAGCCAGCAGCTCCACAAGCGCGCCTTCAACCAGCTGCTGGGACCACCTTGGTCCCGGCGCTGTAACACCCACTGCTTCTGTGGTGGCCTTGGCTCCAGTGCCCTGATCTGTTCTGATCCTGGCTGCACAGCCACCATCACACCTGGGGAGGGACATTAAAGCTGAAAATCACAGAGCAGGTGTTAAGGGGGCAGGGCAGAGGGCCAGAAACCACAGCCCAGCATAGACCTTCTCCCAGCTCCCAGATCTACACACACCTCTCCCTGGACACCTCCCCTTGGATGTCCCAGAGGTGCGGCCAATTCACTGTACCCACACCTGGACTCCTCAGACCTGCCCTAGCTCCTGTGATCCCCTTGTGATCATCACAAGGGCATCACCCCCTTCCTGACCAGAGGGCATAGCCAGCTGGCATCTGGAAGGTGGGATTGGGGAGGCTCACACCCCCAGAGACTTTGTGGCCTCAGCGAAGGGCCGGTGGGTGAGCTCCACCTCAACAGAAGTCACCGTCCACCCTCAGCTGGGGACCAGGTGGATTGGCACCTTTACCACAGCACATTCTAGGAAATAAAAGGATGAAGGGTCCACAGACAACCCCTAGGAGACCCAATTTCCTTCTCCCCTTATTCCCTTCAAGGTCTTCCCAGGTGACTGAAACAGTCTTTCATGATTCTGGTGCACTTAGTGCACCAAAGTTACTTTTTTTTTTGAGATAGAGTCTCACTCTGTTGCCCAGGCTTTTGTGTAGTGGTGCGATCTTGGCTCACTGCAACCTCTGCCTCCTGGGTTCAAGTGATTCTCCTGCCTCAGCCTTCTGAGTAGGTGGGATTACAGGCGCTTGCCACCACACCCAGCTAATTTTTGTATTTTTAGTAGAGACAGGCCAGGCTGGTCTCGAACTCCTGGCCTCAAGTGATCTGCCCCCCTCGGCCTCCCAAAGTGCTGGGATCACAGGCATGAGCCACCGCGCCTGGCCTGCCAAAGTTACTTGGTGTGTCGTCCACTTTGGCCTTCTCTTCTTTAGATTAGGAAGAATGGATGGGGGTGATAATGCACACTTTTATACCAGTACCCACATATCTACCTATACTTACCACACGATGTATGCCCTGAATATGTGCACAGGTGATAACACAGCACCTCCAAACATTTGTGGATATCCAGGCACACACGTAGCTGAGCAATTGTACATCCACATGTGCACACAGAGGTAGACCCTCCTGTGCTTGGCTTGGAGTCTCACTTTGCAGCCTAGGGGTAAAAGAGCATGTTGCGGGCCAAGAGTACACAATACTCCCAAATTTCTAGATAAAGCCTCAAGAGGAAAGGAAACAGATAAAAGGAAGTGATGGCACCTCTTTCATGGGCTGGGGCCAGGAGGCCCCGTGGCCTCTGTTGGCTGCACATATGTGAGTCACGGGACATGTGCTGCTCTGGGGGTTGGTCAGAGCTCCTGCTGTGGGAAGCAGAGGGGCTCCCGGCCCAGAGATGCACTGAAGGCATCTTTCATGTCTCAGGACACTTCTCAAGCCTTTAGAGACAGCTATTAAATTGTGGGGAAAGGACTCACTGGATTGGACCTGAGTGTTGTTTCAAAGACCGCTGTTTTCAGGCTGTGTGACCTTCAGCGAGTCACTTAACTTCTCTGGGCTTCAGTTTCATCATCTGTAAGAGGGGGATGAAGACACCTACCTGTCTACCTCCAAAGATGAGGTAATCAATGACAGTGAAAGTTCTTCAAAGCTGCAAAGCCTCGTATAAATTTGAGGGGTTATTAATATGTTCTGCTTCCAAAGCTGGCCTTCCCTCAGGAGACAATGCGGTGTTTTTGAACATGGAGTGAATTTCCCAAACTGTGCCCTCCCCCTCTCCAGTATTTCTGCCTTGGGTTGTCAAAAATGGTAATCTTCTCTCAGGCCTGAAATTATGAGCCTGCTTTATTGGTCAAAGGCCATAATAATTTGAGCTCTTATTTTATAAACTCATTTCTGCACAGTGATATCCTGATAGGAGCAGGAATAATAAATCACAAACATGTCCCCCAAGATTGCATTGTAAATGTCAAACTAGACAGGAAATTGTAATTAAAGAAAGGAAATTGCTACAAAGAAGCACTTGATTTTAAAATGAGCCAAGCATAGAATTTTCTAAGCATTTAATTATAGTCCAATTTCAACTGACTTGGCTTTTGCAGTCATATTTCTTATTATAACTCTTCTACATAATAACCAAATCTCCCTGCTCACATAGGTCTGGCCTGTCAGAGGGTAAGGACACTGGGTAAGTACAGGGATTAGGAACTTTATAGGGGCAGTAATCATGGTAGAGGCTCAGGTGATGGACACAGGTGTTGGGATTTTAAATCAACCGCAGTCGAATTTCCAGCCAACAGGGAGAATAACCTAACACCTGTGTGGAAGCAGATTTGTCCTGACTTCAGCTCAATGAGAAATTCACTCAGGTATTTGCTTCTGGGGAGAAGAGAGGCCCAGGCTTCCATGTTCTGTTCCTTAGACCCTCAAATATGCATAGGAATAGCCCTCACCCAGTTCACCCTACTGCAGGTCACGCTTTGCCTGGGCTGTAACTTGGGGGCACAGGGCAACATCCCCACCTTGCAGCACCTACATGCTGGGCAGTTTAGTTGTGTATTCAACAAGCTGTTCAGCATCCAGAGGCTTTGGAGACAGAAATAGAGTGGTTAAGCCTGTAGAATGTGGTGCCAGACAAGCTGAGTTCAAATTCTAGCTCTGCCACTTGCTGCTGTGAATTGGGCTAAGTCACATAACCTCACGAGCCTCAATTTGTACATTTTTTAAATGGAGATAATGACAATCTTCATCTCATACATGAATTAGTAAGTTGCTTGTGTGTGGCTGATACTCATAAATGGAAAAATGAAAGTGATTATAATGGTTATTATGCCCTGAGTCTGTATTGTGTCCAAAGAGGAAGATGGGGAAATTGATGGGCTATCTCGAGTGATGCAGGTGACATAACTAGATGGGGCTGAGCCAGTACAATTAGTGCTGGTTTTGGGAAGTGGGGTGGTGAGGGGTGGCCAGGGGGCACTATGTTGCTACCCACATGATGAGGAGTGATCATACCACATCAAAAATATCTTACTGGTCGAGGGATGATCCCCAAAGTACCCTGCACACTGGGTCTTCTTGCCTCTCCATCAAGTATATAGGGCCCAGAAACTCGTTAGCTAGGGTTCAAGTCCTAGTCCAGGTAGGAGATTGCTCCCGGCTGCTTCCCCATGCTCTGCTGCAGGCTTAGCCTCTCCCACAGAAGGGGGCAGAAGGACTCAGAAACAGATGATCCTTCTTCCTAGAATCTTCCTTTTTTTTTTTTTTTTTTCAAGACAATGCAGTGAGGTTGTATGCAGCAGGGCAGGTAAATTCTGACATCAGTGGAACAGGGCTGGTGTCTAAACCCTGCTGCTGTCTCAACGGAGACATTGCCCAAGGAAGCACTGTGGATGGGGTCCAGCAGGTCTGAGTGTTGTGCTGATTTTGCATCATATGGGCACCAGGGAGTGCTATTTACACAGACCACAATATAAATGCCCCCTCTTTGAATTGTGCAGCATACAACCTCCACAACTAAACATGGTGAACTTGGACTCTGGGCCCAGAGCTAAATTGGAGCTAGACTGATGGAGGTGGGAACAGGTTGGAGATGGGTGCATAACAGTTTGAAGATCAGGACTTGAAGTGAAGAGTTGACAGTCCTGGGAGTGGAAGCAGAAGCCAAGGGAGCGAAGTCCCAGAGAACTGCGAAGGTGAGTCTGGAACCACAGGTGCAGGGAACGGGAGCTGATGTCCTCTTCCCTGGGTACCTCTGCTACATGAGATTTGGTTCATTCCTGTCTCCAGAGCATCAAGGGAGTGTGCCTTCTGAGAGAAAGCATTGAATGGAGCACCTACCTGCCCCCCGTCAGAACATCCCCATCTCAACTGGTGGTGAGTCAAATGCAGGGATCACAGTGCATGGGGAGACAGTGCGTGTGTGGCTGGTAGCATAGGACCGGGTCACTGAGCTGGGACCATCCTAGGGGAATGCTTCTCGGCAGAGTGCCATTGGACAGGTCACAGAGAGAGCGTGTTGGAGTCTCACATGCGCCAGTGGGGAAAGGCATTCCAAGGAGGCAGAGCAACCTGGGCAAAGGTAGAGAAGTGTGAAGATACTTTTATTCATTCAAAAGATATTTATTGTGACTACCATGTCTCAGGCACTGTTCTGAGCAGAAGGAATCTTTGAATGAACAAAACAGACAAAAATCCTTGTCCTCCTAAAGTTTCCATTCTCTTCCATGGGAAGAGAAAGATAACAAATTCCACAATAAACAAATTGTATAATATGTCAGAAGGTGATAAGTGCCATGTGAAAAATTAAGCAGGGAAGGGAAATAGGGAGTTCAGGGCAGGAGTTCCAATTTTACATTTTAAATACAGACCTTCTTGGGAAGTCAATATTTGAGCCAAGACTTGAAAGAGGCAGAGGAGCAAGGCAAGCGGACATACAGAAGAGAATCCCAGGCAGAAGGAATTGGAAGTACAAAGGCCCTGAGGTCTGGCATGTTCAAGGGACAGCCATGAAGCCGCTATGGAGAGAGGAGGGGGAAGTAGTGGGAGAGGAGGGCAGAGAAGTGAAAGGAACCAGGTTACACAGGGCCTTGCAGGTGATTGTAAGGACTCAAACATGATCAGGCTCTTTCTGACGTCACTGTTGAGAGCAGGGTGAAAGAGGTCAACGGTGGAAGTGGAGGGGGTCTGGATTCAAACCCCCACTTGGCTACCTACTGGCCGTGTAACCTTGGACTATTACTTAAGTTCTCAGGATCTGTTTTTCGAATGTAACCCAGGGATTGATAAGAGTGTCAACTTCATAGGATTGTGGCTAGGTTCAAAATAGTGCATTCACCTACAATAGTCATACACTTGCTGCAAGTGCCTGGCTTGTGGCAAGCACTACATGAGTGTTAGCCACTACTGTTTTTAAAAAAGGAGAGACAGGTCAGACCTCCTGGTCCAAAGCTCATCGAGGCTGGCATTGGGAGGAGGGGATACAGAGGGCGGCCCTGAGGCTGGGAGAGTGGCTTTTGCAGTAACCCAGGAGAGAGATGAAGGTGACTGGACTGAGGGGTCGGGGTAAGAGGCAGGGGTGGAGAGAACTGGGAGGATTTGAGAGAAATGTGTGAGGTGACTATGGTTAACAGTCAGATGGGGGAGGTTGAGGGAGAGGTGGAGAAATGAGATCAGGCCCTCTTTGCGAGGAACACGGGTTCCAGCAGCTGCCTTCTCATCATCACTCTCCCTTCTGCCCTCAGGGTGTTCTTCTCAGGCAGGTCCTTCCTTCCCCTGCCCGGAGGACCCCCTACAGGTTCAAGTCCACACTCCTCTGTTCGGGAGTCAAGGCCTCTCTCACTCTGACCCTGGCCAGCTTCATCTCTTGCTGTTCTCTCTCTCTCTCTTCTTTTTTGAGACAAGGTCTCACTCTGTCGCTCAGGCTGAAGTGCAGTGGCGCGATCTCGGCTCACTGCTACCTCTGCCTCCCAGGTTAAAGTGATTCTCCCACCTCAGCCTCTCAAGTAGCTGGGATTACAGGCGCCCTCCACCACGCCTGGCTACCTTTTGTATTTTTAGTAGAGATGGGGTGTTTACCATGTTGGCCAGGCTGGTCTCGAAATCCTGATCTCAAGTGATCCACCCGTCTTGGTCTCCCAAAGTGCTGGGATTACGGGCATGAACCACCGCACCTCCCCTCTCACCGTGCTCTTCAAGACCTCTGTGTTCCACCCCTGGAGGCCCTGCCTCCTTCTGTTGGGCCCTTCCCTCCATTCCAGGCTGCCCAACCCCTCACCCCACCCCTAATCTCCAGGGTCAGCCCCCCAGGACCCAGGTCTCTTGGCAGCAATGTGGGGATGTCTCTCGGTGGCCAAAACCCCCATTGGGGGCGGGGATTAGTTGGCATTCCTGCCTCAGTTCCTGAGGTTCCTTGCAAAGGGCTCTCTGGCCGGTTCTTCCCCACGTGTGATTGGCTCTGCCTGGTCACTGTGTCCTTGGTGGCTGCATCCTGGAGGGAGCCTGCCCTCTTCCCCTAGGGGCTAACATCTGGGACCACCCAGGTCCCATCTGTAAAGGAGTCAGGTGTGTGCTCAGGACTGCTAGGGTCCCATACTTTGTGACCCTTTGGTCAGAAGACACCAAAGGCTTCCTCTATGAAGCCTTCAGGAAAGGACGCCAATTCCCAGTTAAGAAGACATGTTGGTGGAGGAACTCTAGGCACTCAGGAAAGGGGCGGCACCCCTGAACCCGGCCTGCCCCAGGGCCCTCGGAAGCAGTCTTCCCTGAGAGAGGGAGGGCCTCCAGCTTCCAGGTTGTACAGTCACACCGGGGCTTCATCTCATTCTGGCCAAGACTCAAGACCACATCCATATTGCTTGCCCTGGCCTCCAAGGCCCCTACCATCCCCACTGCTGCCCAGAGTGAACTCTGCAGCCTGGCCATGCCCAGCCCTCCTCTTGACCCTGTGGGCTCACCTCCCTGCCTTGCCCACACCAGTTTCTGCCTTCCTGGCCAGCTCCTACAGCCCTCCTCTGGGAGCAGGTCTCCCTGGCCTCCTCCACCATCCCTTTGCTCCTACCCTCCCGCACCCCCACCAGCCATCACTGAATGCTTTTACTGCAGAGAAAGCCTCAGGCTCCAAACCTCAGCCCTGCCTGCCTGAGGTCTTCCACAGGTTCCTATCAGGCCTCCTCCAGGCCACCTGCCCTCCGGAAACAGGGGCCACCTGCCTTTTCCTTCGTTGTGTCCCCTCCTGGGACCAACCTCTGTGAGGTTGGTGTCTGACCCACATTCACTGAAAGGAAGAAAGAGCAATTGTTCTCCTGAGGCCTCATGCCCGGAGTCAAGGCCTGACTTGGGGCAACCAACCCAGTGAGTGCCTTGGGCAACAGAAGCTGGTGATAGGGAATTTAGAGGGTCCAGAGGAGGCCCCTCGCGGTAGGCAAACAGGACCTTCGGCAAGAGGCCCAAGCCACATCTAAGGGAAAAGCAGAGTCCATTAAGTCCATTAACTGTAACACCGAAATCAATGTTGCAGCCACCAGAAGTAATTAGCGTAATTCACATTTCAGATCAGGAGATTTTTGAAAACCAAGTTTAATTACATTGAAAAATGACAACTTCATTTTCCCTCCCTGGATAGGTTCCCCTGATGTTCCCCACACTTTCATTAAAAAGAGGACTGGTCACAGGTGTGTGGGTTATTTTTTAATGCCATTAAGCAAAAGAAGTACTTTGGCTATTTCAGAGCTAATAAATTAGCTTGGATGCCCACAACACAGTCAAGTGTCTTTGAAATGTTCCCTTCCTTGTCTGAGGGGAGAGAGTGTGGTTTTAGGCCTGAGAGAATCCAGCTGGGGATCTCAGGCAACCAGAGTGACTCTAATAGATCATCAAACCCATTTTACAGATCGGTAAACTGGAGACTGGCCAAGGGAGGAGACCCACTTAAGGTCAGCTTGTCCTGCCCTGTGCTTGGTGCAAGGGATGCAGACATGATCCTTGCTATCCAGGAGTGGGCTATGATGAGCTCAGCACAGATGAGCTTGGGGAGTCAAGAAAGCCTGGCTAGGGGAGGTGACACAGGGTCTGAGTCTTAAAGGACCTGGGATTTAGCAGAAGAGAGCTGCCATTCTAGATGGGGGAGAGGTGAGAGCAGAGGCCCGGCAATGGGCAGGAGGCTCTGGAGTGTATCTGGGCCTGGGTAGAGGACGCCCACTGGAAGCGTGGCTGGGGGTGCCGCATCTCACCTCTCTGTGCCTTCCTAGGCAGAGACCTCACATTCACACGAGGATATTGGGATTCCCAGTAAATTAAAGATGGCAGCCAGGAAGCCAGCCTGTCCCTACCTTACCCCATCCCATCAACGTCCCTGCTACCACCCTTGCACTACCTACTACTCTAGCAGCATTCCAGCCCTAGCTCAAGCACCTGACCCTATCTCTGTCACCACCCTCAGATCGGGCCCAGTCCCAGCAACTTAGCCTCACCATCCTTATTTTCAGCTTCCCTCAGATCAAATCTTCTCTGCAGCCTCTGGCCCTTCCGACAGATGCGTGAACCTCCCCCACCGCTGACTTGGTCCCATGTGTTTGTTTAAGAGGTTGTTTAAGAGGCTGCCATGGTGCTAATTGCTGTGTTTATTCCTGCTCACCAAATGCGCCCTGCTTTGCAGCATTTGCTTGAGTGGCTGAGTGGCTCTGGATGCCTCCTGGTCCTGCTTGTTTTTCTTTTGGGTGGGGTGGGAGGTTAGGGAAAGAGAAGCATTCTCTGACCTTGATTCTCAGCACTGTCTTTCTGGGGCCATAGACCGCAAGCAGGACTGGGGCCTGTCCCCATCTCTGCCCTGTCTTTCCTCTCCAGAAAGGGGCCCTGGGCTCTGCTGTGGATCAGAAGAATGTAGGTGTGCTGCTGGGGGCTAGGGTAGCATTTCCCTCCATGGAATCGTGCCTCTGTTTTCCCAGCAGCCCCCATGGCCAGAAAAGCAAGCATTAGCTCATTGGTTGTGCAGTCTGGCCTGCCCTGTTCTCTAAGTAAAGGAACAACCTAGATGAGAATGTTGTGCTTTGCTGGATCTCAGAAGATAAGGCAATAAATGTGAGCCATCCCAGCCTCCAGGAATCCCCAAGAGGGCTGCTCAGCCAGGCAGGCCCCCAGCTCCCAGCACCCCCTGCCTTTGCCAAGCTGCTCCATTGTGAGGGCTTGCAGGCTGGGGTGGGGGGAGGCAGGGTCTTCTCATCACAGCCCCTTGCCGAAAAGCCCCAGCTCCCCTCCCCTGGGCCCTACCAGCCAGGCCAGGGTCAATGGGATTAAAGGCTCAATTCACGCCAGTCAGTTCTCTGGTAACACGATTTCATTAGAGGCAGGCAGGGAGGAGAATGGACGGAAACAGCTGGTGTATAAATTATAAAGTCTACTTTGTACTGAGTGAGCACACCTTTCCCCAGCCACATGACTAATTAATGTGGCGGGGAGTGGACTTGAAGTCAAATTGCCTTTCCCCCTCTCTCCTGGGGCTTGGTTAACAACAGGTCCCTGCAAAGCTGGGAGAAGGGAAGATTATGCAAAGCTATCATCATATGAAAATAGCGTATTAACATACTGCCTGTGAGCTGTGTCCAATCAGTTCCCTCCCAGTGGCGTGTATACGAAACAATTAGAATGGCATTTTTACCACGCTTCTTTAATACAT
This sequence comes from Pongo abelii, assembly GCF_028885655.2. NCBI lineage: Eukaryota > Metazoa > Chordata > Mammalia > Primates > Hominidae > Pongo > Pongo abelii. The sequence goes on from NC_071994.2 coordinate 69,018,398, forward strand.
TTTGGCATTAATATAATCAAGGAGTGGGGGCCTAGACATCTTGCAGGCGCGGTTTTCTGGAATACCCCTGGGATGTGCGGGGGTTAGTAGGATGCTGGGGGTGGGGTTGGCACGCAGGCTGGGCACCTTTGGACCAGAACCTGAGGCATTGTGCTCTGGTGAGATGCCCCAGACTCTGCCAGCCACCTACAATCTCTGTCTTCCTGGGAGCAGAGGCTTTCTTCCCCCAGAGCCGGGACCACAGAACCCCGTGACTCCTCAACTGGCAACAGCAAGAAGTTCCAGGGTCAGAATGGTTGGTAGAAATGTCAATCACATATTTTAATCCTCTGCTCAGATTGCCCAATGACTTCCCATCTCACGTCCAATAAAACACACACTCCTCGCTGGGCCATGATCTAGCCCCTGCCTACCTCCCCAGCTCCCCACATAGCCCACCACCTTCCAGCCTTCTTTCCTTTCCACACACACCCCGAGATCTTCCCTGCCTCAGGGTCTTTGTCCTTGCTCTTCCCTCTGCCTGGTATGGTTTTCTTTCTTGTCCTGTAGATCTCGGCTGTTCAGAGAGGAATTCCCTGACCAACCTGACCTAAATCAGCATCACTGTCTGCCTGGTTGTTTTGTTTCCTTCATAGGTCTTGTCACAGTAATCTCCAATTGTCTTGTATATGGATCTGTCCCTGGCATATTTGCTGCTTCCCACTGGAATGGAATCTCCTGAGGGCAGGGCCCTTGCCTGGTTTGATGCTGCTATATTCCTAGCACTCCAGCAGCAACTAGCATATAGTAGGCACTTGGTGAATATTTTTTGGATGAGTCAATGAATGAATGAAAGATCCCAATCCTGGCATCTGGAAGCTCCAGGGAAACAAGTAAGACCTGATGGGGATCCTGACTTTGCTGCCATCTCCTTTTGTGGCCTTGGGCAACCTGACTCCCTCTCTTATTCACCAAGCCTTCATCCAGCACCTGCTGGCTGTCTCATCCTGAAGAACTGGGAGAAAGAGAAACCTTCTGTAGTTCCTGCCCAGAAGGGCTCAATGCCTAATTGGAGAAACAAGTCTAGATTTGAGAAAAGATCAGCTAAGTTGGGACTTGAACATTGGTGTGCCGGGGGATGAAAAGGTGGGAGTCAAGGGCCTGGAGCCAAAGCCCCTCCCCTCAGGAGCTTCCATTCTACTGGGAAGTAGCAAATAAGCCAGGGATAAATCCATACCCAGGACATTTATTACAGATGTTGCATAACTTTAGGCTAGTTGCCAAACTTCTCTGGAGCTCAGTTTCCTCTTTTGTAAGGCAGATCACAATCAAAGCTACTCTTTGAGCTTATTGTAGCCAACTGCCCATTTCAGAGATGGGCAAACTGAGGCCCAGGAGTAGGACAAACCCTTGCCTAAGTCACAGTGTGAGTTAGTGGCCAAGCCAGGACCAAAGCCAAAACCAGAGTCCCTGTGTTTCATTGAGGTAACAGACTCCCTTCTTCCCCCTGCCACCAGCCTCCTGAACAGATCTAGTTTCTCTAGGGTTCCAGTTGGCACCTGCCCCTGACCCCACATCCCAGAGAAAGAGCCAAAAGCCCTGAGCATGCTCCTTCTCTCACAACAGATGGAGACTGTATCTGAGTGAATGCACCTCCAGGCCAGGAGCCTCCTGGGCCTGGCCATGAGACATCTGGAAAGTGGCCTGTTGCCACTCCCCAGATTTTGTATGAACAGAGTCTCAGTTCTGTGTGCAAGACCCAGCACAAACAAGGCCGGCTTGAGTCCTTCCTCCCTTATCCTGTTCAGACGGCCTAGGGAGCTCGCCTCACTGAACCCTGGTGTCCAAACTCAGTGTAGCCAGCAGGGGTTCACTGAGTATCTACTACATGCCAAGCACTGTCCTAGGGGCTGGAAATGCAAGAGGGAAAAAACAGACATGGTTCTTCCCATAGAGCTTCCATGTAGTGGACAGAGACACACACTAATACTACAACTGTAACTACTCTGAAATATTTGAGTAAAGATAAGTACTGTAATTACATAGCAAAGGAGAGGACAGTCACCACAGGGAGGGCTGGTGGATAAGGGACATGTGGACACAGACCTGGATGAAGTGATGGGTCCAGGAACAGAGTGTGGAGAGCAGGCAGTGGGAACAGAAAGCCTGGTGGCCCTGAGCTATGAGGATACTTGGCGTATTTGGGGGAGAGCCAGGAGGCCTTGTCTGTGAGAACAAAGTTAGCTAGTAGGAGAGTAGGAGGGAGACAAGGCCAGGGGGCAGGTGGAGGAGGGAGGAGGGATGGGGAAGATCGTATAAAGCCCTGGAGAGGACTTCTGGTTCCACTTTGTGAGACTCAGGAAGCCATCAAGGAATGACCTGATGAGACATATTTTTAAAAGATTACTCTGGGCAGGGTGTGGTGGCTCACGCCTGTAATCCCAGCACTTTGGAAGGCCGAGGCAGGTGGATCACTTGAGGTTAGGAGTTCGAGACCAGCCTGTCCAGCATGGTGAAACCCCATCTCTACTAAAAATACAAAAATTAGCCAGGTGCGGTGGTGGGCACCGGTAACCCCAGCTACTTGGAAGGCTGAGGCATGCGAATCGCTTGAACCTGGGAGGCAGAGGTTGCAGTGAACCGAGATCGTGCCACTGTACTCCAGCCTGGGCGATAGAGCAAGACTGTCTCAAAAATAAATAAATAAATAATAAACAAAAAATAAAAAAAAAAAGATTACTCTGGCTGCTAGGTGAAATGGTCTAGAAGATGTGAGAAGGTAGCCAGGAAACTAATGCAACAATCCAAGCAAAGGATGATGGAATCTTAGCTTAGGGCATCCACAGTAAGAAGCAACTGGATTCTGCATATATTTTGAAGGCAGGACTGATATGGTTTGCTTTTGTGTCAGACAGGCTCAAGAGATACAAGAGAAACTCTGAAGGTCCTGAGGTGACGTTCCCCTTTGGAGAGAAGAGCCTCCTTCCGGCCTGATGCAGGTGAGGCTGGCAAAGCACTTCCTTGGACATTGTCCCTTCCAGCCTCCAACCAACCCAAGAAGGGCAGGGCCATGGTGTCGGCTCTCCTAAGGCACACAGAATAAGAGGCCCCTTCAGGATGCAAACCCAAATCTGATTGAGTCCGTGCTCTCTACTAAGTTGGATTTTCCCAAGGCCTTGACCAGTTCTCCTTCCATGAACCTCTGCCCTTGTTCCCTCTGTGGTCCTCTCCTGCTCCTGCTCTGCCCTTAGTCCTGAGGGTGCTGCTTCTGGGTGGGGCTAGTGGCCTCCAACAGCTCAGGAGGATGAATGTCTAGCCTCGTTCTCCCAAGCAGAGACATTCCTACAAGGCGGGAGGGATAGCTGGGGACAGACATGCATTCCCTGCACCTCAGACATTCCTGCATCCATCAACTTGGGGTCTGAGCAGGATGCCCACAAGCCCTCACATGGCCCTTTAGTAGATTCTTCCTGGACTTCACCTCACCTAACACACTGGGAAGCAAGCAGCTCACCCCCTAGCCCAGTTCATACCCTGTGGCAACCTCAAGTTGGAGACCTATCGTAATAAATGCTGGCATTTCAATGGAGAGTGTTTCCAGAGACCAGGAACTCATATACCTCTTACACCCTAATTATCCCTGTTTCACAGAGGAGGAGACTAGGACTTAGAGGAGTGAATGACATGCCCAAGGCCGCAGAGATGAGCAGGGCTTTGAACCCAGGCTATCTGGCTTCAAGGGCCAATCCATGATGGCTGCTGATGGGACTCTCAAGGGTTGAGAGCAGACCCCCACCCATTCCCCTGAGCTGACAGGGCTCTGGCCCTATAGTCCCTCACCCACACACTGGGAGTTCCCCAGGTATAGTCACTGGGTCTTCGTCTTGGGATTCCCAGTGTCCAGCACAGGGCCTGGCCAAGGGGAATATCTATGAAGATGTTGACATCAGGTGCCTCTCTAAACACTTTGCATATGCATATTAGTTCATTTAATTCTCAAGACAACCCCAAGAGACAGATACCACAATGATCCCCATTCTGCAAATGGGGAAGATGAAGCCCAGAAAAGTTAAGTAATGCGTCCAAGGACACACAGGTCACACCACTAATAACTGGGAGAGCTG